>NC_136012.1:22477552-22798177 GCF_048128805.1 Centroberyx gerrardi
TAAGAAAACTATTGACATTAGTTTAGTGAGGAAAGTGAAGAAAATGTGATGTTAATTCATCATTTCAAACATGACTTGATCTCCATGTTAACCATATGTCAGACATTGTTCACACAAAATGTTACTTTACAAATTTAACAACCGGGCAGAATCCAATTTTGTCAAGGAAACTTTTAATTATGTTTGCAGATATGAAAATATGAAGTACCTCATTCAGTGGAGCTAGCGCAGAGAATATTAAAATGCATTAATTATAAGGTGTTAAGGTGCCACAATATTATATTGTTAATTTCACATTCATACTATCTTTATCTTTTGATTAGATACAAGTATTTGTGTGATGTCGATTATGTTACACTACGGCAACATATTGGAATAAATTTGGAATTTACATTATTCAAAATACTGAAAGATTTCATTAATGTAACCCAGGTAGCAGTCTTAGTACATTTCCAAGCAGAGAATCGAAGGTGCTACTGCGAGGAGGACTGCGTAGCCGCCACAGCATCGTCCCATTAGTTTGACTTTATTCTTATTCCCATCAGGTCTTTGACTGGGAATGAGTATGAGAACGAGGCCAAGAGGTCACTGGTGACTAATTTTCTGAGCACTCACAGATTGTGTAAGTAATGGAGCACTTATTGCATTCGCTCCCCCATCACTGCAAACAAGCCCCAAAAAATCCATACAAATTCCCACACGTGAGATAGGGCCTGGGGAAGGGAGAAGTGGCCCATCTTTAAGATATAGCGAGCAGCGTGGAATAGGCCTAATGTGCAATTTAAAATCAATATCTTTTAAAAAAATGCTTTTCCTACCTGCGACGGCATCATCTAAATATCAATAGGGCCCCTCGGTGCTTCAAAGAGAGCTGGGTGCGATGAGAAACAGATCCGAGGTGCTTTGACCAGGGATTTCACACTGTCTATCCAGAGGAATCGGGTTCTCACTGCCTCTCTTTCAATTTTAATACGGTGCCGTACTTGGCGCATGAGGTTTAATAAAGTAGCACAGTGTCTGTCAAGCCAGGTGTAGCTTCAATCATTTCATATTCTAAGTAAATCCCAAAGAAAGGTGTTGAGGATACCAAGAGAAGAAGGCAGACAGGGACCGGAGGGGGGGGGGGGCGGGCATGTTTTTTCCCTCTTATCTGCCCAAGGTATTCTTTTTCCCCCTTTCTTCCTTCACTACTGTGGCTCTCAAAGCAGTCTTATCTCGAACAATGTAGCTCCTGTGCATTTCAAGCTGGAATTTACTGGATTTTCTGGGAGATGACCTGCGACTCTGTTTTCCAGACAAACCCACATTTTAACAATGAAACAGAGCGTATCATCATTCGAAGAATCAATTGACAATGTCTCGGACTTGAGTCGGATCATAATAAAATATTGATATTCACACAACAAAAAAGTTTTTCGTGTCACCGCAAATCCTTTACATCCTCTCTCCCTTATTGCATTATTGCATTTAGGCCTCTAACATTTAACACCAGTTCCTGTTTCTTTCTTTTAAGGACCAGAAGATGAAGGAGACTATCTATCAAAGAAAGATAACTTTAAACATAGCAGGATTTTTCTCCCCTTAAATTATGCCATCTGGCCAAGAGTTGATACGATGTGTTTCATCGGGCTATATTTTTATTTTCATTTCAAAGCCATCCAGTCAGGCATTGGAAAATGTGCTATTTCAAAAAGGTAATTAATGTCTCTATCTTTGCCATGTCTTGTGTTTGCTCATCTCTTTCCATCTGGATTCCATTATGGACAGGATTCCTCCGATAAGGCCGTCAGGAGCGAGGAGAGAGAGAGAGAGCGAGGTGGAGGAGACTCTACCTAAGAGCGCACTGATGCACCATGGGGAGAAAAGGAGGGAACAAAGTCATTTTTACAGTAGAGCAATGTATTTGTGTTTTCTGACACTTTGTTTTCATAAGACCGGGGCTGTATCAATCACACTGTCATTGCTGGCTCGAGGTCAATGAAAATATGAATCCCGCACAAATCAGTGTTAATTAGGCAGGATATTATTGGGTCTCAGTATTTACTGTGAAATTCTCTGCACCATTATCACCAAGACAAATTCCTGTAAATATATTATACTTGGTGATTTAAGTGGTAACCAACAAGATTATTTTTTTTTATATTATTTTGTCTCCATCTTTGGTGCTAAGCGCTCATTGCTGTGGTGTTTCTGCACTGCACTTCCCAGAGATCACCTGTCAATCAAACAGTGTGGGCGGGACTGTGACGTCTTTTTCCTTGGATTGTCTCTTGATGAAGTTTGAGTTTCTGTAGGTGGCGCTCTTTTGTTTGTCTGTTCAGCCATGGTGGCTATCGCTGCTACCCAGTTCTTCTTCTGTTTATTCCAAACAAACCGCTGTTGCTGCTGCCGGAAACATAAAATGCATCACTTCCTGTGTGCCAAAGGATTTTTCCCTGGAAAGACCTACCAGACACCAGGTGTTTAAAACAGCAAATGTAGAAACTTTCATGAACTGGGAATAGGTTGAATCACTATTGCGTTATATCAGCTGGCAATAGAGAGTAGTGAAACTGACATTTATTTATATGAAAATGTCACAGATTATTATCATGGTATCATTCTGCTGTGATATCAGACACAGAGTAATCTCATTCGGAGACAACCTCGGCCAAGGTCAGAGGGAGCTGTAATGGTGACCCCTGGATGACCCTAGATGGCCCCTGGATGACCCTGGTTACTCTGGCCTGGAGGGCTTTGACTGACCAAACCGCCGCGTCTGTCCAATTGATTGTTGCTCTGTAGCGGGGCATTTAATTGTAGCATTGACGCCAGAAATTATGTCTGTAAAGCACAAGGTAGGGATTCCTTTCATGTCTTTGAAGTTGAATTCATGTCTTGTTTGCGTCTTGTGTGTGTGTCAAATCCCTGTATTCCTTTCATGTCGGCCTACAGGAGCAAAATTAACTAGCTCAGCCTGGCTGTCTTAGTCGGGCGTTAGAAAAATGCCTCAAATATAAAATGTAAATTTAGAATTTTGCATGCGCTAATACACACATATTTTCTTTAGCCTGCAATGTCTAAACTAATTACACAGCACTTACATGCCATATTTTACACATTCTCTGTCATTCAAATCAGGCTGCAAATTATAACAGAACAGAATATTATCGTGTACTCTGTTCCTCTTAGCGTGACAATGTTTGGCCCCCGGCCACCAACATGTTTTATTTAATAATGTGGGAATTTTCTACTGTTTTGCTTTCATTACAGTCTTGGAGGCTAAAGTTGAAAACAGAAACAGAAAGCCACTTGCTTTAAAGCCTGAACTTTACCGCCCAACAACTGTCAAACGCAATATGAGCATCTGGATTCAAAAGGGAGGGCTTTTTTAACAGGATGTCTGCTTAATGCGGCGGTATTCTGTTTTTTCTTTTTTTTTTTTTCTCGAACTGCTGTCTCCCTTTCTTGTATTTCTCAGTATGCTGAAAGTCTGGAACTTTACTGGTGACCACCCATTTCAGCCCAGGCCTATGCAAGCTCTGGGGTCTGGAGATTTAGGCCGCAGAGGAACTAAAGCCAAAAGCCGCAGGGGAGTATTTCAGAGGCTGGGATGAAAAGTACGGCTCAGGCACTGGAGTCACAGGGACCCGGGCAGAAGGGAGAGGTGGGAGGGGAGGGGAAGAGGAGGGGAAATTTATTTCTGCTCTCTGGCTCCTGGGCCAGTCCGCAGGCACATGTATCAAAAAGACCACCGCGTCAGGGATGAGCCAGTAGGCCGATTCGTGGCAGAGTGCTGAACACTGGAGATTGGCATAATCTTCGGCAGATTCGGTGAAATGGCTGATGTAGGGACTGCTTTGAAAGGGGGATGGATGGTTGTCCTTACAACTGACTCACCGAGTGCAGCGATTACATTCTGATTTGTTGCCTGTTGAACAGTTGAATGTTGAATTGTACCGTATAGTAGTGGATGTTATTAAGACAACTGATGTGCTGTCTTATAGTTGGGTAACATTTTGGAAATTACCAGGAAGTTTCGTATATAAGACAACTCCCCCCTTCATACACACACACAATTTCTAATGAAGTAACAAAATTCCCTGAGAAAGATGTGAGAATGAGAACAATTTTGAACTGATTTTTTTTGCCTCTAATCTTAGTATTTGTATAGTGCACTGGCTAAAAATGGTAAAATCAATACACTGTTCATATTAAGCTCCAGCTGAGCTGTACTATAAAGTTTGTCAAAATCATGATGAAAATTGTGCATTGGTTTCTCCCAGCAATTTTCTTGTTGAACTCCAATATCTGTCTGGGACAGAAATTTTATGCTTAATTCAAGAAATCTGCAAAGAAAAAAAAAAGTATTTCCCCACCACTGGTGACAAATGAAATTAAAAAATGAATAAAATAAAATAAAACTTTTACAATAAAGACAAAAATAGGGATTGAAGTTGACACTGTCGCACCCCTAATTTCACGCTTGACAAATTTTCCATGAAACTGAACCAATGAGCAGTGGAGCTATGCAGCGTGGAGAGACAGCCGCTGGCACGTGATGCATTCTGGGAGGAGCCGCTGCCGCCGGGCCACTGCTGCTTTCCCTCAATGACGAAAGATCAACATTTGTCTCACGGTAGCGGATCGCTGAGAAATTGACTGGATTTCATCTGGGAGTCAGGTTTCGTCGTCTTTCTTCTCTTCGCTCGAAGGCTGGATCCCGAAGCAGATGTGCCTTCGAGGCACGGGCCGATCAGGATGAAGGGTGAAAGCTGGGCTGAGGGTTGGTGTTAGGGTTAAATTTAGGGGTCAGAGGTCAGCCGAAGGTCAGGGTTACGGCCAGGTTGAGGTCATGGGGAGGTCAGAGTGTCCGATCCCCTCAGGGTGCTGTTTAAGTGGTCACTGTTTACCTCTGTGTCCAGTTACTGAGACATGTCATCTGTCATACGCAGGCTGTTTGCCCACTGCAACTATTAAGAACTTCTTGGATAGTGTATGTAAAAACATACAAAGTGCATGTACAATATGCAGCAATGTACCTAAAATATGTTTATTTCCCAAGGGAGAATAGTTTTGTTAGACTCAAATTCATAGACTAGCTTTTATAAATTAATTTTGACCTCCCAATTGCCTCATACAGCTTATTAATCTGGTATATTCACTACTGTACACTGTTGGTTTATTTTTTCATCGTACATTGTACTGTGTTTTACTGTATTGTATAGCATGTCCTATGATTGTGTGTGTTGTTTGCATTTCCTGCCCAAGGACAATAGATGCAAATTAGCTGGAAGCTAACTTTTTAATTGTGCGTTGTCCCAGTAAAAATAAATATTAAAAACATATTTTTTTTTATGTTTATTACCTTGCCTTCATTGCTTTTGCTGTTTATTTGATCATTTTTTGTTTTTTATTCTTGTAAATTGCTTTGTAACTGTTTTTAAAAGTGTATAATTAAAAGGAATTTATTATTAGTGCGATTACTGTTGTTGTTGTTGTTCTTGTTGTTGTTATACAGAGGCCTTGATAACAGAACTGCTGGATTTGCAGCGGTGCTGAAATTGCCCAAAAATTGCAATGGTTTACCAGCTTAGGGATGAGTTCTATACCCCCTGATATGATTTATTTGAAATGCCAAGAGAAATATTATTGATGTTTCTATGGTATCTTGCACCAGTTGTTGGTGATGTCACCCTTGGCTGTCACCACCATTTCTGGTGCTCCCCTGTTCTCAAAGGCTGCGGCATGCTGGGAAACCTGACACCGTCCAAAGAGGGGGACATGGGATGAGTCTGTGCACATGTGTCATGCTGGGGGGCACAGACAGTGCGTCATATCAGACAGCTTCCCTGCCATGTCCCCCTACCACAGGATAGCAGCGGCTCCCATTTTCATGTCGGCTCCCAAAACCAAAATTATACTTCCCGGAGTTGAGGCAAAGACAGTTAAAGCTAGCACTGTCAGACTAAGGAAGCAGTCCAAAAACGCTGTTGGACTTGTGACTGAGTTCAACGCCGTGATGATCAGGGTGTTGATGGTAGCACCAAATGTGTCTGCGCCAGACAAATCCATTTAGCGTTTCCCTGGGTGGAGAGACCAATAACAAGAAGTGATAGATTCATCTTGAGGAACTATCATTACAAAGCAAGTTTAATATTCAACACATATTTGAGTGGAATATGATTTAACTGTGCATAATTGTAAGCGAACATAAAAGTTTATTGATGTGATGATGAGAGTAACAATAGAAGGAGCTGTAGTTTACTGAATTGTAAAGCGGCTTGTCAAAGGTTATGGAACTGCCTCAGGCAGCAGTATTCAAGGATGCAAAGAAACGGGCCGATAATATTCCACCAATTCATTATCTCCTTTTCATACCATCTCTCTATTGTATTAGGAAATCCAACCAGGGGCGTTCTCAGGCTTTGGGAGGCTTAAGATCTCATAAAATGAACTGTCACCTGCTTAGTTATTGGGTGCTTACAAATAACCAAGATGCAGAACTTGAGAAAGTACCAGTCCCTTAAACCCTTTCCAGCAGGAAGAAAATAAGCTCCTTCCAATGCATTATTAATATTTTGCCTAAACTCAGTCTGGACCGAACAGCAAACTGGATTAGCCAAAGGAATTTAATATAAAATTCATGCCTTCTCTCTTCTTCTCTCTTGCGCTCTCACAGATTTTTTCAGTTCGGTCTGTTGTTAGTTAGAAAGCCACGGCATTCCTCAGTGCAATGACAAACTCGGCGTATGACAGCAAGGGCGGGAGCAGAAAGTGTGTGGCCCTGAAGACTGCCATGTGTTGTCATTTAAAATGATATTTTCTGAAGTTAATGACTCACACAGGCTTATAGGTATAAATGGACGGTCTCTGGTGCTAATTTCATTGGCTGAGTGGGCCCCATAAAAAGGTCATTATGCCTGGTTTGTGTTTAACTCGTGTTTAATTCCAAGGAGCGTGAGGAGGGAAGCTGTATTGATTAAATGACAGCTTAACAACCAGTTGTTTAATAAATAGGCCTCATGTATTGGA
Source organism: Centroberyx gerrardi (assembly GCF_048128805.1). Lineage (NCBI taxonomy): Eukaryota > Metazoa > Chordata > Actinopteri > Beryciformes > Berycidae > Centroberyx > Centroberyx gerrardi. The sequence continues at coordinate 22,484,567 of NC_136012.1, forward strand.
CTGGAGAGGAACAAGAAGTAAAACAAAAAAAATAGATTGAAATGACCATTTGAGCTGACACTGTGGAGGTGAAGGAGAGGGAGAGGGACAAAATGGAGGCTGGGATACTTTGGTCTGATGAACCCCCCCCCCCCCCCCCCCCTCCTCCTCCTCTTCCCCCCCGTCGCTCTCTGACAAATTTATGTTAACAAGCAAATTAGCCACAGCGGGGCGGCCTGGACCAATCAATAGCCACAATAAAAAAGTTGGTGCTGACCACATAGTGTCTGCAATGTAAACTGCCTGGCCCTCAGTCCCCAAGGCCAGGCCAACAATAACCTACAACTGAGCGAGACACAAAAGGTATCGACACGGAGAGCGCTTCAATTTCCCCAGACGGCGGGGCCCTGTCACATCAAACTGGCTATTAGTCACAAATTCTGCCTGCCACCGATCCATCCCCCATTCTCTAGGGGGACCTTGTCAACTTGAAAGTTCTGCCGCTGGCAAAAGGACATCTGGTTCCACTGTAGTGTGTGTTGAATACAAGAGGCCAGGAGCCGCCTGGCCGATAAAGGAGAACAAACAGGGCCACTTTAGACTTGTCAAACCTTGTTAGAAGGAGCAAATGACAAAAGAAAGGAAGACATTAAGAACAAGAGGCTGTTTTTATGGCTCTCTGGTAAAACAGCATAAGGGTCTGTGTTTTTTTTTGATGGTATAGAACTACTGTATGTTGAATAAAATTGTCCTGTTTGACATGATAATAAGCAAATTAGTTGATTCATTTAAGTGTAGTACCAAGAAACAAAACATATCTGTGCAAACCGGGCCTAGTATCTACCAATCCAATTCTGTAAAATGTTTCATGCTGCTTGATAATTTGATATTCTGCTTTTCTGAATATATTCTGTGTGATTTGGTGAATATCATACACACATCAAACACCACTTCATCTCATTCCAAAACCATGAAAGAAAAAAAAATGATACAATACCCCTCATCAAACGCCCTAATGTTTACATTCCCTTTTCTCTGTGTGTATTAAATACCATGTTTAATCAAAGCGTATGACCAATCGCACAGATGTAGGCTGCTAATAAGTTATTTCTGCCCTTCGCTGATGTCCAACAGCCCGCTCACTTCCTACAGCGCTTAGCACAATGCATGCTTTACTTGTTACACGTCTGGCCCTCCTCAAAGTGGCCGATCCGACATGGCTGTCAGTGGCGTGCGTGTAGCCTTGTAAATTTCAATCAGCGTCTCACAGCGGGGTGCCAAGGTTCGACTTCATTTCCCTCCGCACTGAACAGGTGGTAACAGACCGGTCATCACTCACCGCTGTCTGAGTGATCTGTTGCCCCCGCCATTACTGCTCTATTAATTGCCCCTGGTGTTCATGACGAGAGGCTCAGCCGCCCCGGTTAATGTTTAATGTGGCGACGCCCCGAATCAATGCGTACTTAAGAAAGACACGCCATGCTGGCAAAGCTGCGGGTTCTGCTATTGGAGGAAGGAAGCGTCACATCCCTCTCGCTGCGGAGTGGAGGAGGGATAAATACATATCGTTTGGTTAATTAACTCGGACAGGGGAGTACATTTGAAGCCTTTAATGAGCTATTTAAACTATCATTATTGTTAGGTGGAGGAGGAGGAGGGCGGATAGCTAGGCCATGCTTAATGCTGCATGTATTCCACTAAGAAATTCGGCATGGAAGTGTTGCAATGACCCTGTAAATCTGAGAAAAACAATAAAGATTATAAAGAGATAAATTTATTAACAATAAATAAAAATGGGTTTGTATTTACTTTATTAACCATTTTTCATCGCATTTTAGTGCTAAATAACTAAATAAGCACAAACATTTTGCACAAGCTGCTAATAAAGGCCATATTTAATTAGATCCCATCAGCCTGCCGAACATGCACATGTTTTAAGGCGGGATATTTTAAAGGAGATTTATGATTCTATTGCATTTGCCTCTTGATCGGGGTGGTATCATCTGGGAATGGATCTGGAATACAGATGAGATCGGGCAATGGCTCCAAAAAAAAAAAAAAAGGGGGAGATCAATTTTAGAGGCAAGGGTTTGGCACATTTAATGAATTCATGCTCCTTCTCCCTCTCTCCCTTTCTCTCTCTCTCTCTCTCTTTCGCTCTCCTTCTCTGTAAGGATGAAAAAGATGAAAAGAAGACCCTCACACAGTGACCGTTAGGGAGGTGCTCTGCGGGCGATCAATCACCAATCAGTCATTGAAAGTGCTTGTCCTGCCGTTGGAGGATGTTCTTCATTACTTACAGACTTTCAATGTGGTAAAGGATGTAAGGGTGGTGGTGGGGGGAGAAGGGGGGGAGGGGGGGGGGGGGGGTAATTATTCATGGCCTTCAGCTTTTACTTTTACTTTTACTGGAGGAACAAGCTAAAACCTGTGATATGGTTGTTAGCGTTCACAAATGGTCACAATATTGTTAAAACTCTATTTCGCCCTCTTTCATACACATGTACACACACACACACACACACACACATACGCATACACGCACATACACAAACACACACACACACATCGTCCTCATGAATCTGGAGTCCTCTGTGGACCCAGCGGGCTTTCGATGATCCCCGAGGTTGATATTAGCTCCCATGATAGGCATCAGAGAAAAACCCAGCTTAGAATGTGTTTAGATTTGCCAACCTTAACTTCTTTAAAAGCCACAATAAGCACACTGGACCTGCAGTTTTCACAATGTGAAGGCACAATATGTTTGCCTGGATAGTATCTAATGCAGTGCGATTTTCCCTCACAAACACACCTGGAGTCATTTTTAAGATTTTTTTTTTTTTTTTTTTTTTTTTTTTTTTAGGAGAGTACATTAATTAAAGGAGGGGGTGTGTAAGTGTGAAAGTTAATAATTTCATTTAGGTTGTTTGGATGAAGATGATTGAAATTCAGTTTGAGGGGATAAAACAGTTCCAGGAAATATTATATAAAAAATCGATGCAATTGCCCCAAGCCGTTCTGCATACCTTAATTCAAAAAACATAAAAAAAACAAACTAAGCATTGGTGTTTCATACAAAGTAACAGCTACCAGATGACAAATTCCCACTGCAACAACAGAAGATAGAGAGAAGAGAAATATTCAGCCCTATCCCACAGCAGATATCCCACAACTTATTAGATGCGTTGCTGGAATACCCTATTAGGAATGAAGAAGGGAGGTAGAAGGGAAAGGGGGCTTTACTTTAAATTGAGTAGTGCCAACGCACATTTATTGGCTCTAATGTGGTACAGGCGACCCCCGTCACAATATTGGAGCTCCGTGGGCCGGTGCTGCCACAGTGAGGGAACATAATAACCTTTTTAAGGGTGCAGCGTGCTGCCGACTCGCAGAATAAAGACTTCACAGTCAGCGCTGGCGAGAAAACGGAGGGCCTCGCCCCAGATGAACATAATCTTTTGTTATTATGCTGTTAATACGTTTTCGTTCCACACGCTGATCTCAAACAAACCCACCCCCAGCGCCCCACAACCGCCCCATGAAAAAAAAAAAATATATATATATATTTATTTCTGTGTTCATGTAACCTTGTGAACAGAGCAGAAAAGTCTCAGTATATTGGGGAAACAATGTTTTTTGCTACATAATTACAAATTTACATAATGAATCTGTTTCTAAACCGTGTCATTTATGGATATTGATGGGAACAGAAATGAATTACTTTGTGTTTCCTCCTGATAAAAGCTGTGAGACACAGCTTCCAACCTGCTGGATCAGCCGCAACCCAAATCACTGTCGTCTCCCACAATCCCTTTCACCCAGGGTGCTGACGCCAAGTGGTTTGTGTCGCTGTTCTGTGTGGCAGCCAATCAACCAGCCCATTGATTAACAGATTGGAATTATTAACTGGGGGATCATCCATCCCAGATCGCCCATGTCATTTCCATTACTGCATTTCCATTACGCCTCATTTCAGAGACAAGGCACGGAAGAGGAGACGGGTTGGGCAGAAAACCTCCTCCTCATTAGCATTCTAATTAAGAGGCCATCAGATAATGATCAATCAGAGCAATCAGCAGGCAGACAACCAGCAGCATGCAGATGTGGAGAGGCACATGTGTGAACACAAAAACACTCACAGGCAGAAATGCACACACACAAAAATGCGCACACGCAAGTAGATTATTTTTTGTGATTTGAATAAAAAAGTCCAGTACATTCCCACTTTGTTATACCATCAGACTACATTGCCAGTGTGAATATAGATGTTTTTGTTTGTTTTGCAAAAATAGTGGCACTCCATCATCAGCATTCAATTTTGTTTTTCTCCATTATTGCATCAAATGGGACAGGACCATGACAAACCAAGATAAACCATGATAAGCCAAACCAGAATACTCCAGGCGTTCACTCTGAGGTTCATATTGAACAGAACATTTTGCCCAGAAAACACAGACTCACACTAGAGAACAGAGAAATCTGTCTAAAAGCTGCGGCACATCGGGCCAGATGAATAAAATAATGACAGCTATTGAATAGCCTATCATCGCTGTCACGGAAAAAAACACGTAACTGCAATTTTGTTGTTTTTCACTGAAACTGAGAGTTTACATGGTCATTTACAGTTTGTGTCACATGAGTTTCATGGCCCTTGGGTGTTTGAAACCTGTTAAAACTGTGTTGTAGAATTTCAGAAATACATGGGCACCAGTGAGAAAATAAGCATTTTCCTATTTGTTCCTGAAAAACTTACTTTTTGCAGAGAAAGTGGTTTTGGCCCAACGGCAGCAATATGACGGACCACCACTTCCACTCGAGGAGCAGTGATAAATAAACATGGACCCTGTTTGGCAATATGTCAGCGCTGTAGTATTTTATGAAGCAGTGTTTTATACAGCCATTCACATTAACTCCATAAAGCCGAGAGGCCACCGCTTGCGACCCAACCCCGGGCCACTTCTGCTGCACAATTATGCAGAATCCATGCCGCTTTGATTTAGGAACTATCACCGGGCCGAGCTCCTCTGCCGAGAGTTGAGGGGGGGGGGGGGAGAGGAGGCGTCATTGATTGAATTTTATATCGTTGTTGTCGGAGATCTTAGCATGCCAGAATTTACAACCCGGAGAATAATAATGTCATATAAAAACTGACAGAGCCAAATAGGGGCCCCCATCTCTTCTTCACCCCCCCACCTCCACCTCCACCACTGGGGTTACCTATCACACTCATTTTCCATTTCAAATGTATTCGCTTTCTTTTCAGAAAATGAGACATTTGTGTTTGACATGGGAGAAGAAATCAATATGAATTCATAAACCATATGTAGTGTGGACTTTATTATTTTGTGACATATTTATATATCTCCTTTCTTGATCTAAATATCTCTAAGGATTATATTTTTGGAAATGATTTAACACATAAGACACAGGATGAAATGAAAAAAGAAAGTAGATTACAGGCAGCTAATTACATGTAATTATTACTGATTACATCTAAGAAGGTGTAGCTAAACAAGAATTAATATGAAAACACATTGATATAATTGGTTAAATACTTTAAGGATTATACCATTATTATAGATATGGTAAATTTATTATAGAATAGGCTATTAATCACACAGTAAAGAAGATTATATAGGATGTAGCTAGTAAACGTGTATGTGAGTAGATTTGTGAAATGAGCTTAATTAGGTGTTTACTAACACATTTTCATGTAATTATTTACATGACTGAGCCTTAAAGATGGAGATCAATTTTTAGTCAGTACAGCAAATATTTAATTATTTTGTACAACCTCTTGTGTTATAAAATGCTACCAAACTTACTGAATGCCCTCTCTCTAAACTTTTATCAGTTATACCCAGAGGTCAAAAAAACACTATTTATGCCTGTCAAAAAAATTATAATCATATCATATATTGTAAAGTTGTAGCTTAATATCATCATAACTTTCATCTCTGGCTGTCTACCTGTCACTTTTTATAATCAACTATGCGTATCGAGATTTACTGATTAAATGTAATTACATAAAATTAGCAGCCAGACATCTAAAGGATTACTCCAAAATTGTATTTTAGATGAATCCTGAATGAATCAACTTTTTATTCCTTGATATTACTTTTTTGACACTTAACCACAGGAATACAATTAAATTCAGCTTGTTCATATTGCCTCAGCTTGCAGCCGCGCCTCAATGTGTTGCTCTCTGTACTGATAATGATTTGACTGACTTGACAGAATGACACCAACCACGCAATCATCCAACATCCTCTTACAGGCCCCGGGGCCGGAAAATGATACTTCTGAAGTCAGATTGAAAACAAGCCCAGTTTCTACCGTCACTGGCCTGTTACACTCAACTGTGCGCTTTTGTGGGCCTGCCAGGTTGAACGGGGCGCTGGTATCGGATGGGTGGGCGCATCAAAGTCCAGATGCAGGTACGAGTCAGTCCCCATACACACATACAGATACAGAAACACACACTTTCTCTTTCTCGATCTTTTACACACACACACACACAGACACACAAACACAGAGCCCTGTCCAAACCAAACCTCATGTTAGTGCAGCGTAATTACTCCCCCCAACCCCCCAAAAAAATGACAGGACGTTGACCGAGCCGAATTATTGAATTTTCATCGGCCGCCTTAGGCCATGTCGGGACTGTTCAATTTTAGCCCGAGGAGGACACGCCATTAAAGGAGATGAGTCAAGAAAGCGTCTCCTTCTGATTGCCTCAAGAAGCCATTACCGCCCAACAGCAGCAGGACAGCGCTGGCGGAGAGTGGACAGATGCCCCTCCCTACACACACACACTCACACACCTACACACACACGCAGGCAGGCATTCACACACGCATACACACACAGATACACATCCACACCACAGCAGATCCACATATCCCCATCCTTACCCCATCCCCCCCTCCTGCAGAAAGCAGACACAATTTACATGAGTTGAAGGGAGGTGACAGGTAGCAATCAGCCTGGGGAATAGGGTTAGAGGCTGATGCCTGGTTGCGTATTACCGCCTGCCAACCAGCGCCTACAGATTGCTTATACCAGGCCACGACCTCCGACCCTGCCACATATCAACCAATTGCCCTTTAGTATAATTATGTGGAATAATCTTTTAGAGTTTGATTCGAAGGAGATAGGCAGGGAGGGCCACTTCTAATTTATTTTTTTTGGGGGGGGCTTGTTAATAAACACTTTTTTGGTGCAGGGCCCGTCTGGCAGCCATAAGTGAAATACCCTTAGTGCCGGAGGTCAGATTTATCTATTTGCCTGTCTATTTGCCTGTCTGTCTGTCTGTCGGTCCGTCCGACCAGACGGCCATACTGCACCGGTTGTAGATGAAGACCGTTGGGAATGTCGTTATCCAGTAATGATGTTTTATTGATAGTATCGGTGGAAGTGGCCCTCTTGGATCTGTCAAAATCTCATTGCATTGTTCAGATCTCATTAAAATTCAATGAAATAAGTGCAGTGGCAGCCAGTGCCGCTATCAACCAGATGTTCATTTCAGCCTAAAGATGGAACTTTTCATCCTCTTGTATTTAATTTCCAAGTGACACCACATGCTGTCACACTTTTGTTTCCAAAACATGCTGCATGTCTTGAAGGATTATAAGAAAAGACAATTGATTTAAAGGTCAAAGGTTTATAGAACCGCATTACCATATATTGTAACTAAACTATAAGTTGACATTGCATGCTAACATTGGCAAAAACAAGTATATCTGTAGAGTTTTTAGGGTGCTCAAAAAATAAATGTCACAGCTGAATAGGGTCACAAAACCGACTCTCAGGTATAGATAAGGTAATATAAGTATTTTTCTGTTTGAATGGCAAGTAACAGACTGTGTGCTTGAGTTTCTATTTGTGTTTTGTAAAAAAAAATTCCATTCAGTATAGATTCTGCCCATCAACACATAGAAAAGCACATACAAAGCCGTGTTGCATCTCCAGAAAGACAATTACATCATTATCACTTCCACTTCCTCATCTGACAAACTAACAACTCTTCACTCCCACAAGACAATTACATTAGTGTGCGTTTATTTTTGTCTGATCTTAACCTCGGCCTGTAAAAAAATCATGATCTTAACCCTGAAGAGTTTGGCATCCAGCTCGACGCCACACACAGTCACATTAGTAGCCGGGCCTGACCTTAATCATACAGTCCCATCAGAAACCCAGTGACCTTAACCTCCCAGGAGAACCCTCCTCATTCACACACTCAGAGGGACCTCCGGCTGCCCATTTAGCGCTTTAATGGTGGGAGGCGCCCGCTCAGCCACCCATTTCATTGTGTCCCCCCCCCCCCCACCTCACACTCAAGACACACACACACACATACACACACGCACACACACACACAAACAGATATTGCACCAGCCTTCTCTCCACGGGGGGTTAACGTCAACACATGTCCCTGTCACACACATAAAGGTGAAGGTTGTAGGCTCGTGTGTCCGCATGTGACAGTATGGCAGAGGAAGATCTGGGGAAATTACAAACTTGTTTTTAAAAGTTGTTAAAACCAAGGAGTGTACTTTTGACGGACGTTCTCGGCTTTATCTGAGGCGTGCTATACGGCTCCCAGCCACTCTGCAGTTTGAGCAGTCTGTAAAGGGCAGAAAAGAAATCAATTCCACCCTGACAAATGTAAATAAGGTCTTATCGGGGCAGCAGCGACGCATCGACAGCATCAAGCGAGCAAATGTTCCACTCGCTTGCCTGTCATTTAACTACATCACCGGATCACTCCTCCATATTTTGCCCCGAGGACAACCAATTCTCCATCACATCTGCGTACATATGAGCTCCGGCTCGTGTGTGTGTGTGGGTATGTGTGGCCGTGAGTGCATGTATATTCACGTGTGTGTGTGTGTGTGTGTGTATGTGTATGTGTGGCTTTCATGTTTGCTTGTGGACAGCATCACTTTACATTTATTGAAATGAGCAGCTCTCCCTGGGGTGCGTGTGCGGAGCTGAGGCCTGCAGCCATGCTAGCATCTATCGACTCCCCAGGATTAGGGCTTGGCTGAGGCAGCCGCTCCCCCGCGGCCCCGGCAGGGTGACCCGCACCGGGCCAAAGTTCAGGAGGGGAGAACGGGGTGAGCTCTCCCGGGCACAGATTAGGGGCCCTGCCTTTCCCAGTGGAGACATGAAAGTGTGAAACGATATGACGTGTCTTCGGACGCACGCACACACACGCACATGCTCACATCAAACAGGCCCAGTTTTGCCTCCAATTAGGAGGACAGTTCACATTTGACAGGTCGATAGATTTCAAAGAGTAAAAGTAAATTAATGCCTTAAAAAAAAGTTTTATGTATTTATGTATTATGCAAGTGCTACGATGCTTTTAAAGTTGTTTGGTTGTGATCTACCATTCACCGTTGAATAATTGTACTTAAAGTAATAATTTGTCACATATTCATAACAATACATTTTCATTTTGCCACTCTCTATCGCCAGCTGGTATTACACAATAGTGGTTCAACCCATACCCAGTTCAGTTTTTTATTTGCTGCATTTGCTGTTCTAAACACCCGCTGTCTGGTAGGTCTGCCCTGGGAAAATCTTCACCGGAAGTGATGCGGTTCCCGGGAGCAGCAACAGCAGCTCATTTCAAATAAACAGAAGAAGAACTGGGTAGTTAGCATGAGCAGCGATAGCCACCATGGCTGAAGGGAAAAGACGTCACAGTACTGGCCACACTGTTGGGTTGCCAAGTGATTTCTGGGAAGTGCAGTGCAAAAACCTCACAGCAATGACCGCTTAGCACCAAATATGTCACCGAAATAAGCGGTTTACTACTTTAATACACATAATGATATTCATTTTCTCGGTATGTTTGCTGGTGAAAAATAAAAAAAACACCTATTTGGATCCACACAAAGAAAATATAGCTAATCACTGCTTTAAAGCATAGTTTGAAGTTCCCCTTGAGTAAGACATTTCTGAAAAAAGAGCTACATTTGTTTAAGTTGGTTCTTCTAGAGTAGCGCTCACTGATCCCTACCTAAGGCCACTAATTGCATGGAGAAACGCAAAGATCTGTGTTCAAACAAGGCCATCTATTACACTGAGGCAGACAGGGATATAGTTGTCTGTTTTTAGATGTTAAAGTAGTAATTAAGGTTTCAGAGATTTTAATTGGTTCTTTTGTTTCATATAAGCCCCCTTGCCTTTGAACCTACAATTAACAGGGGTATAACTTCTTTATTCATCTCAGGAATTTCCCACCAAAAACAGTGGAGGTACACTGAAACGTGCAATCTTAAATTTTTGTGTTCTCTGGACCAGTCGCAATCACATTTGCACTTCACCAAATGAAATATCACCGTTTTCTCTAACATCTGTAAAAAGGCATGGGGTTACATACGGGAATTGGCTAATCCAGGAAGGGAAAGGGGGGGTGGGGGAGGTACAAAGAATGAACTCCTTAAGTCCTGAAGTGGCTATCTTGCCTCTGAGTGGTATCATCATCATCTTCATCATCATCACCACACAAACCCTTCTCTCTTCGGGAGTGGAGTGGCAAAATAATTGGATTCTTTCCCACAAATAACGCCTTCACCCCTGAGCTTAATTAACTAGACAGACTGCAGGGCCAGGGTCCATTCTCCTCCACTCTCGCCTGGCTCTTGGAGAGAAAGAGGAAAACCCAGCTGTTATTGCCCACCGGCCTTTATTACCATGGCTGAGCGATAATATAGGTTATTAGGGCAAGTTGTTGTGAGGGATGATCATTTTGACTGGCCCCTGTTATATTCAAGTGCAATACTGATACTGGTCTCTGGAAAATAAAGGCATGTCCCCAAACATTATGACAAGAAGAAATCATTGAGCGGTATCTATCTATCTATCTATCTATCTATCTAGGCAAGGCTGAATTAAGTATAAAGTTGCATGTAATGACTTTTAGAATAATAACTTGGGTATTTATATTATCCAGACTAATTTTCTATATTTAATGCAAAACCTAAAACAGTTCCTGAATGCAGTGTACTACAATAATTATCAGATATGAGGGATGAGAATGTGTGTGCAATAATAGTTTCTCACACCCACACAACCCTTTGAAGCGTAATTTGTTCTGGAAAGAAAAACATGAATGACAGTAGTCAATATAGTAACAAATACAGGCTTTGACAACGACTACAACAAACAGAGGGAGATTCAACAATCCATCACAGGTCAGCTGATGCTGCTACACCATTGGTCAATGCGTTAACACGGTAAAAAAAAAACCAAGTAACACCAATTTAAGGGGATAGCGCGCTGTGGTCTGCGGATTTAAGGGGTTTACTTTATTACCGTGGGTGTTGTTTTATGGCAAAGTGCAGAGTGTGCGCGCTACACCCACAAGGCCCTTCTCCATGCCACCGTTCATATTATAACTCTTCCTGAGGTCCTTAGGGCCACTTTGTATGGAGGAGTTGCCATTTTGCTGTCACTGGTCCCCCCACACTTCCCTTGGTCTCTAAAGCTCCATGTTTGTTGTTCCATTCTCTTCTATATCTCCCAGAGGAGCTCCCTCATTTTAATATAAATAGAACGCTTCATCATGCAGTGGCACAAACTTCCCCATGTTGCATTGCTCCAGTGGCATTAGCAGCAGCAGCCGAGGAGGAGGACACGCCGAGGGGATGGAGCACTGGTAGAAGGCAGACAAAAGCAAACATGTTTTGTTATCGTTTCAGATGACTGGTCTGGTTTGTTTTGTCTGGGAGGTAAAATGTGGAAAAGTAGCAAAAAAAAAGAAATATGGTGCTGAATGGCAACAAAAGTAGCGCTACTCAGGCGGGCAAAGATGGAGTTTATTTTCCAGTGACTTGGTATACAGTATACATCAGGCTGCTCTTTAACATGAGACACAGCAATAATCAATTCCCTCTTGTCAGTATGCCAGTAGGCCTGCACAGACATAAGGGATTTAATAGCTAAGTGCAAATCTATTGAGAATTTTCCCCTTTTTTATGTGTCAGATGAGAAAGGCGCCGAGATCTAAGAGAAAGCACTTCTTAGCCAAACTGTGCTGGCTGGACCATGCCCGCCTCGCTCTAATCAGATGTGCACAGCTGTATCCCAAATGCCAGAGGGATCATTTGACGAGAGATTTTTGCAGCCCCTCTCGGCTCGGGATTTCTCCTCTCTCCTCTGTTGTGGTAAAGAGGCCCGAAAAGGCCAGCGGGGCTAGGACACAGCCCGGGGCAGAAACTGCCAATAGCTTCGCCCCTGAGAAGCACTGACTTGTGCCTTGTGATCGGCGCACACCTAAAGCCGCCGCCATTGACTAATTGTGCTTCATCTGGGTGCGGGATCCATCTTGGCTAACAAGAAAGCACTAGAGGTCTTCATTTAGCTATCAAGCCTGCTCTCCCCGGGGAGGGCTCCGAGTGCAGCTGCTGTCCTCGCTCCTCTCCCAATCAACACATCAAACGCCAACCCCAATTCATTTTCCTCCCTCCCTTCCTTCCCTCTCCCCTCCATCTCGCCTCCTCCCTTGCTCTATCTCGCTGCGAGAGAGGCAAAAGGAGGAAAGTTCCAGGATGGTGGAACCAAAGAGCAAAGAGAGACACAGCGGTGAATACTGAGCGGCAGCTTTAGCCCGGCCCTGCGAGCACTCTGGATTTAGCAGGATATTTATTCTTTTATATCCAGACAAAAGAGATTGCACATGCCCTCCTGCGCTCACCAGAGTCACTCCGGTAAATCAGCGAGAAACTGGCCCGAATATAATGAGACTCCATTACGAAGATTCTTACAAAGGGTTGGCAATAATCTGGCATAAATTTACAATGTGGCAAACACAGGCCTCCAATCCACAATTAACCTGTGCATGATGGTCAGCATCTGGCTGAGGGCTGTGTCATATTTTCATTGGATTTTTGTCCAGTAAATTTCAGATATCAAATCATCTATCCCAGCATCAAGAGATTTGTCAGATAATGAACTTGTTCGTCTAGCTACATCAAAATCTGCAAAGATATTATTGTCTGTGTTTCTGTTTCCATGTGGATGTGCTCACCTGTGAAAGAGGCAACAGTGTTTAATTTTCGGGGAACCATTTTACTTGCATTTGCTTGCACAGTATCTATAAAACATTTACAGCAGTATTTACATTTATAATATGGCTTGCTGTGTTAATTTGCTGCAAGGATACACTCTTAACTTTTCATTTGGCCACATTTTACATATTATTTCTGGTGATTTTAAAATAATTTTCTAATGAGTTGACCAGCAGCGGCCCTCTCACTGTCTGGTTGCAGGCGAGTAGTTGGCAGATGACAGTGGTGAGGTTCATCTTGTGCTTTTTTAAATTAAGAGCAGGAATCCAATAATATGCACATAACCCAACAGCTCCTTGTCCTCTGTAGGCAGGAGCTCATGTGTTTATTAAAAGCCTGGTTTAGCATATGCTTTGATTAGATTCTTAATTACAGAAAATTACCATAGTGCCACAAAAAATGTATTTATGTCCTCCAGGAAATAAGGTGATATTGAAGGAATTAATTGCTCTAATATGATCACTTTGAAGAAGCTATTCACATTGGTTATGTGCAGACACATACCATAGACCATATGTATCGCTATGTAGGTGGTTCTGTGAAATAGTGGCATTAATCTACTCTATTACTGGATGTGATGTCACTTCCCATGCTCCTGTAAACAAGGCACGGGTCATCACCCAGTTGTTTGAAGAGAATGACAGTGATGTTAAGCATAGGTCAAGGTCTTCTCAGTAAAATTCCCATTTTGCTTCTGTCAGATGAAAACCTAATAATTTGGTGGTTTTCTTTGTATCTGATTTGAAAGTTTACATGGTCATTTATCTGCTGAGTGAGTTGCATGACCCTAAAGCCCTCAAAAACCCTTAAAACCCACTGCAAATCTCCAAAAGTTTCCAATTTTCCAAAAATGCATGAAATAATAAGTTTTCTTTTACTCATTCCTGAAAACCTTTTTACAGATGAGTGTTTTTTGTCCAACAACAGTGATAAGATCCCAACTAAGTATTTTTTAGGAGGTTCTGAAATGGCATCTGTGATAATGTCACGCAACGTCAGAAGGTGATCACTCAAAGTCATTATGTTAGTTATTAGCATTGACCTTGGCCTCTAGAAGATGAGCAGACTAAAACCACACCAGACAAAGCACCCAGTGCCACAGAGACGCTATCACTGGTGGTACATGTGTTTTTTAAGCTGCTGTTTCCTTTATTTTGACCCCATAATCTCAGACACAAAGGTATGGCAGTGTAATATTTCAAATGTGCGGTATAATGTTGCACCTACTGTTGAAATTGTACCCTCCCCTGCAATCAATCAACTCTATTCTAATATAAAAAGCATAGTTCTTCTTACAAACAAATTATATTATTTTAGCCTGCATATCATGGTTGTTGGGTGACAACCTTGTAACTCCAATTTTGGTGATTTTGATGTTTTAACTTAAATTGAAGGATCACATGATCTTCTATGGGTTGAGAAAGCTCTTAGGCTTATGAAACTCTTTCAATACCTCATTGGATAAACAGAAAACTGCATGGTTGTCAAGCTAAAACTAAAGGCTGTTTTTCTTAGTTGCTGAAGAGTTGAGATCTTCGAGATGCAAGGTTTTCACCCAACAACAGAGTGATTATGGTCTAGTGTTAAATTACTTTCACTGTTTTCCTTGTACCATGTGAGTCAGCATGTACTGTGAGACCGACTGTGTCACCGAGACAAATTCCTGTTCATTTATTGGTGATTAAAGTGATTCAGATTCTGATTATAGTATGCAGCGTGCGTCACAACACACTGGGATATGATGATGACACTTAATGCTACATCTGTGTAGCATTACAGGTTGCACATACAACGTGACACCAATAATGAAAAGGTAATAATTTGAATAGGATGTGACACCAACTCATATTATTGAATATAAATTGGTTGATTACTGCCAAAAGTGCAATTAAAAAAAGAATTAATCAATTTGAGTGTTGTTTAACTTTGATCTGATTGTCATTCTCAGTTGATGGATCTGTCACATCCAAATTGCCAATAATCAATAGGTATCACCTGTTAGTGCAGTTTAGTAACAACTGTGTGTTTGTCATGTGTGAGAACCACGAGTGGTAAAACAAAATGGCATTTCAACTGTCATGTTAGTAAAAGATTACAAATTAGATAATGAAGTTCTTACAGGCAACTGAGTATCGAGTTATTTCTGTGCCAATCAATAGGCCAGTAAAAAAATGTCAATAAACATATGCGTAAATTGATTCCATCTGCTTATTATCATATAAAACAGCTTGGTAAATATGCAACTAATTACCGGTGACACTCTCCAATATCCGATAACCTGCAAAACTGATGCTCATGACTCAACATTCAATACTTTATTATTTCTGTATCAATAAAAGATGCTGGAAATTTGTCTCAGTGTGCTTAAGACAAAAAAAAAACATTCTTTTTTTTTCTTACAGGCTTATGTCTTACCACACCTTCTTTTGAGATAAATTTGTCTATATTTTGTTCTCAGCATGTCAGAAAATAACAAGTATAATATAGTAGCATGGGCAATCAGGTTCTTCTGCACAGAAAGACAGATACTTTGAGTATTAGTTATCGCCTTTTCTACTGGAATTTTTTATTTGTTCCTGTAGATGCAATCCCCAATTGCCATTGTGTGTGTGTGTGTGTGTGTGAGATAAAATATGCAATCTCCAAAATTTTTCCTCCCGATCATTCCACTTGATGCTTAAAAAAAGAGTGTGAGCACGTTACGTGTCACTATATCCAGATCACAGCCTTCCTTGGCACACGCGCCCACAAGCATCCCTGCCATCTAGTTCAGCATCTCGAAGATGCCAACCGCACACCATGCCATCCCACCGTCTTTTCCAACCCTAATTCACCAAGCCATGCAGATTTTCTCGCCTAATCCCCCTTGCCCGCACTCCTATCCCGCTGGAGTTCGGTAATACGATCTGGAGAGATGACTGAATTCTCGTTCCGTCCAATATCACCGGGTCGCTCGCCTCCTGCCTCCCCGGCTCTAACAAGATGAGCTGTTTTCCATGTGGGCCCTTAATGCCACTCTGGGCTTCATTTTGCAGATCCCCTATGCGCCACAGTGAAATCATAGCCCTGGACTCAAACCTGCTTGTTGATCTTGAGATTACTGGCCGACAACAGGTTTCCCCCCTAAGCCCAGCCCGCCCTCGGTGGGGAAACCCAGGCGTGGGATGATATTGAGATGTCTTCCTCCCTCTCTCTCTCTCTCCAACTCTCTCTCTCTTTCTCTTGCTCTCTATCCGTGGTCGTCCACAAATGCTCACAGCTGCCGGCGCCACCGTGCCGCTAAGCAGGTTTTAAGACGGGTCCCAGTCGAGCCCTCTCTCGCCCAACCAGGAGGCAGAGCCCTGGATCCAGACCTTTTTAAGTGATCATCCTTGTATCATAACAGATTAAGGGCTGCTGCTCCTCTGGATTAGGCCTAATCTAACCTTTATCCGCTCCCATCTTCACCTGAAACTTACAGCGACCAGGAAGTCAATCGCCAGGCCCCCGTGATATACAATGACACTGATCTTCCTTTTCGCGCTCTAATTATCAGGATTAAGAAAAACACTTTTGAGTAATTATTTTCACATTGGATAAACATTAGGCTTGCATGGATTTAGCTGAGCTTTCGCCCAACAAGAAGCAGAGATCTGAGCAGGCTTACAAGCTCCAGACAGGCAGATGGAGATACTCTCCAATCAGGAATAACCAACAAACAGGCAATGGAAGGAAAGGGGAAGAACAAAGAAATGAATGTTCTTTTTTCATTTAAACGATAGGGGATTTTCACAGCCGAGCGCAAACTGTACACAAAATGCCTCGTCATAACCATATTTACATTTCAGACGAGGGAGACAATGCTGTAGTGAAGCACAGGTTTAAAAATGATTTAAAGGAGATGAAATTTACAGTAAAAGTGTGTTGTCTCTTTGCTGTAGCAGAACATTTTATAGGCACATAAAGTCTCCTTTGTACATTTTTTTTTCCTTTGCATTGCTAAAGTTATGTTTTCTTTTCAGTGTTGCTTGCTAATGGATTTGCGACGATTCACACATTTGGAGATACTTCACAGAGGAGAAAAAGAGGAACCATGGGAAAAAGATGACCTCCAGAGCTTGTTTGATATTATATATTATTTCAATCATACACAATTACAAACTGAAATCACATCACAGCACCAAACTGAGGCCCAGATAACCTTTTAAAGGGACAATTCCCTGAGAGGGGCGACCCCTGACCCCAGGCCTGCCAGCAATCTTCCTCAGGATGACTTCGCCATAGCTGCAGAGGTTATACGCGCACACACACACACACACACACACGCATGCACACACACTGTCTCTCTCTCACCTTTCTCTCGCAGTGCTTCCATCTTTCTCATGCACAATACTTCCTCTCCTACTCTCTCTCTCTCTCTCTCTCTCTCTCTCTTTCTCTCGCTTTCTCTCTTTCCCTATCTCTCTTTCTCTCTCACAAACAAACCAGCAAAACCACAAAATTCCTGCTTAATTACTTTATTCATTTATGCACTTGTCACACCTACTGCTATGATAGAAGTAGGGCTGAACTGGGGAAAAAACAGAAGTTGATAAGCAATAAAAAAATAGCTTAAACTTGGGCCATGAAATTGACGTCTATATCGCTCAAACATCGGGTTCCCACAAGTAAATTTCCCATTTTATTTTTCCTATTGGGAATTCGATTATTAACCATAACATTAAAGATAGACTTACCATGAGCTATCAGATTGTGAAACAACTATATGTTCCAGTAGAAGCCATCAGTCAATCTGATTTCAATTTTGCTGTGAAGAAATAGTGTTTGATTCCTGAGTTCCTTATGAAATACTACACTACCCACAAGCTTTAGCGAATTACCACCAATAGGAGACATCGCTGTTACCACAGAAACATAACTCGCTCCAAAAGTTGCTCGTGGTTGGTAGCTGGACCAGAGCAAAGTCACCTCAGTCAGCTAGCAACCTGTTTCTGTGATTTTCCACTATGGTTTTGCTGTCAGACTTAACGTCTTTTTGTTAGGGATGAAGAGGAGGGATGAATCAGTAGTAAGTATTATTTTATTTTTCAGTGATGAATATAACAATTAATATCCAAAATTGATCATCACTGTGACTATGGGTGATGCAGTTGGTATCAGTTATTTGCACCGTATGCATCAGCAAAATATCTATATTCTTAGTAAAGAATGCACTTTTGGCCCTTGATTTTATGCAGCAGTTACCAAAGCATATAGACTGGAACCAAAGCCAAAACCTTTTCTTCAAAGCAGTTTCTATACAGTAACAAAGATGGCGGAGTTATTCCCTGGGTAGCACACTGGTTGGCACAGCAACCAATTCCTTTTGTTGCGCTTTACTAGGAATATTAGCATAATTAAAACACCGCTTAGACCAATTAGATTACTCAGCTGGAACTACTCAATGTATAATACTAAATTGTTGCTTGGTCCAAAGTAATCTCAATCTATATTAACCTGTTAAAAATCAACAGGACATGACGACCAAAGATTTATAGACAAGCTAATTTTCCAACACTCATCCAGGAAATGACAATCCTGTTTCTCTAAACTCTGATTAATCTCACTGAAGTGCGGTGAACATTTCTGTGTTGCCACTAACCTCTTGCTCCCCTCTGACATCCCCCCACCAGTAAAATGAAGACCTCTTGTGTCCACCTGCCCTCTGCCTCTACTCAGAACCAGATGTGTCTCGGCTTTGATGTGGACCAAACTTTTTGGGTCAGGAAAGGACAGAAACCCCAAACTGGCTCGCATGTAGCCACAACACACGCAGTACTTTCAGCACAAGCATCATATAAAATTGTGAAAAATGTGAATTCTTTAACTTTTTAGCCGCTGTGTGATCAGTCATGTGTTTGGGGGGGACAGATGTTCTCCTCTAGTGGGGTTGTGGGTCTGCTCTTGGTTTCCTCGGTGCAGTCAGAGTCCTTGGAGGTGGGCTGCACTAATATATAATAAGAGTCTGAGTTATGACCATTATCCTTTACCTTATATCAGTTTTCCTTCCAGACATGGGTCAAGTTTTAGTTGCAATTCATTCTTGGTGTTTGTTTTAACCTGCATGGAGTTTGCTGCGTTACATTCCTCTGATTGTTGAAAGTTACTGGCCAAACCAGTCTCATAAAATGTCATGAAATGAGCACCAACTCTGAAATGCAGTTTACCTGTTGTGGACACGAATACCATGAATTGCGTTCCTCCACAAAAGGATTATGTGAAAATAGCACTAAGTGGACATTTTCACCTGTTCATCACATGAAGTTACCTAACAGTTGAGTTTAGACAACTAAAGCAATTTGGTTAATGTTAGGGTTAGGTTTTGATCATTTTGGTCTTGGCATGAGTTGGGAATTGAACCCAGGTCGTCGAGTTCAAGGCAGATTTATACGCCACAAATCCAAGAATCCAAAAGGCAAACTTCCACAACTTTATTGGACAATAAAGTTTCGTATTCGTTTTCAAGAATAGTTGTTTTATTGATTTTGGCGGCATCTTTGGAGTTAAGTGTTCACTGCTGTGGTGTTTCTGCACTGCACTTCCCAGAGATCATCTGTCAATCAAAGTGACAATCAGTGTGTCCAGTACTGTGCCGTCTTTTTCTTTGGATTTTCTGTTGATGAAGTCTGAGTTTCTGTAGGTGGCGCTCTTTTCTTTGTCTGTTCAGCCATGGTGGCTATCACTTCTCACGCTAACTTCCCAGTTCTTCTTCTATTTATTCCAATTCCAATTTGTGTTTTGGTGTAAGCTGCCATTGGACTAGTGAATGTGATAATGTGCCAACACCGGTTTAATCTTCCTGTATTTCATAGCGTCGGTCATACAGGAGCCAGCTGCGGTCAATAAAGTCTTAAAAATAACTCTGAGGGGTAAACCAACATTTAATGTGCTTCTCCAAACATCAACCTCTTGCTGACCTTTTGCCTCTGTGACAAGAGCCTATGTAAACTGCACTTATGCTCTTAAGAAAGTTTATAAATGTTGCATGTGCGCCGAATGTTTCTCTTGCTAATCAAGCCCAGCTAGAGAAAACAAACTGCCTTTAATTTCAGCTTGTGACTTGTGACTTGTGAGAGGTTACCACTCCAGTTCACCAAAGAGGACACATTCCCGCATGGCTTGTATTTGACAGAGTGTATCTGTGTTTTTGACTCAAGAAGGATACCTGGAGTTAGAGTAGTAAACTAATTCCTCTGACATTCTGTGATGTACTTTCTAAACTGCATGGCAGGAAAAACATAACTGCCATTTGTTGTTTTTTTTCTTCTTTTTCTTACTTGAATTAAAAGTTTACATTACTGTGTTTAGTGTGCAAAATGGCTAAATTGTAAATGTGAAATGTTAATTATTGACCTTTATGATGTCTGTTTGGAAGTGTTGTGTGGTAGAGGTGTGGTCGCTGTCATGACATGACATGATAGCTTAAGTAACCTTTTTAGCTTGTGCGCATGAAATGACGTCTAGGGGTGACGGATCACTATCTTGCTACACTGGCTCTATGGCTATCATCATGGATCACTATCTTGCAACACTGGTGCCAGGACGACGGTGCCACGTTCTGAGATTGCTGGCTCTATGGCTACCATCGTGGATCACTATCTTGCACACTATCTCCCTACCTTCTGGGATTGTTCAATGAGTGAGAGTAACACAACAGTGACTTATCATGGATGGTTATAGCCTGTCCAATGGGAGATGAAAATGTGTGATAAGTTTGAGACCTGTTCAAGTGGACTGAATTAAACACAGCGGTTGCAAATAGAGTATATTATCAAAATTTGTGTAAACTTCCTCGGAGTCCCAGATGGGTGGGATTTAGGGCATCAGGATGATTCAGATAAACTGTCAATAAAAGAAAAGTATACTGGATTAACTTTCATATACTTTCCTTTGATTGTCAAAACGTTCTATCATTGATTGTATTGCCTCGTGTCAAACTTTATCCCTTTTTGTACTCCTGGACATTTTAAATAAATGTAAAGAATTATTTGCAAAAACTATTTCACCCATGTTTGGACAGTGCTAAACTGTCCCATGAGTGAATCTTGGGCTTGTTATGCTGTTTGTACAGGAAGTCAAAACCACACCAAGCCTGCCCATCCCTCATATAAACACGGGTAATTATGGGACAATAGCCTGACCCAAAGCCCTAAATATATGGTTAGGTTGAAGGGATTCTTTCAAGCTCCATACACATTGACATACTGGTTAAGCCCTACAAAGTAGTAAAAAGATTACTCTTTCCTGCCTGAGTAATCCATTAATTTCTTGCTCCCCCTTTTCATTGCCCAGTGGCATGTCTAGTCTTGGTGATTTCTTTACCTCCAACAGAGCTTTGGGAAAACTGGAAACTCACCTTCTCATGCTGCCTTAGCCTTCAGCTAAAGTCTGAAGCTAGTCATATTAGCCAGGTCTTATTGCTGTCTTGAAGGACCCCCCTGATCAAGTACAAGCCATGGGTGGAGATACAGCACAGATGGTCCAAGCAAAATCATGACTTGAACATCATCATTCAACATTGCAAAAATACAGGGGATCAAGTCTGTAAAAGTGTATTGATTTGCCAACCAAGGTCTTCAATTATCTGCTATCTATTAAACAGTGCCATAATTTGTTTAAAGTACAAATAAGTAAGATTTGTATTGTCCCATCGAACAAAATGACCATAATCTGTGGGGAGTTGATAGGGTCGTTGATCAATACCAGTAACTCAACAATTACTTCACCAGGTGCTGAGATTAATGGCTTTCAAAAATCACTTTGTGGGCCATAATCTGTTTAACAAAAAGTAAAAATGTAGCCGAGAGAAATTGTTCTACTGGTTTCTCATGTTTTGCACAATAACCATACAGTATCTCTCCAAAACGTAGTCTAAAAGCCTAAAAAGGTATCAGGAGTTGTGTTGAAATCCAGGTACAAGGTAAAGAGGAATTTGTAAAGGACTTGGCATCTTGGAATGGATTTAACAGTAATATGCTTGGAATTACACACTAAAAAAAACAATTACATAAAAATAGGTTAAAATCCATCCTTGCACCTCCTTGACTACCCTGTTTCTTCTGTTGCTGATTAGAAAAAGAAAAAGTTCTTGGAGGCTCTCAAGTCTTCATCAAAGCCTAAAACCTCTCACAGGGCAGCATTGTGGCCTACTGGTTAGATCAGCTGTCCCGTAACTGAAAGTTTGCAGGTTGGATTTCTGCAACAACAGCCCATATTTGTCCATCTCCAGCTATATGTCGAAGGGTCTTTTTACCTGTCGTGCTGAACAAGAGCATCAGCTAAATCCCTAAAATGTAAATGTAGAACGCAAAAGGCCATCATCAGCAGTGCATCATAAAGTCAGAGACTCTTACACCATCTTATGCTGCAGGCATTTCAACATATCCAACCGTCACATCTCCCACAGCACCCTCCAAACATCTTGCAGTAATTTGATTTTGCAGGTGATGATGACAATGATGGAGATGGCGTTAATCCCCGCTGTGTATTCACAATGGAATATTTCCCGGTAGCCTCTATTGATCGGTACTGTTATTTGCCATGAGGATCAGTGTGATAATTAAAAACTAAACATATTTAGCATCTGACTTCCAAGCATTTATTACCTCTGATAGCCGAGCAGAAAATGAAAAGGTCATACTGAGGAATAGAGCGCAAGATGGCCGATGAGATGTTGAGGATGGCTGGTGAATTTGACAGGTCTGGGTTTGTTTTGGATATGATGGATTCTAATTTATTGTATATAGACAGATTAGCTTGTGATTGCTCATCACTTTGCCATGGACATCCATTTAAATACTCAAAGGTTGCAAATTAGTTATTGGTGCTGCCTTCTCTTGGATATACATTGCATATACATTGTATCGGTTGTATTGACACCCTTGTACCTTTTACACTTAAAGCATTCAACATCAGTCGGTGCAACTGTCAGGAGCTTAAACGTGGGATTTTTTGTAATGATTATTTGACGGTGGGCAGTGGAGAGAGACAGGAGTGACAAAAGAGAGAAAGATGGTGGCATGCAAAAGAGGCTGTCAGTAATTTTAGAAACCAAGGACGTTTCTGATAGTGTACATCACGGCTGAAGTCAGGGCCCCCCTTAGTCGAGTCAAAGTCAATTCCTAGACCAGGTCCAGTCGAGTTAGAGACAAGACCAAGAGGGGTTCGAGACCAAGTCAAGACCGATACCAGAGCAAAAAGAGTCCTATTCAACACCAAAATAGGCGATAAACAGTGTACATGTCTTTCCAAATGTAAAAATAATGCATTAAGAGCTTCATAAGGATCAACAAAGACATAGATCTATCTGCAGGAGCTCTGGACTAGACTCTTCAACATCCAACTAATTAATGCTTAGGGTTTTGACTAATCAGTGCAAATAAATTTGAGGACTAGTTCATATTGTACAACAGTGTAATCCCTTGAATTGTATGTAGTGCTGTGGAGAAAATAAACAAAACGTGGACCAGGTGGAGAAGAAAAAGTATCTTTGAAAATGTTAGGATAGGCAGGAAAATTCAAGTCAACATCCAGTAGAAGTCAAGACAAAGACAAGTCCAAGTCAAAATAGGCAGAAGACCAAGACAAGACCAAGATGTCAGAGAAGTGGCCTGGAGACCGGACTCCAGACTCAAGTACCTAGTGTACATTTTTACAGTTACCAAAGCACATCCTCTGATAAATACAAAATTATGAGTTTTTCCTGATTATTTACTTGCATATATTGCAAGTCTACATATCAAATTCCTATTACCTGCACTCGTCATTGTACTTCTAATAACACCAAATCACAAGGGAAAGGCAAATGGCAGGAACTTGCAGTGGTACTAACGGTGCTGTACAGAGGGAGAAACTAAATTTTTTTTTAAAAAGAAACACATAGTAAAAAAGTCTTCTGATGTGAGGGTTCCCCTCTACCAACAACAGCAAAAAACTGTCAACTGTGCAGACATACTGCATGGATCATTATCATTCAAAGCAAACACAACTGACTTTATTGTTCCCATGGCATGTGCAGTAGGTTTGCAGCGCACTGGGTTTAACCAGTGGTACAAAGACACAAATGCACCACATACAATCGATAAATCACATCTGTCAGTCAACACATCTAATAAGATCACGTACCGAGCCTCTAACAAGTGATAACGCAGTCCATATGGGAAGCAGATCAGACGCAGTTCAGACTCAATGTTCTGTATCGCCAGACATTCTGTATGCACTGCAGAAATGTACATCTTAATTAGTCATTGAATCTTGTATGCAGTCTTAAAACCTTATATTTATCAAATTGTATATCAAACTATATTTATCAAAAGTTTGTTTTCCATTCACTTGTTTTAAGAATGCTCCTGAATTATGTGCCTTCATACAGAAACAAGGGAACTCATCTGCAATTAACTCATACCACAGGCAGATTTTTTCACTTTTTTTTTCAGATTTTAAGTCAAGTCAGGTTTATTTATATAGTCATTCATCATAAAAGCATGTCTCAAACGACTTTACAAAGAACAAACCTACCTAAATCTAACTAATCAACAATCAATCACAAAATAGAAGAATGAATACTAGAATAAATGACTTGTTAAGATGGACATTCTTTTTGCAGTACAGCACTACTTCTCCTTCTCTGTCCTAGTTGCGGCCTGCATGGGTGGAGAGGGGAGGGTGCTCAGCTAAAGATGAGCAGGCGAAGACAAATGGCTTCTCTCCCTGCTGTTTGGCAGCTGGGGCCCTCAATGGCTCCCTGAAGACGCAACACTTAAGAACCACAATAAGGTGGCAGGGGCGCTCTACACTCCAATAGCACTGGACATGATAGAAAAGTCTGTAATCTGAAATCACAGCTGTCTAGGTCTCGTTACTGGGGACAGAGCGGGGGTCCAATAGCTCCCAGAGGTCCGGCCATACCACCTGAGACATCGGTAAGTTTCATGAGAATACTTTATCACCTTCGCCTCCCTCCCTTCCAGAAAAACCTGGGCCAGCGCTCCATCTTCTATCAATAAAACCCCAGACACTGAAGGAGCTGTTAAACAAAGCAATTTGTTACACTGTCATTTAATGGGAATCAAAGGGGGATTTTCTCCATTTACGAAGTTCCCTCTTAAGCACGGAGAAGAAAACATGCTTTAAAATGCATTATTCACATGTGTTTGGCTGGCGGCGCAGAATCCTCTAAGACGGGCCAGAGAAAGTTTTCCAATTAATTGTTATACTCCCTCCTTCATACTGCCTTAACACAGAGCCTGAGTGCCAAATAAAACATAAAGATAAAGGGAGGGATCCAAATATGTTCATGGTTACTAGCACATCAGTGGAGAAAAACTGCACACATTAAATTGTCAGGAATTATGCCACATGTTGTAAAGAAATTAGATCTCCGTTTGCAGGGGATGTGATGTTCATTTTGTTCTTGTGACTGAGTAAAGTTTGAAATGGGAATATTTAATAGACTCCACTTTATTGTTGCACAAATAAGGGGCCACCTCACCACTGAGCACCCCAAGAGCATACAGTGTGGTGCAGTCCAGCACAACTCAAGAAAGCATTTTATCTCCCTTATAAATTAAGAGGCTGGTCATAGGCCCTCACCAGGAGCAAACACAAGTACTCCCCTGGGGAAGGCAATTTAAAGGGAGAGAGGAGGGGGACAGCGCATCGGGCCGCTGCGTGGACGGCTCAAATCGACCTTAAAGACGATCCAGTGCAAGATGCAGCAGAAATTGATGGCCACGTGTCAATGAGATGGAGACAATAAGGGCGAAAGGTAAATGTCCCATGGTAGATGTTTGTGCATGTGCATGACTGAAGTTTACATTGGGCCTCTTACTGTGTGTGCGTAAATCATGAATATCCTCCCGTGCCTCTGCTCTTTAAGGCCCCTTTGGAGCGATTTCAGCTATTTTATTAAGCAGTAACAATTTATAGATTTCAAAGGAAGTGGATATATGGCGCGCCATTGGGCCGGATCCTCTCATACGTGACCGAATCAGATGATGGATGTGGCATTACTAATCAAATTCATTGTGGCATCCACTTGGGAATTGGTAAAAGAACATCAAGCCTTGCATGTTTATGAAATGCTATCACAATGACAATTATATTACATAATCTTGAATTATAAATGACGTGTAAACCCAAATACTTTGTAGAAAGGCATCCTATTTTAAACACAGTAGACTCTGTTTTCAGCCCATAACAAGCCCAATCAAATTAGACATATCAGCATGTATGATTGAGGATAAAACCACCAGACCATAACATGGACCCAGCATACACAGTGACACTTCCATCGATCTCTCTCATCACTTCATTTTACTACCTTTCATATCTTACCTAGCTTGTGACTGAATAACACACACTCCAAGCATGGTATACATAGAATTTACAACAATAATCAAATTTTTATTCATGTTAAATAGAAAAACATAGGGCAGGTTAACATTTTTTTGTCATTATTATCTTGACTATGTTACATTTCATAATGAATTCCTTGTTTTGTTGTATTTATTATAGATGAACCTTTTCATCAGAACCCTATGGGAATAGATGTGGTTTAAGAGAAGGAAATGTTAAAAATAAACAAAAGTATTATGACATCTGAGCCACCTTCATCTAAAATATGAAATGTGCGTACACATGCATTGACACACGTTCCAAACAACATAATACGCTGTTTAAACGCTTATAGTTAGATGCATTGGCAAGGAAATTCCAACAATTACACGCACTCAACTGAATTTATGTTCAACTCGCTGCATTTTTTACTGATTAGGCTTGTTCTGCAGGCTGGTCAGTTGGGATGCCTCACATTTGGACAAGCAAAGTCCTACTGTATTTGGGCTGCAGAGCTTGTTTTGAGCCAAAAACTAGACAAGACCAATCATTACTTGATATGACAAACCTTATTCGACCAGCCAGAGGGAGGTGGAAATCAACCTGATTCCCAGATGTGTCGTCTCCTGTCTCCCCCCCTCCCAGTTCTTCCTGTAACCTCCGAGACTATAAGGAAATGAAAAAGGATTAGTGGGACTCTGAATCAACGAAATGACTTTAAATGACTTCTTCGGGTAGCCACAGGCCAGGCGCGCAGCATGTTTAAGTTGACATTTCAATTGTACAAGTAATTTGCATTCTATTTGACTCTAAATGACACCTTGATATTAAGGATTCCAACAGCAGTTTTTGATTTCCTCAGTTCAAAGATGAGCCTAAGAAACGGGGCTTAATCAAGGTGTGTAGGACTCCTGTCAATCTCTGACCAAAAAAAAAACAAAAAAAAAAACCCTCTGACAAGGTGGGGTCTTAACTTCAATCAAATTCTTAACGTGTCCACTCGTGACACGAAGCAAATCTTCAACTGGTGCACCGAACCTTATTAAATAAAGATCACTAACTGAACACATGTATCCGTAATATGGCAATCTGGTGAAAATTAGAAAAAAAGGGAAAAAGATTGCATTGAGGTTATTACATGAAGCCGCACAAATTCAGGTATAAATCTGGTGTGATCCTGTTGCTAAGATACTTGGGTAATGTCACTGAAACAAGCCCATATTGCTAATCTGTTGGAATCCATGCATGTCCCCACATATTTTGTCACTGGGAGAATGAAGTCTTCTAGGTGTGCGGTTGTATTGTTTCCCTGAGTCTACAGCATTACCACTTTATCTCATATTTGAGCCAGAATGATCTAAAGAAAAATGAAAAAAGTCAAACAAAACATTATATAATTGCACTTGAGGATCTTCATATTTTGTCTAGTAGAACTGTTAACTACAGCACAGCAGAGGGGCCAAATATACTGTAAATCTGTAAATCCCTGGTTGTTTTCATTATAAAACAACCTGATTCAATAATGTTCTAACATCAGCTGATGCCATTGATTTTCCTGGAAAACAACATAAGAAAAATATGATTTTAAGACACAATAAAAGATGCTATAGCTTTGCAGTCTAAGCACTTTGTCTAATATAAAAGGTATTCCTCAAAAATGTGTTTTTACCTAAATTTTTACTTTAGAAAAATAAGCTTTTGTATTACTATCCCAAGTTTCCAGAAGTGGCTCAAAAATGACCTGCATGTTTTTTCTATGGAGTTTTATAGAAACCTTTGATCCTTATAAATTGTTAATGTCAGGTATTCATTACACCTTTAAAATGAGTTAAGAACTGACAAATAAACACAGTTAAAACATTAAATCATTCTTGTGAGGACCACAACATAATTCAAATCATTATTGTTTTGCAAAACGATGAAGATCGCATACATTCATTATTAAAATAAGAAGAAATACACATTCATATAGGAGGCAGTTTTGGTTCCAATAACCTAATGTATCTAAGGGTTAAAACTGAAAATTGGTTCAGTTCAGGTCACTATTGTTTTGCGATACCCAGTCCTAGTTGAGTGGTTTGGCATACCGTAGCTGTTTTCACACCCTGCTCTGTTTGATCTTCTGGTGAGAAGGGATACCAAGGCCACTTCCCACCTGTGTGAAGATACGGCAGAGAGACCTATCATCATCCCATAATAATCTGTCTGGTATCCTGGTATTCCATCAAACACCAGTTCTTCTTGCCCTACAACACACACTACAGATATACTTCACTATACCTCATTCTAGATTTAAAATGTACAGTTATGCATTCCAGATATACAGCAGTATGGCAAGAGTATACTTACCATCAAACACTATATATTTTTTTCCTCACTCTCCTTTATAGGACTGGGTACTCAGTTGTCACCTTTCTATCTATTTTCTCAAGGTCAGAGCATGATGGGTGGATGGCCAGACGCGAGACCGAGGTAATGAGTTTGGAATGGCATTTAGAGCAGTGAGAGGCTCGGGACTCACACCTGACTCATCACACTATGGATTCAGAAAGAATAGATAGTGTTAATGAAAATGTATGGCCAAATCCTTGGTTCAGACGGAAAAAAGAAGAAGAAATGGTCTACTATTGGAGGCAAGATGCTGAGCTGCAAAAAAAAATGTGCATCTTAACAATAATTTCATCTCATACGGATTTTATTTTTCTTAAAATAAGTGGAAAAAATCTGCCACTGGGGTGAGATAATTATACATTTTTCAGTGCATTTCAATTTGTTTCTGGAAATTTCTTCAATAAGCATTGCACTTATTTAAAGAAAATTCTTGAATCAAGTTGAAAATGTAAACTACCTTACCCGATTTACAGGCTTTATTTTAAGACAAACGGCAATTAACATTCATTCAGTTTATAAAAATCGCATTAGACAACACCATAGACCTTATTCCCATAGTGGCCATTTTGAACTGGTACAATCAAAGAGAAACAGCAAGTAGGCTACAGTTTGGCTATTGTTGCTACTGTTCCAAATGCACCTCATACAAACATCGGGCGCTAGACAAACATTTATAATTTCACTGATTTCCCACTGAAAAATGGATTAGACACAAATGGATCTCTTAAGAATCCGGAGGGAAATAAGTTCACATTTTAAGGTAATATATTTGGCCCAATATAGCTAGCTACCAGAATCTAGCTAGCTAGTAGCTAAGTATCTTGCTAGCTAGCGTCTCAGCTAAATTCAAGCAGACGCGTCGTTGTTCCAGAGATTGCTAGCTTTTTTGATGTTAGGTCTGTTAGGTCTATCTGTAGTCATCAGTTTCCCACCATGAGTGTGACATAAATTCAAAATGGCCCTGTGGGAGTAAGGTTAATAAAGAAAAAAAAACAAAATATATACAGCAAATGGCTGAAGTTGCTGAAAATGCATCTAATCGCATATCAAACGAACCCTTTTGTGTATTCTACACCAGTGTGTGCTCTTGTAAATGTCCCCATATACCCCTGGGCATATATCACTTCTCGCTGGCCGGAGCAAGCAGAGAAACAATCATGTTTAGGCCATCCATGAATGACAGATACTTTTCAATTGTCCTGTCGGCAGCACAGGGGAGACTGATAGAAATGTTTTTCCAAACCTCTTACTGCTCTCAATCTCTACAGGGCTCCGCCATGAGAGGAGAAAATGCTTGTTTACCCAGGAACCAACGGGACTCCCTGATTGCCATCCCAACGGTAATGGCCAAGGATGAGGCAGATCAATAGCCATCTGCACCCATTCCTAAAGTAATAACATTCAATAGGAAAACCCATTTACTTTTACTTACCTTTGCTTTATTTTGTTTTACCATAAAGACAGCCAATTCTGATGCAGGTGGGCTTCGACTGCATGGGCAGTTGTGGTTATGGATCTTTTACCACTGTATTGCTTGTTTGTTTTCTTTTTTTTATGGAAATTGGAGGTGAACATTGTGTACATTAATGTAGTGAGCAAACAGCAGCAGAGGTGAAAAAAGGTTAAGATGGTGGATTGGTGTTTAGATGTTTCAGAGAACGGTTTTCTGATCAGGGACCTATCATCACGTTTTCTATTTGACAGATATTCTTTGTTGCCTCATTTGACCTTGAGGGATGGACAGTGACGTAGAGCAATAGCTTCAGCCTTATAGCCAAGCAATGATTGGTGCAATATAAGGATAATACCTGTTTATGGCCCCAAGAACATACAAAAGCCAGAAATATGTCATTATCACAACGAAGAGATTCATGAGACATGCTGCATTTTCTTTGCCTTTCTTTCTTTTTTCTTTCTTTCTTTCTTTCTTTCTTTCTTTCTTCAACATCTGTCCATGTGAGAAAAGAGCAGTCATAAAACACACAATTCATCTTTGACTACCGACCAATTCGGTGTCAAAAAGGTCAGTCGGAAGCTGGATTTGGAAACACAATCTTTGTGTTTTCTGTGTGTGTGTGTGTGTGTGTGTGTGTGTGTGTGTGTGTGTGTGTGTGTGTGTGTGCGTGTGTGTGTGTGTGTGTGTGTCTCACTTGGTCAAAACAGGAAGTTTAATAAGAGTTTGTGTGTTCTGCTGAACTTGCCTTGGAGCCAATTCACAAATCCTCCTGCAGTCAGAACAGCTAACTCTCCCAGGTGGACCACTCTCACATCAAATTATCTCCTGTTCTCTCACTTAGAAAAAAAAAAAAAGGATAAAAAATGGTTTTCCGTTGGCTTTATTTGTTGAAAACAATTTTCATCACCCTATCATTCGATATTCACTTCAATATTGCGCTTCACCCCTGTATTGAACTTAATCATTGCCTTCCACCCCCTTGTCTCGCCAATGTTTTTGCTGTTGCAAGGTGAATTAGGTTTCTGTATCTTCCATTCTGTGGCTGTTGTTTGACTCGGTCTACCAAACTAAACACCCGTTCTGGCTGCCCTCTGTATAACCTTGCGTCTAACTCCAAAGACTTCCCCGAATCCTTAGCAAAGCTCCTGGGAATGATATTTCTCTACTTTGGCACACCGCTGACCTGCTGTAGATATTTATTTTATTTTTTTCAAATGATATTATCACACTCAATGTGCGCTCTCGTGGACAATTTGTAGCCTGCTTGCTAGTGAGTGAGTAGAAGACAGTTTCACCTCTATGAAGATATTATATATTTAAATGCTGCATATATTCTCACACATTTGAAATTTTGCCCCCTTCTTTAGTCAGAAATTGCAATCCAACTGTTGAGGTATTTTACATAAGGCCCAATATTCCACCTTGTTTGCCCCGAAAACAAAATTTCAACACACCTCACACAACATATGCTAAATTACTGTACATTGCAATGAACAAAACAGATGAAACACATTGTTGGTGAAAGGTTGAAGCAAAAAAATCAAATTTACAATATAAATACAAATCTAGCTTGTCAGTACAGCAACTTCTCCTTTAAAACTTTAGCCCCTGGTGGCACTGCAATCAAGTCCACAGGGATTTGGAGAGTTTTCCGTCTTCTGTGTATTGGCCCAGCTAAAGTGGTCCATATCTTTCCAAGTATGATATGTCACTAACTCAGTCCCTCACTCTAATCCTACATTGTATGAGCATTAGGACACAGTATTTATTAATTGAAAATATGTAATCCGCATTATCATATTATGAAATATAATGGGATATATTTAGATCATCGCAGGTGTTAAGTCCGGGGATTAGGTGGACCTTTGTTTTAGGTTACATGGACCAATCAGACAGGTATGGTTGTCAGTTAGCGAGTCTGTATTTTTTGGCACAGAATATCATCATAGATCATATCGGTGATCAATGATTAATCGATCGATCATCAATTGCTGTTTTGTGTTTAGTTATCCTTAACTTAAACATGTTTCTAATGCCTCGTTCATGTCACATCAGAGGAAGTGGAAGAAAAGGATGACATTGTGTTTCTACAATTACAACTAATTTAAATTCATTTGTATTCATGATTTAAAATAAGCCATAAACAAACTACAGGAGATTTTACTCGCTTTTTGTAAGTAAAGCTTATTGTAATAGTGTGAATATAACTGTTAATTTGGATTTTCATTATCTTGCTGTCGACATTGGTGGATTCCACACCATGCTGGCGATATCATGTCATGTTGGTTTTACACACTTTACACATGTTACATAATTTGTGACGCCAAGTGGAAGATTTCGGAGCCTACAAAAATTCCCACATATTCTAATTAGAATTCCCATGAGGAGGCTGAACTTTTTCCCAGTCGGCAGCTCATATTTATGGAAAATCACGTAATGAATTCCTAAAACTTGAGAACTAACAGTGAAGCCCCACCAAATGCAATTTGCCAAGCGACCAATTTTGCCGCCATTCAAAATGAGCAATTCGTTGTGCAGCGCATGTTAGGATAGGATAGCTTGTGTTGTGAACGAAGCACACGACACATGGAGAGGTGTGAGTCAAAAGTTGAATCCAGTTAACTTTACGCAAATATTCGCAATGTTCACCATGCAAGAACCAATCCATTTGGCGAAAGAAGATGATGTTGATTGCACAATAATTCTAGTGGCTTTCACCCATTTGCCTTTCAAGGACAAAATAACTAGCAGTGTTGATTTCCCGATTCTCTCTCCCTAACTTATCTATTCATTATTTTCATAAGGTTAGAGTATAACTATCTGTACGAAGCAAACATTGAATATCAAAAATAATTGTCTGATAAAGTTGACTCCACTTGTTACCACTAGCCGACACACCCAGAGGCGACCTCATGAATCGCCTCAGTGGGGCTTCGCCGTATAAGGTTAGGAATACAGGCAATAAATCATACAGTATTTGCACAACGATAAATATTGTTTCCAAGTTTACCATGATGCCAGCCCTTTGCAGGAATCCCTGTCACACTTTGTGCCATCCGAGTGTCCACAGTAGGAGACATGGGATGTCAGCTGTAAATTAGGTGGCACACAGTGACCCCACACTGTTCCAGCTTTGGTTAATCCGAGGCGAGGCAGGCACAGGCCGCAGCGGGACACACTGATCCCCAGGACTTAGGTGCTCAAACACCATTTATGTCATTCATGATATATTCCATTTTGCAGATGCCATGAGTATATACATTTTTAGCATGGGTGGCCCCAATGCAAATCAAATTACAAACACTAGCCATGTTATTGCCATGCTCCACACAGGAAATTGAACTCCTACCTCTGGCAGTGAATGCAACCCGTAATATTGGTCGTGTTAGTGCCATTATTTATCCACTGACCTATACAGGGAGTGGAACCCCTAACCTTTGCAGGGTTAAGGTCACTGTATGCTAGCTGCAGAAACAAATTTCAGCAGGTTTTTATGAACAAAAGGACACGTTTGCAGAGAAATAAAACTGCCGCTTTGGCTTTGGCATTGGCAGTGTGCACAGGCTTGCTTTCCAAACGAGATGAACTCTTCACACACCAGCCTCTAATGCACGACTGTCTGCAATCGGTCTAAAATATCACGGTATTGGTTGCGTTGTCGTGTGGGAAAAGGACTCCATTTCCTTTTCTGGTTAACTGTCTCTGCTTGCAGACACATGTCACGGTCAACTCTTGAATCGTTTTGAGGCTCAGCTTGCAGAGCTTGTCAGACAACTTTTGCACCTTTATGATCGATCAAACAACTTCTATATCTTCTTATTCCCGCAGCCATTGTTGTTGTTCTCTGAGGATTTATCATTGCTATTTCCGGTTTCCCTAGATTACAGTTGCTAGTGTGGAATGCAAATACACAAGTTTGTGTTTCTATTTCAGGCAACATCGACTTTGTTGTAAGTATACAGCCGCCTTTAGCGCCCAGTGAGCCGCACAGGACCAGGTCGCGTGCTAACATGGATTTTGAAAACTCCTGTATTGTAACTACTGGTCCAGCTCAGAGCTCTTAACCAGTGCAACATAATTGTGGTTTAGCAAGCCCATAATCACACTCTAATGCGTGAGTGTTAGGTCAGTTGATTGACAAGTAGCCTTATTCATTATCCATGCATGAATAGAGGTTGGTTTTAAAAGGTACTATGTAAAAGAATGAACAGGGACCATCACAAATTTGAGTGTGTGCATATGTAAACATGAACAAATGTCTGTGTGTGTGTGTGTGTGTGTGTCTGCAGGTGTGTCTTTTGTGTATGTCTGCATATATATGTGTGTGTGTGTGTTTTCGTCTCACCACCATGTCCATACGGTTTCCCCACAGTCCCACTGCTTTTATCAGCATAAAGCCGTCGAAACAGCTGCAGCCTTCCACCAAGAACCCTGGGACAGCTGGTCGTCCACACACACACAGCACACACGCACACACACACACACACACACACACACACACATACACACATTTCCTCTCCTCAACCCCCCTCCCTTCCTCTTGTATCTGTCCCAGGTGGAATTGGGTTGAACAATGGCATGATGGGAAGGGTGTTGTTCGGTGGGCCGGATAGTGGAATCCTCCCCAAGGTGACCTCCGAGGGGTGGGGTGGGAGGGCGTGTGTGTGTGCGTGTGTATGTGTGTGTGTGAGTGTGGAGGCTTTGGCAGTGTAATGGACTGGTGTCACTGTGGCCAGAGATGCTCAGGATATCATCTTGATGCTGTCAGGTAACAAACACACAGCTGCAATTTATTTTGGTGTTTTTCTTTTCTTTGCTTGAGTTGAAAGTTGACACGATCATTTGCAGTATGTGTTAAGACAATTTCATGACCCTTAGGCCCATAAAAGCTATCAAAAGTCCATTGTATAATTTCAAAAATACATGGGCGACAGTGATAAAACAAGCTAAATTATACTAAAATATAACTTTTTGCATATATTTTTATAGCACGTGGTTTTGTCACGGACAAGCAAAATCTAGGAGAATGCATGGTACAAACCTTGTTGTATAAATGCACTTACAGTAAAGTAGTTTCAAACTGCACTGACGTGTGAATCTTGCAGATAGTTTGCAATGGAGTTGAAAATCAATTGTTGTTAAGTTGTTAAATCTAGGGGTATTCATAATATACATTGATACATTTCAAGAAATAACTTGAAAATCTTTTTCATGGAAATGTTTTGGTCTTGGAATGGTGTTCATGCACTGAGCAAGACTGAGACTGAAACCTCTGCGCTTTGCACTCTGCACCTTTTCATTAAAGCATGATCTCGCAATAATCTTTTTAAGTCCTGTTTTTGGAAGAACTGTGCAGGCTTTTCATGTTTACACTCATAGAAAATATATTAAATTTTTTGCATGTACACATACCCATACATTCTAAAAGAGTTGGATTTTACAGGAGTTTGTTTTTTTTTCAACTTTGTGCAAACTTACAGTAAATTGTCATTCTACACTTTTGAAGTATAGTTAAAATACATGCTCAACTGTCGTCTTTGTTTCAGAAACAACATCCGAGGAATACACTTTCTCTGAACAAATGAGTTTGCTCTCAGGAACAGAGCTGCCTATTTATTTTACTGGCAAAAATGAAATATATTTAATTGATTCACATTCTAATGTTGAATACAATTTCCTACATCTCCTCACTCTCGACTTTTTTTTTCATGTAAAAGGCAATAATACTCATATTTTTTTTATATATACAGACTGTAATGCTCATATACTGTAACTAGTAAATTCTTCAGTGGCAGATTATTTTTCAATATTTTGACATATTTTTGTGTTTATTTTGCATATTCATATACCTACAGTGTGTACACTGTACAATGAAAGAAAACTACCTCCAACAATTTTCTTGACTGTGAAATTATCTATTTTATGAGAATATTCAGAATGAAAAAAAATTGAAATTATTCTATGATACTCACGTATGTGCAAAATGTGTACGTGTGTGTGTGTGTGTGTAAGAGAGAAAAAGAAAGAGAGAGCAAGTGTAAGGGAGGTTGTGAGTTTTTATATGCGTGTGCGTGTGTGTGTATGCAAATGTGTGTGTGTGTGTGTGTGTATCCACTGCAATAATTGGCCCAAACAAATAGAGACAGAAATACAGCAGAGGAATAATTAGCAGATGCCGAGACTATATGGGTAGTAAATCTGCCCATCGCCAAGCAAATGTTATGTCAATGAGGCGAGATGCTGAGGAGACTCACACGAGATCCACTCCACACTTTAATTACCTCGCAATGAACCAACTTAAAAAAAAAAAAAGCATCTTGAACTTTCATATATATTGATCTTAATTATTTCAGCCCCAGAGGGTTCAACACACTCCAAAGTGGAAACAGAAGAGTGTTTCTACCTCACCTCCCCTCCTCCTCCTTCTTCTGACAGAGATTTTGCTCTGTTGGTGTGGAGGTGTTCAGAAAAAAAGAGGAAAGGAAAAATAGCCTGGGGCACCTGGCAGAGGATTTGACCTGTTCCCTTGCAGTCAGAGAGAGAGGGGAGGAAAAACGCACTTTTTCCCACACTAGCCATACTCAGGTTTAAAGATTGGAAAGTGGAGCGGTGCCCCTATAGGTGGATGCCTTCAGTTTTTTCAAGCCCCTTCAATATGTAGGTGCGTGCAGCGCCGAACAATTTGGACATTGTGCCGACCCGCCCCGTCTGCTCTCAGCTTACACACCCAAAATAAGATAAATAATAATAAAAGTTTCCACGTTTATCAAGGGTCCCGGGGTGCACCGCGTCACGTTAATTTACTTTCAGTCTTATGGCATCACAGCTAGTCACGCGATGGTATGTCGACCCCTTGATGATGTATTAAGTCGGATATATAATACGTCGTAATAGGTGAAAGTTCACCCGTATGAAAACTTCAGCTCTGCCTCTGTGTTTGGTCCATTCAGCTCTATTTAATGAAGAGCTTTCAATTCTCATCCGTGGAAAAATCCAGACAGTTTTCAGGTTTAAAAACAATCACTTTTTTTGACCTCACAAAAATGCATTATGGTTTATCCTAGCAATGGTTTGAACGTATAAAGATCCTTTAATTTTGCTAAAATGGGTTATGGTTAGGGTAAGGGTATAAATGAATCAACAAGTTAGTCTTTCTAAATTGCAGCATAATGAGAAGTACATTATATGCTTTGTATTGAGGCAAGATGTGACTTAATATGTCACAAAAATATACTGAACTTTATTATACAGACAGGAGAGCGTACATGGCAATCACTTAACTATTTCACACTTTCTTTCCAAATTCCCCAATTATAAATGCCTCTTTGAGCATAAACAAACACTTACAATAACTCATTTTTTCCACAGTGTCTCTTGCACCGTGGAATAACTCTCTCCAACTCTACCACGTAATATTGCACAATTGTCATATTTCATATTTCTGAGACAGGGGCACATGGAATCGCTGACGGCCTTTTTTCCCTGCACTGTATTTTCATGGTGGAGTTGTGCCCGATGATGGTTATGATAATTTGATCTGAGAAGACACAGAGATTTGAACTTGCAGAAAGGAGGATGCAAATCCCTCAGTAAATCCCTACGCTATATAGCCCCCAGCCTGCCGGCAGAGTTTAATATCTACTGGAATGATTAAACTGAAAAGGTGAAACCACCATTGTAGTAATAAGAAGTAGGGCTGTGCAACAGGGGTTGGGGAGTGGGCTAATAGTTTTCACTGCAACTCTGACCTTAAATGTACACAGACGCTCCGGAATGCTAATTTAACTGTCATTTGCATTTTTTCCTTCTTTTTTTATTTTTTTTGGGGGGGGATAATTCACCTTCGAATATCCTACATGAAAGGAACAAATTGGGTAATGATACTTGCTATGATTTTATTTATTTTTTCTTGCTGGGTCTTTACATTAATTTATGAGAGAATACCATTGTTATTTGAAATTAACTGCACCCATATCCACCTATACACATATGAGATGGGGAAAAATGGGGAAAAAAAGCTTTGCAGTACACATTTTATCAGCTCAGACGTGAGGCAGCTTATATGTGTGTGATGTGATATATTCAACATGACTTTCTACTCAAAAGGTGTCAAATCAGTTTCCCTT
Organism: Centroberyx gerrardi; assembly: GCF_048128805.1. Lineage (NCBI taxonomy): Eukaryota > Metazoa > Chordata > Actinopteri > Beryciformes > Berycidae > Centroberyx > Centroberyx gerrardi. The sequence continues at coordinate 22,522,957 of NC_136012.1, forward strand.
CAATGGAACATTTTTCCTGTTTTGCATGAATTTCTCCATATGAGCTTCATCTACTGATACTCGAATCAGTAGTGATTTTTAACATAATATTAATCATATGCATTTTGTGTTCCTTATGGTTCTTTTCAAGAATAACTTATTGACAGTAAGAGTCAGACAAAAAAATAAATAAAAATAAAAATAAAAAAATGAATGCCAGTGGTGGCAACAGTTTATCAGGGCTGTACTAACTAATCTAACAAAACTAATTTCACTAACTAAACTAAGTAAACCAATTAAATTAACTGAAATAGGCTATACAGTACCTGTTAAAATAACTAAACTAAATAAAACTACACAAACAAAACTAAATAAACTAAATGAACTAAAACTAACTAAACTAATCAGACTAACTACACTGATTAGTCTCAAATCCAGTTTTACACTAACCTCTATATTTTTCCTGCTGTTTTAGTATATTGTAAGATATGTAATTCAATGTAAGGTTACCTTTTGCAAGGATCTCACTCAATTTGAAACTTCATCAAATCACTCAGTGAACATCTTCATCAGTCTGAAGTCAAACAATCAATATGAACTGAGCATGTCCCATTGTATTTATAGAACCAGCTTCCTAGTTTATTTGGGCCAATTACTTTGATCATTGGCTCAAAGAGTTCCCAGATCAGTAGAGTTTGAATTACTCTGCTCAGCAGGAACAATACACATAGTTTGCATCAGAAGCAACCTAAGTTGTTAACCTAAATCTTATGTACATTGTGTACCAGCCAACAAACAGACAACAGGCCTGTATTTCCTGCAGTGCTGCCAACTCTTCCGGGGAATTAGCTACTCAAAAAGTTGCTAGAACAAGATGATGCCGTGTGCCTATTTGGATATGAATATATTTGCTACAGGATCAAGAGGAAAGACGCAGACATTTCCAACGTGTCCCGTCTCTTCTCCAATTGGCTGGCCTCATGTCAGCTGACTGACTGGCCAGTGGCTGTCCAGTGAGCTGAAGCTCATGTGTTCATTCTGGAGAGACTGTGAATCAGCTGACAGGCCCTCCTGCTGGGCTGCGTTGTGATCTTAGTCGTACCAATCTGTTGCCAAATGCTCTGTGAGTCAATAGCCCAAAAAAGTTGCTAGATTCGTCAATAGTGTATTTTGAGAAATGCTGTCACCAGGGAGTCTGAAAAGACACTAAATCTAGCAACAAAGTTGCCATGTGATTTATGGGTTTTCTATCACATCATGTTACCAAACTTCACATGATTTTATAAACCATGTAAATTAAAGGGATCTTGCCCCAGAATATATTAACAAAGCTATGTAATGAGAAATGGCCGCTGGACAGGGAAAGATAAAAGTCTCATGGACATCAGCCACCGCTGGAGTTTCCTCTGAACACAAAAAGGCAGCGTGCTGTGGATGAAGCATTTGGTGTATTTTTGCTCTCCTGAAGGCAAAAATGTTTTACTTATATTTCATTTATAATCCAATTCATGTAAGCCTAAGCAAGGCTACCTAACATTGTTCGATTTTGCCTTTTCTTGTGTCTTGTGAACTTTATTTACATCACCCCAGCTGTTATCTCTCAGAGCTCAGAAAACCACAAAAATTGGTGCCCATCTCTTAAATTGCTTCTCATTATGTCTGCAACTGTTTCCATGATGTTACATCACCATACCTTAGGTTTCCTGGAGTTACTGACCAAATACAAAAGACATTATATCACCAAGGCATAACTAATCAAGCTCTATTACCCCAAACACTTTGTCAACATTCACTATGCAAATTAGATGAGTGTTAGAGAAACTGTCATAACTGGGAGGTCACAGGTCTGTTATCACAGGGATTGGTGTCTGTTCAAATGTTTCACTTGTTTCATTCAGACCTTTTTTCAGCTGTCACTAACCAATCAGAATGTCTCACCCTGTTAGGACTTCTTGTTTTGAGGGTCACTTCCTGGTTGTCATTCCTCACATTGATGAAGCCCTCATGGGCCAAATGTCACTTAAATAAGACTTTTTCATCTGCAAAATGAGTGCAGACTATTTCTACTTTAAACTATGACTTTAACCATACTTGCAGCACAACAGCAGGACAGTACAGGAGTACATCGGGCCAACCAGGACCAACTAAGAAGTGTAAGTAGGGTTCATTGAACTTCCATTGCTCACTTCAGGCTATTGTATCTAAAGTACTATGATTATGGTCGAACCTGTCCTCCATATAGACCTGCATGTTGACCTGTAATATGGGATAAAAACACATTTTTATCTTTTGCATAACCCCACTATGTAGTATCCAGGCACAAATCGGCCAACTTGCAGGGTAAATGCACCGACTCATTCAGGCTCCATACACAGTAATTCTGCTGTAGCCCCTTTAGTCTCTGCTGGCTAAATCCTCCGTTAGAGATAGAGGCAGGGTTTGATCCCCTGAAGGATCTCAGTTTATCTCTCTTGCAAATCTGCTGTCAGACGACAGGGTTAGCTTTGTGGACTGTGGCTGCCCACGCTCTCTTAAAGATCGACAAGATGCCTGGTGCCACACTCTTTTCGCTGCTTTGCTATTCTGGAACTGGTGACTTATACTGGGTGGAAACCAACGGTCATGTTGAAGATGCAAATTTCTCTATGTTTATTTCTTCCATCTTCTTCATTCACCAGTTGAAGAGTTCTATTCCAAAATGATATATCAAATGCTATATCCATTTTGGGGGAAAAAAAATAATAGTTCATCATTCAATACCTCAAATCTCTAAAAGGGGATTCAGTCTGTAAAGTGTTTTCTTTAATTTTGTCAACTAAGGACTTAAGTTACTTAAGTTCAGTCTTTAAAATAAAAAAACCCATTTATTTTTATTTTATATGTGTAGTTGTATCCATTTTGAAATGAAACTCTTCTACTAACAATCAAATCTCTCAATAACCACTTTAATATCTAAAACAGGCTTTGTGTGCCTGTTGTATTTAAGGCAGCAGTGTCATTGAGTATCATTAGAAGTACAGAAGTAAAAAGTGTTTTTGCAAAGCCATCTGATTTAATATTTTTTTCCCTCTTATAATATGTTCACCTTTGCAGCCATAGCCTGTTAAAGTGCTCTCTGCGTGACACACACCCAGCCGCTGCCATGCACAGGAACACACACTCTTGTGTCATCATTTCATCAGCACTGTGCAACCAGCTGCTGTTGCTGCTTGCTTGCTCATTAAACATTTGCAGAGTCAATACAAATTCCACCAAGGCTCCCTTCCTCAGGGCAAACACTGGAAAATACAGTATGTAAACGGTACCACACTCATCATTCACTTCTGCAGAAAATAGAGCTATCTTCCAACCTTACAGTATCAATAACTGAGGGATGGAGGGGGTCCAGAAGCAAACCTCCGCAATTCATTATCAGCATGTGTCGCCTCAGGCATATGAGAAGGTTTGCTGCTGTTGACAGCTCCTCTCTCTGCAGAGTGTCGCTGATTATTGTTAAATGTCAATGTGAAATATCAACTCACCATGTGAGAGTACGTCTATTGGAGCTGGTGGCACACATGGACTTTTTTTATCTATATTTATCCAGGGAAGGTTTGCTGAGTACGCATTGGTCTTTTTCTTCACATTCTTCACATTCATGCACTCACATACAGTACATTCACACTAGGCAGCTTCCCAGTAGAATCACAGTCTTCTACTGTTAGCCACTAAGCAGCTCCACTTGTGGGCTCAACTTCTGATGCGCACTTTGATGAGATTTGTTGAGGGAGGGGACACTCATTCACTTTCCCTGATTTCCCTTTTTATTCACAGCCTTTTTTCTTCAACCTTTTTGGTTTACTTTGCCTTTATTATCACCCCTGCAAAGGGGTCATTTATCTCCCATATGAATTCACCTGAGGCATTTTCAGACAAGGTGTTTCATTTACATTTAAGGCTACACTAGGCAAGATTTTTATATAAAAATACACCTGTCTTATTAGCCTAAATCACAAAATGGTGATCCAACAGAGAAGAGTGTCCCATCCCCCCTGAGTGAGACCCCAAAGTTTCGTTCCTTTTGCCCAAATGAAATTCTGGTGTCGGGTATTGACACTTTTCTGCAAGACAGTGACGAATCAAAACCTAAAAGTGATATACAAAACTTTGTCCTAAACAGCAGAGAGCGAGCGCTCCGTCCAGAGAAAGCTGGACTCAACGTTAGAAGTTTGTGTGTGTGTGTGTGTGTGTGCGCGCGCGTGCGTGTGCGTGTGTATGTGTGTGTGTCTCAGTGGTGGGGGGTGGGGCTGGCATTAACTAATATGAATATATCTTTTCAAAAAGCTGTGAAGGCTTCAAATTGTTAACTAAATGTGACACAGGTTAATCATTGTGGCTCCGGGGGCAGACGGCTGTTGACTAACAAATCCCAGAGAGGCAGAGTTTTCGACTACTGTTATGTTTGCAGTTACAAGCTTCTGCAATTACATCCTACAGAGGGCTATAGTATGTTTCAACGTGGACACCTGCTTTGGCAAAGACTTCCTAGTTTGTAATCCTAAGAAACGATGGTAAGGTTTTTGAGAAAATAAGCATTTATTTGCTGGTTATCCTAAATAACTGTAAATACTGTAATTTAATATTTTATATCTTATCAAAATGTATATTTAGTCATAATGTGGAATTCTTAGACTTTAGTTGCCCCTGTACCAGATATTTCTTTAGATTTTCCCAGCTTCAGGGAGAGCAATGCACACCTTTGCACTGAGCTGCAGCATTGAAATCATCAGTATATTTAACGTGATAGATGATATTTGGAAACAGAGTCGCTCTATTATTTGACTGTATAGAACTTTCTTCTATCAACTTCAGTGAAGACAGAGAGAGAAGACTGTAGAGACTGTAATGACTGCTGTGGTGAGTAATCTGGCTACTGGCATGCCGCCCCCGCACTGTGAACGTGAGAATAGCCTGCTGGGAGAGAAAGCACTCCGGGGCCTCCTTATCAAACGTCTTCCTGTGATCCCAGCTAGCTGGGCCCTCGTGGTTCATCCTTTGAGCAAGACATTTCAGGAGATAACTCTCACTGTAGGCCACTGCCATATGAAAACCTTGGAATTTGTTGTAAAGCTGCATCTAATGGCTAAACTTATTGTTTTTCATTATCTATCTAAATGAGTAATAGATGTATACATTCTTGATAATGTATACATCTATTTAAAAATAAGAATTTTGTAAGTTACTTCTCTTAAAGTTACAAAGTGCTTTAAAATAAAAGGAACAAGTTAAACATATTTACACACAATCAGCTCTAATAAGGGAAAAAGACTTGAACTACTGGATTCATTAAGGCCTATACTATACTTCCAACAAACAAATTAACCAAACTACTATAGCACAATAAAATATCAATTTAATGTAACTTATAAGAGTAACTTATAAGTAATTTATAAGAGTATTCCTGTGGTGAACCATTTCTATATCATGGTGGAACGGTAGGATCTACAAGTACGAAAGCTTTTCTGTTGGATTATTAAATAACAACCCAGCAAAGTAGATTAATACACATATTTCATGCAAGTTACTAAAAGAAATTGCATGCCAAACAACTAAATCTAGCTAAAGTTCACATGGGTAACGTGTGCAAACACCAAAAGTCAGTTTATTTCCCCCCCCCCATGGGTGACCTCGAATTTCCTATGTCGCAGACACTTTGAAATTCAGTTTGTTATTGGGCCCTTCAAAAGACAACACACTCTCACGCATGACTTATTCATTGTGTGAATTCTTGAGAGCCTGAATCACTACAACAGTTGCAAATTGGTTGTCTACATTTGGTCAGATGTAGTATATTTATTTCCTTTATGAAATATAAATCACAAGGCATCATGGGCAGATTCACAAAAGGTAATCTTTTATTGTCTAGGACTTAACCTCACTGGTCAGTTGAGACAAGATTTAGGAGATAAGGCAAAAAGTCAACCTTAACATGAACTTTGTCTGAACGTATGACCCCGAATGGCATGGTCTTCTTCTGGCGTAAAATTGAATAAATAAGTCCCATGTGTGCCAAATGATTCAGAAAGAATCAACATTTATTGAACTTATCTGTCCAGAATCTCTCGTTTGCTTTTGATCTTATCCCAAATTTCATTAGGGAAACTTAATCAAATTTACAACAGAGGAAACGTGCAATATAGTCGGCCGCCGCGTCATAAATATAAGAAAGTTCACGACACAACATGTCTATTGAAATCCCTTTTGGTCACCCAGGATGTGAGGTTTACAAGAACTTTGTTGTGCATGAGAGGTGCCAGACAAAACACTCGACTCCACCGCACAAAAGTAAACACAAAGTCCGGAGGTAGCTGACAGCTGTCAATCAAACCCATCCCCAGCTGCCTGCGCCTGTCAGCCGTCACTCTTTCCCATGGTTCCACTGGGCTGGAGTATCTCTGCCCATGTTTTTAGATAAACAGATCAGATTCCTCCTCAAACAGGCCGCTGCCGTCCCTTTTGATAACAATGTAATAATTCAAAACAAATGATTCGGCTCTTTGATGAGAGCACTTTTATGGATCATGAAGACTCACCCTCACACTGACATCTGTTTGATTTTATCGTCTTGAACTTTATCCTCTGCTGGAAAATTTATTGGCTCTGACCAGACCAGCCTGTTAAATCCAGACTAATAGAGAAGCAAGGAGAACTGAGAGATGGGGCAGGACATGTTTTGGCTGTCAAAACCTACCATATACTAAGCCTATATATACATATACAACATTATCAAGCATTTAAAGAGCATCACCTAAGACATCATGATGATAAATATACCATTTTCAGCTTGGTATCACAAAATCTTGTGAAAGGAGCACAGCATTAAAGTGCAAATAACATGCTCCATGCATGAAAAGTGAGAGAAATACGTTTTCCCACCAGTAGAAACACTGTAGTTTGACGTTTAGATAACTCAGTGGAAAGTAAGAGTGTGGAGGTTGGGCTGGTGGATGAGCGAATACATTTGCCTTTAACTCCCATGAACCAGGTTAAATTCCCAGCTCTTGCAAAGAAGTTTTCCACAATGAGTTTTGATTTACAGCAAAAGTTATCCTTATTTTACCATGACTAACTTTAACCTTAACACTAACCATAACCAGTTATTTCACTTGCCTAAATTGAGGGGTATGCGGTTCTACAATAAAGTAAATGATAAATCAATGCTTTAACCCTAAACTTAACCTTAACTTTAACCAAAGTTGTTTGACTTGACTGCTAACTCTTTCATGTGATAAACACATGAAACTTACTATTGTTGCATATTCCTTTCATGGCGGAGGAACATAATCTTCCCATTATTCGTGTCCACGGCACGTAATCTGTCTTTCTGAGTTTGTGCTCATTTCACAAAATTTTCCTAAACTAATTGCACATTTTGCAGATTTGGTGATGGGCTTGCTAATGGAACTATGAGTGTGATTATTCTAATCAAACCAATGCAATATATCTACAGTTATAGCAGTGTAACAGTAGCTCAGATGTTTTTTCATGTTCATGCGTTCACCTGTCGTTTCAGTCAAAAGTGTTCGCTTCTTTCTCATGGCCTGTACTTGATTTGAACATATGTGAACAAAAGACTCCACAGATTTAAGAAAACCAAAACTTGGACTTCACATTGTTAATATCACCACTGCCTTCTCATGCTTCTCTATATTTCTCCCTTTGACGAGGGCCGGGGGGCTGCCTGTGCTCTAGACCCTGGCCGCGGTTGGAGCTGTATGCTAAAGCCATGGTCAGGCCCCAGAGATTTCCAGCCTCTTAGATGCCTATAATTCATCCCTAGCCCTGCCTCTGAAGGGAGATTTTCCCCCCTCAATCCCAGGCCTGAAATATCCTTTCAAAGGCCGCAGACTGGAGACAGATATGTAGGTGTTTTAGATAAGGTAGGAATTGCATTAAAGGATTTTTCCGTTTTAAAGCTGTTGCCGTCTTTTTTTGCCCTTTCCCATAGACTTGAGAAGAGTAGCTGAGAAAGGATGGGAAGAGGGGTACGGGATGTACTTTAGGACGGACTAGTCCTTACATTTGCGGTCAGTTCACAGCTCATAAAAGACTAGCGCTAACCTCAGTAAAAATTGAATAATGTAGAGTGGCTAGAGGCAGCACAGAACCCTCTCAAAGAATACTAAAGATATTGACCCAAGTTTGGAAGAAAATCCTCCCAGATCATTGATCTGTTCACAAGCATAATTACAGGGCAGTTAGATGAGTCTTCATGTGGGAGAAAATAGCAGATTCAGAGTGATGAATTTTCGCAACATTCTTGCCAAATGCAACCGTTAAATTAAAACCTCTCTGCCGAAACCTCAGAATGGGGTAATTTTGTTTTGCGAAGCAGAGTCAGGCCAAACAGAGACTCTTTAAAAATCAACAGTGTTACCCAGTCTGTGGCGTGTGAAAGCGAAAGTCATTTGAAACAGTGGTTCTGTTAAGGCCTCAGTATGCTGGTATGTGCGCGGCATTCCCGGCCTCTTTCTGTCCATGCTTCTCTGTTTTATAAGAGCTTACTGTTCGCTTTGGCGTTTACTTTAAAACTTTATAATTATGTGGCCTCCTTTTTTCCCCAGCCGACCGTATTTACTTTTGCCAGCTTAACATGCACACGGTCCAGTCCACACACGGCTTCTACACAGTCCATGTCGTATTAGCGGCAGTGTTTGTTGGATTGGGTTACAGAACGATTAGTCGCTTCATTCCCTTTGGTGCCTCGCGTAATGTTCTTCACCCAAAGGGCTTGGCCACTCGTTTTCCTATATGACCTTGGAGCGGGAAATCCCCCCCTTTTTGAAATGAGCAGTTACTTTCCCTCGCAAAGCCTATTGAAATAATGTAATTAAACGCAGTGTTTGAATTCACCAACATGGAATTTACTTTCATTATTCATTATCGTCTGCAGTGTTTCTCCATTTCTTTTTATCTTATTTGCTGAGTAGAGGAACTGTTTGAAATACAGTAACCACATGATTCAAAAATCAATAATAGCAATGTATAATAAAAGTGTTAATACAAATACAAATCAGAGCATGCTTATTCATTCAAAACATCCATGCAGGTAACTATTAATTTGACATACTGTGTGAAATTCCCTCATCCCTCCAGTATCGCAAAATTAGATTAAATAGCTTATTGTCAGTGATGCAACTGCATTAAATGTACAATATGAGGATCACCTAACTAATTTTGAGTTGCAACCCCTTCTTACACAGTGTATGTCTCATTTGTCTCAAAGCTTCAAAATCCTTCTTTAATCTGTCTTCTCTCCTTCTTCTACATCTCGCCTGCATCTCGCCTGCAAATCAATAAGGGATAATATCTTTCACCCGGTCAGTTTATTTCATGGAAGGAGTAAAATGTGCCTAATATTTGTATGAACTAGCTTATATTCATGAGATGGCATGGAGACATTATGATGACTGCATCTTTAGTGAGCATCTTACACTGCAAACATCAGCAGTTAAATATTTCAAGCAGCCCATCCGACTGAGGCAAGAAATTAAGGTAATGTTTTTATTTGTTTATTTTGTGTGTGTGTTTTTACAGCATCTACAGATGTTATGTGTTCACGCTTGTACAGTAAATTACCAGCATCTTACAGTATTTTACTTAAACATACTGTAGATGCCGGTGTTTGTGGCACAAAAACATCCAATTATAAATCAAAGTGATTTGAAACGTCGCTGAACCGAGCCTGTAAATTTGCGGAAATAATATATCACATTAATCACATTGCGAAAATTACAGACGAGCACAATCTTCAGGGAAGGGCTCTAGACTAGACAGGGACTAGGACCCACATGGTCAAAACCCACACATCCGTGGATTCTTGAAGGCATGAGAGGGAAAAATAAGAAAGAGAGACAGGGAGTAAGGGAAAGTTGCTGAAAACACGCTTGTGGCTCTGGCTGCAATCAGATGGAAAAAGGAAAATGCTACAATTTGCACACGGCGAACTTTGAGGAGAAATTAATTTGTAAATTGGGGAAAGTATTATAGTAAAACTCAAGATATTTGATGATGAGGCAAAGGATATAGTCAGTGCCAGCAGTCACAAGTGCAATCCTCCTTGTCTTCATTAAATCTTCAGTCAGAATCTGCAAACCAGGACAACAATTTCAAAGAGGTAAGGGGGGCTTCATTTCTATTCTTTACCAATGCACTGTTTTCCTCTCTTCCAGCGCAGCACATTGGCTCATTTGTTGTTTGGTGGTGTACATTTTACTTATTGAGCAGTGGAGTTTTGTACAGCCTAGGCAGAGATTAAGACAAATTCTGATAAGGACTGGAAGTTGACTCTCAGCATTAAGGAGGATTAATGTTTAGCTCTGTGTGGCAGGGGCCTTCTCAGTGGCTGTGTTTACGCAGTGTTGCAGACCCCGCATTAATCCGAAATTAGTATAAAAGATCAGCTGTGGCCACTGAGGCGAACCTTCACAGGGCTTAGGCCAGTAATCAAGCCTCACTTTGGGACAATGAGCGCCTGGAAGGTCAATGAGAGGCCTGTGTTGAAGGGACGAGGGGATTGAGGAGGGAGGATTGAGGTGGGGGGTGGGGTAGTGGTGAGCTACTTTTGGTGACCAAAGGCTGGTTTAATTGAAGTGTGATCCACACACATGGTTTGCCCCCACAGTATGTGCCTTCTCCTCTTGTGATGTTGGGTGTTCATGACCACGATTTGTTTTTGTTGTGTCTACAGAGGACATCGGTGTTTATAATTTAACACTTAAAAGACCTGTCTTCCTTTTCCTAGAAGTCTCTCTGAAATTTCATACACACATTAGATGTCACATGAGTTTACATTTCAATGGACTAGGCATTAGCTCTGTCACATAATTACAATGCATGTTAAAGGAGATTATGACAATAAATAGCATATGATTCGCTGCTTGTAGCATAGAACAACATTTCCTGTTCCACTGCAAACCAACATCAGCAGAGGTTGAGATGTCTCGGCTCCAAGACAGTCTGCTGGTTTTTTATAGAAAAATAAAACTGTGTCAAGTTGAAAACAAGCAGTATAAAATCAGCAGTAAATTTTCCACTGCCAAACTAGTGCTGGCTAGTGCAACAAAAGTTCCAGCACCACTGAATTCAGTTAGGAAAATAAAATAAAGGAAATGTAGCCTATGTGCTCAGCACAAACCACAGCCCATGGATGATGAATACTCACAAAAGTCTTGATATGTGCATTATTTTATATTTTCAAACCACGCACACAGTGAGTGGGTACATTCAAAACTGTTTCCAAAAAAGAGACAATTTTATTGACATTTTAAATAAGGTTCACCATACATGTTGTATTATAATGTGGCCAAGTAAATGCCTCTGCTGCAAGAAAATGGGTCTGAGACACTTGCCCTTGTAAATACTTTCCAAACTACATATATGAAGTTCTTAAATTATTTATTTATAGAGATTTTATAGCGCCTGGGCAAATTACAGTACCCTTGAAAAAGAAACAGAAAATCATCTCCTCAATCAACTCTCCTTGGCACGTGCCAAGCTTCATAGTCTTCTAACTTTTCCACAGTAGTTCCCCGTGTCCGCCTTGCGCGCACACATTAACAACAGACAAACTACAAATGAAAGGGGAAGAGCACAAAAAACAACAGCAACACAGCCAAACGATAATTTAGGGCATTTGCACCACATTGTGGTAGAAGCAGCTCTCTTCAAGTGCCAGCAGGGTACCAGCTAACCCCCCACCCCAGCCACCCACTGCTCCTGCTAAGATTAGACAAATTAAACACTATTATTCACGTCACTCCCGCAGCTGGCCTTTTAAGTGGTTCTATGTTAACTATCATAATGGTTTGCTTCGAAAGCCACAGTCTTCTCCTTAATTTACAATATGAAAAAGTTCTTCTGGCCAAGTCTCGGTGGGATTTTTCTTCTCTTGTGCCTCCTGCTGCAGTGGAAAAATCAAGGGTTTTGAGCTGCAGTTTCTGGTACCATATACGTTCTATAGCAAAACATGTTCTATCCAAATATATATTTATACAGTATATATATAGAATTAGATTCTGTCTGAAAACGTATTTTGTCAGGACTTAACATGCCATAATTCCTTTCAATTTTTTGTTATCAAGAATTTTGTGAGAGTGGGTAACACTTATTTTCAAGTGTGGGGATCTCTCTTTTGAAACAAAACTCTTTGTATGTTTGGTTAAAAGTCAGCCAGGACTCTTGAAGTCAGCTTTAATCAACGTCTCTCTCTAGACACTATTCTATCACTTACATGAAGACATTCCTGAGTTTGTGTCCTTTCAGAGTGAGGAGTGCAGTAGGTTTTGCCAGACTCTCACATCTGTCCATACGTTTTTAATGTAGTCTCCTGTTGGGAAAAAGCCCTTTCATTTTCCCTGTTGCATCCCCGCAACCTGATAATGGATGTGGTATTGGCCAGGGGCCCGTGGACTTAGGACGGCCGGTGATGGATAACCTAGTTTCAGACCCATCATCACCATGCAGCATGTGCCTTGTATCTGTAGTAAAATACCCCCCACCCAGACTGAGCATGCTCCAGATATGGATTTAGGAAGTGACAATAAGCAACTTCCTGTCAGCTGCTTTGCAACTGAAATACATTTTGAAGCACTAACATGAACTGGCACAAAGCATATAATTTAACTTGCTGCTCAATAATGATCAAAACACATAGCCACGTGGTGGACAAAATAATGGAAACAACACAGGAAAAAGAACTTTAACTTCAAAGAAACTAAATCACAATTACAATGGCAGCTACACAGGCCAATCATATTAAGATGCAGGTGCATTAGTCACAAAAATTGCAAAATAATTTAATGTGGCAAGGGGAACAGTCTTGAAAGTCATGGCAACATATACCAAACACACAAACTGCATCAGCAAAGAGGAGCAGTGGTCACAAGTCAAAGCTCACCAACAAACACTTAACAGGATAGTTGCTTGACACCACAAAACTATGGCCTCAAAATTACCACAGAATTCACACCTCTTTGACACAGTCTCAACAAAAACTGTACTGTCATAGGCTTCGCAAACTAGTATTATGTCAGGTTTGCCATTTGCAAACCATTTGTATTCAAGGCTAATGCACAAAGATGCATAATCTGGTGTAAGGAGCATAAAACCGCCCAGCAATGCAGAAAGTAATATGGGCTTATGAGTCAAATTTACTCTTTTGCCTTCAACCAGACAGGTTTACATTTGGAGAAAGCCAAATGTAAACCAGCCATCTTGTGGGAGTCATTAGGTCTGATGATTGCTCTGTGTGGTCGTATAACAGCCAAGGAATATGAGGCCACCTTGCAGGACCGGGTGCACCACACTGACCCCTCATGATGGAGCAAAGATGGCAGTGCCCCAGTACACACTGCTAAACACATTCAACAGTGGTTTTATGAACATCAGGATGAAGTCAAACACCGTCCATGGCCTCCACGGTCACCAGATCTACACATTATTGAACCTTTATGTGAATTTCTGGAGCGCAGAGTGCAAAGTAGATCTCTACCTCCTTCATCCCTTTAAGGACTAGAGTCTTTCCTTCTTGAAGAAATGTCCAATATCCCACTACACACAGTTCAGGACTTGGATGACAGCAATCCAAGAAGGAATGAAGCTGTTCCGAAAGCATAAGGTTGCCCTACTTCTAATTAGGTGGTCAATATTCATATGTTGTTAGGTGTTTTTCCGTTATTTTGCCCTCCCCCGATAAGCCTTTCTCAGTTTTACAGAGAATGTAGCAGCTTTCTTATGGAGAGTGAACAACCCAAGAAATATGTCCGACAATAGCTAAATAATGATAATAATATCTTCATGTGTGTCAGAGAATATTACATCTTTAGTCTTTGAACAAGAAAACTGAACCATTTAATGGTTGTGTAAACATTAGAGTACAGTGTCACATTGTTCATAGCTGAGTTATATCATGATTTTTCATTCCAAGTTACACCAATGCCGCTCTGAACACCACAGTGTCTCATTGACATTTGAGTTGCACCAGTCACAGGGAGCCATAAAACACAGATTATTGTTACTCGATCTTGCTGTTATGACTGAGTCTGTGTGTTTTGACCAAAACCGACTTTTGGAAACTTATCCAAAGTTAGAGCCAACTTCTGGTGTCATAACCAGCGCTATCACTGCAGGAGCCAGGGAACTCCAACAGAAAAGCGCAGCCTGGTTCCCTTCATCTGCTCTCAGCATTATTTCCTTTGATGAGTTTTGCGTATCAACTTCAAATCCAGCAGTAGGGAGCATATAACTTTCTTCTGGGGAAAAAAAAAAAAAAAGTTCTCTAACAGGTTGAGATTGTATGTCTATAAAAATCGTGACGGAATAACTCATGCCCCAGTGAAACACGATCACTTTGTCTACAAGCTCCATATTTTAGCTCCAGCACACTAAAAACCCTTTAGTTTGAGTTTCAGATTTACTGGTGGATTATTACTCCCGTGCAAGTGTCCTTATCTGAGAGCTAATGATTATCGTACTCACTCAACTTGACTCAGCAGTTTGAACTTGCAAAAAAATCAAAAAATTTTTCAAGTTATTTCTTGTTTTCAGTCTTGAAATGGAATGTGGAATGTGAACATCTCACTTGTTTTCAAAACATTTTCACTTGATTGACTTGAAGAGTTTTTAGAACTTGTTTTAAGAAGGTAACACTGTACGAGTCAACACTAGATTAAATGACTTGTTAAGATGGATATTTTTGGGGTGAAACTTTAACACTGAACAGTATTTTCCAAATCCGCAAAGAAACTGGTTCCCATGAATCATTTCAGAATTATGAATCAGTCCTGTGAACTCTGTTTTTGTCGATGGGAGCCTGAACACAGCAGGGGGCAATTAGTCCAAGTATGGTGTAAAACTGGGATATAAAATTCGAAGACAACTGTACAGCTCATCATACAGCATGTGTGTGTGTTTGTCCCTGTGTGTCTTGAGGAGCTGCAGGGGGCTGGTTCTCATCCCCACAACACAACGCTGATTTATGCCTGACACATCTGAGTACAGTAAAAAAGTCAGTATAGTAAAAAAAAAAAAAAAAAATGATGCTCTTCACATTCACATGTTTTGCATTTCTTACTCGGCGAGGATGACATTTCATTTCTTACCCAAAGTCATCTCAAAAGGGCTAATTCAATTTAGACTCCAAGCTGTTTCTAATCCTCTCCCCTTCTCATTTTTTCACTCCATCATCTGAATACCAGAGCATTTATTATTTGATTGTCATTGGGTATTTTTCTTAAATTTGTCCCTATATCCCCTAATTGTATACTGGGGAGTATCCAAGTCCGTCCAGGAGATATTTGATTTTTAGCATCAAAGTGTAGTTTGCAGGTTTAACAGTTCACATCTTTCTTGGATTAATGCTATTTAGGAGACTGATTGTGCACGTTTTACCACTGAGTTGAGCTCCCTAATAACCAATACAGCACACTGTTGCCTTTTACTAAGCCTACCCCGCGGTTTAGTCCTGTATAGCTCAATGGGTAGAGCATGGCACTAACACTGCCAGCGTTGGAGGTTCAATTTCCTACAGTATTTATCGTAATAGATAGAACATTGCACAGGCACCGCCAGAGTTAAGGGTTTAATTCCCACTGGGGTCACCCATAATGAAACATATACACACTCATGGTATTGTAAGGCACTGTTGATAAAAGCATCCCCCAAATGGCTGATGTTACACTATGTTTTTTTTTAAAACGTGAAATAGAGATTTGAACCTGAAAGTGTACCACCAGCAGATCAAGGATTTTTAGACCATCAAAATTTCATTAATAAATGAATGAGGACATAAATTGTCAGAAATCAATTACCCTGCTGGGTGACCAGGTCATTCTCATATGTCTGAGGTCACCCTACAGAGAGGGGATACACATACCAAGTGGGCAGGCTTTTACAAATACAGTTTTGTATTGTAATGTGGTTTGGTGTTGTGGCACAGCCATGGCGTATGAACAGATATGTCATCCTAGCAGCCGAACAGTTGGCCAGAAAATGAACATGCTGGTGAGCTGACACTGGACTTCATTACTTCTGAAAGATAAAGCATCTTCTACTTTAAATAGTCAGTATATCAAATGTTTTATTGGCATGATTAAGGCCTGCAAGTAATCACAATAACTACTACTTTGGCAGCAAGGCACATCTTCAGCTACTGCCCGAATAGCTGGAGTTTTGCTGCCTGCTCTTCTATATTTAAGCGTTGTGGTCATGCATGATCCTTTGTGGGCTTACACAGGCACCCATCATGCCAAGCTACAGTATCAAACAACTGGCGTTGACTGTTGCCATTAGAGTTACTCCACACTGGCCACAGCTCGCTCGCACTGCGCCCGCCACTGACAGCCCTCGCAAGGTAATCCTCATTCGTTTATGTCCGGCGCAAGAAACTAACCTTCTCATCCACTCGTCAAAATGACTGGTGGATTTCAAAATTCAATAGCCACTTTTATTATTTTACAAGGCAATTTTGTTGAATATAAAAAATGGGTTAACTGCTAAAGTGTGTGGTAGAAGAGACACTCTTGACAGCCACAACCAAAATCTGGTACCTGCATTTGGCTGGTGTATGTGTTAATTTACCAACCTGCTTTACTAATCTGGTGACTTTTGGGGATATTAGTGACCCTGAAATCTTTTTACAGTGTCAAAGGTTGTGCTTAAAGATGGCAGAGTCTGTATGAGACTGTAGCTGCGTAGTGACTTTGATATCTATTGATAGTAGGAAATGAACACCGACATTTAGGAGGTAATTCTAGGCCTAGTCAGTGGACTGCAAGCATGAAAATAAGAACAGAAATACTGAACATTTCTGAAGTTGTGTTGACTGGAAACGTCTGTAAAGAGAACTAATTTAAAAGTGAATACTTTGTGGATGAATAACAGACGTTTCTAGTAACTGAGCGGTTAAGAAGACCAGTATCACAGCAGGGTTAAGCAGGGAAGTTGCTCTTTACCAGTCCAGCACACCATGTCCCTGCACTGCATTTTCATCCATTAACACATCCACCATGTACGCGCTCAATTTGGGAGCGTAATAGGAGGCAGATGAGCCTTGCAGCAGCTCCCCTCACAGCCAGGAGACCCTGTAGGAGGAGAAATTTGTCCAACTAAAATCACCCCAACAGGGGGGAGCTCTTAGGTCAGAAGCCCTTAAGTTGAGGCAGGCAGACTCCTATGGGTTTGTGATGAAAACAGTGTGATCTATCATCGCCAGCGTGCTCTGCTCTTATGTTAAGGGACTGTAAGCGTGCTGGGAGCTCCCACTGGCCTCCACTTGATCACAGTTAAGCTGAGCTACGTGGGGTACCAAAGCTATCACTCATTATGAAAATGGAGGGAAGTTCTGAAATTAGCTTCCAGGTTAAATAATTCAAGAAGGGCCTCATGGGAACTGGTTAAAGTTGATATGAAGCAAGATCAGATAAGATATAACTCAACAGCTTTTCAAAAACAATCAGCTCCCTTTATTTACAGCATTTCAACAAGAGTATTCATAAAGCCGATTTTTCTCTGCAGCACTAATTGGTAATTGTTGACTCAATCGCCATTTGGCACTATCTATAATGAGTGTGCAGTTGCAGTCCATTTATGGATCTCCATCTTGGCAAATAGTAAAGGACACATGTCTATTTAGGGCATTGGCCCTTGACAGAATGCACAATGGCAAAACAACACTTTAACAAATAGGAAAGAACTTGTTTAAGAATTTCTTGATCTACTGCTATACACCGTAATGTGACTTTGAGTGCCCCATTTCAGGGCAGGTGTTAATAGCATGCTGTACTTCTTTATAGAGAGAAAAATGCCATTGAAAGCTCTGCTAATATAACACTGGAGGGCTATAATAAAAGAATCAGGCATGATCTCTTTCCCCGTATTCTCTCCTTCCAAACAAAAGCTATTCATAAACAGCAGTACCATATTGTCTTACACTAATGCTAATGTGACCTCCCACTGGCCCCGCTAGCCTGAAGACAGCTAGGTAGCAACTTCCCTGCGTCTTGGAGCCAAGACAAGTCTGGCTCTGATTACCATGGGAGCTACTGCCTCTGCCTGAGAAAAATGCTGCTGGTTTAAAATAAATGTTATTGTTTGTCACAGGAAACCAATCTGATTACTGTTTCTTCTCTCATGCGCACACTTAACGCTGTGCACCAGGCTGTATTTATGCATGTGGTTTTCATTGAACCTCCCCAGTGAGGGAAATAGACACCTCCAGTTTTCATCTTTATTAAGTCACACCTTGGGAAGGTTAAAAAGGGGGTGTTTACACAAAGTATTTGGCGATCTTTGGAGGACAATCTGTGTGTTCACATCAAACAATAGATTGGGTTTCTCTGCTGCAGTGTTTCAGAAGTGGGACTGGGCGAAGGGAGGAGGAAGAGTTCGCGTCTGATAGTCGTGACGTCTGTGTTTTCTCAACTTGACAGCGAAAGTGAGGAGCTGTTAAAGTGTGGTGTGAAGTTATTTTGGATTCAGAAGGAATTGGCCATTCTGATGGTATCATTTCACATTGGCCATGTATATTGTTATGGCACCATTGTGTGTGTGTGTGTGTGTGTGCGTGCGTGTGCGTGTGTGGATTCAAGTATAGCACATGGCCCACTGAAAAAAGTATTTGGGAAGCTCTCCGCCTCTTTCACACACTGTTCCCCCCCCCCTCTCTCTTTCTCTCTCCCTCTCTTTTTCACTTCTCCCTCTCTCTCTCTCTCTCTCTCTGTCTCCCCCTCCCTCCCAGCATACCCCTCTGGGGATTAATGAAACACATACACACCAAAAGGAGAAGTGAAGAGAGAAAAAAAAGCAAGAGAGCTAGTAAAAAACAGAATAAAGGGCTTAAAAGGCATCTGGGAAGAAAGCTGAGAAACCAAGGGACCCGTCAGCAGGGTCTGCCAAAGCTTAGAAGTCAGACTGTTTGTTTTGCTTCGTATGTCGACACGGCCTCTCTTTTCTCCCAGTGTGGTTCTGTCCTGCCGAGATTCGCCACCAGTCTGTCTCTCCTAACGTTATCTCCTTAGGACACCTCTCCTTGACACCCAGCGATCCAACAACCCCCTCCCCTGGAAAAAACGAAAGGCAATATGTAAATGTTGTGAAAGGAGACAATTAGGAAATTTATCTTGTTTGAAGGGCTCGTAATAGTTTAATTCCAAAAACATGTTTTCTGCCTCCCCAGTAATGTGTCGCATCTGGGGTTGTGGCTTTCTGTAGGGTGGGGGTGGGCGGTCAGGGAGGGAGGAGGTTGGGGGGGGGTTTGAACGTGCTTGGTGGCAAACATTTGTTTATGTTTTCCTCCTGGTGCGTCGTTTCAAAGGGCAGCATGCATGTCACATCATGGGTTTCACATCTCCCTCCGATTGGAAACACATTGTAGTGCGCTGCATATGTTAAAATGTCAAACCAACAGGCATGTCGTGTGCGAGAGAGAGAGAGAGAGAGAGAGAGAGAGTATTATGCGAAACTCTTTTTTTAACAAACAATAACTTACCCATTTAATAAGCAAGACACTGGATCATTTGGTTTCACTTAAAACCACAAGTCCCCTGATGTGCAGAAATAGATTGTTTTCTGGGACCCCCCACTCCCAATGAGAAGGAATAAACTGGTGTGCATGTGCGTGTGCATGTGTGTGTGTGTGTGTGTACGTGCATTCAAAGATGGTTTTAAAAAGAATTTGCATGATGGTCCCTCAGGATTCTTGCCATTTCTCTCCCTTTCTTTTACCCTCGCTCAAAAAAGGGGAAGAAAAAAACGTGACGAGAAATCTATCATTTCGTCTACATAATGTTCGCACCATGTATGTCTGTATGAGAGTGAATGAAAGAGGCCATAAAGCTCATGTCTGTTTCCTGTGCCCTGTTTGGTCCCTTTTATTTTCCACTTCCACTGTGCTAAGCCTGAGCACATGGTTAACAAGACCTAGACTTTTAATTGCTCCCATCACACAGCTCAGGCATACTACCAGGGCGATGACAAGTAATGTCATTGAATGGACCACCAACCTTAAAACCAGGCTGAAACTTTTTTTTTTCTTTCTTTTCTCAGAAGTTAACACCCACGACCAATTTTACATTCCATTTAACATACAGGAAAAGCCTATCTCTTGCCATTTTGATTGAATTGTAAAAATGAATCAATCTTTTGACATTTCATTTGTTTTAGCACACGATCAGCACTAATGTGTCTTTCCCTTTCCCTCCTCTAAATGGAATGCTGTCAGGTTTAACAGGTTTTAAATTAAATTAGGATTTTGGAGAAGTCATATTCACAAGGAATGACATTCATCCTACTCCCAAAAATGGTCTTGGACAAGGTTTTCATTAAACACTAGGCAAGTAATTTGCTGCTTGGAAGATGTAAAAATTACTAGCAGAAATTACTGGATTTTTTTATGTCAAGATGGCTTGCCATATTAGATTTTTTATGTTTTAGTGAAGGAATGGAGGAATGGCAAATACTATGTTTGAAGACTACATTGGAATCTGAAAGCACAATTGCCATCTGGTTCAAAGTAATTACTGCTTAGAAGTCGTAATTACTTATATGTATGTAATGTATTTATGATATACTGTATATGTATTTACTGCTTATCCGATCATATAAAAACTAGTGATGTTGTAGCAGTGAAAAAACATGCTGGCATAATACCTATTAGGATATATTCAGAACTTCTCTGTTCTGTAATAGTAGCAACACTAGGCAAAACTTTCTGAGGAAGTGTACATTTATAAAAGGCTAAATTAAATGTTTAATGATGCATTCGTGTTTGAGCTGTTATAAGGTTTGATTGTCTAAATGTGCACGAATGTGCCGTGTACATCATTTCTCAAGAAAGTGTTATCTAATGTTCTAACATTTACCGTATTTTGTCTACTCATGCTACCTTTAATTTGTCATGTCCAAGTGTCTATAGAAAGTGGATATGAGGCTGACCAGGCTGTTATCTGTGTGAGTCTTCGGTAGCTGACAGCAGTGAGGCAGCGGGCAGCACAGGGTGAACACGGTGCTGGGCAGGGTAAGGCCTTATCGCCGCTTTAATTTTTCTCCCCAAGGTGAGCTGGGAAGAGATCAGTGGCACTAAACCCTGGGAATTACCCTAGATATTGGCCCCCTGTGCTCTGCAAATGAAATCCTGCCGTCGGCAGGAAGAACATGGTGGTTAACACTCTGAAAATCAGTTTTTGTGCAGACCACAGCTGGCGCGATGGGGCAAGGGAAGGCAGTGAAGAAGGAGAAGGAAGGAGGGAGAGAAGAGGAGGAGTGGGGGGGGAAGGGTGCCTTGAAAAAAATAGAGAGAAAGAGACAGAGGGAGAAGCTTTTTCTTCTTGGTCTGTCCATTCTTCAGAATATCTGGTTTGTGACTATTTGTGCTTTGAGTTTTGAGTTTCAAAATCTGAATAAAGTTTTTGCCAAGTACAATAAACATAGAGGAATTTGTGTGCCTTGTTGTGGTGGCATTCATGCAGAGACATATCAAGAGCTTACATAGTAACAAAGTAAATACCGACACATGGTACAAGGACAACAGGACCTCGCCTACAGTGCAAGGGGACAGTGCAAGACACATGACAGACAGCAGACTGTAGTAATTTGCAGTAGTTTGTATTCATGAAAGCAGTGGTGAAACCAGAACCAAGGTCCAGCTGTCTAGGGGTCTGAACAGGGGTCTTGGCCCCGCGGCCCTGGTGAGTGGGTGGGTGCTGAGACAGAAAGCCCTTACCAGAGAACTGTGATCATAACCTTCACAATCCTGAACCCTGCCAGCTGTCTAGCCAGCGTCTGCCTTCACCCACCACCAGTGTTGGGAGTAACGTTAAAGTATGCAGGTCACTTTTTTGTGGTAACTAGTAACTTAACGTGTTCGTTTTTCATCATTTTTAAAGTTAGAATGTCGTTATTTTTGTTAGCGCAATTGTTTTTAAATGTAGAAAAAATGCAGATAACATGCTGCTAACTGAAAAGAAAATGTAATTTAAATATGTTTAATGTAAATGAGTCTGGCTTACTGTTTTAAAAACAGAACAATCATCTTACCTTGCATTTTTTTGAAGCAGCTTTGAACGCAAAAGTATTCTGACGAGTTACTTTTAATAAAGAGTCACTTTGTAATGTAACTAGTTACTTTTTAAGGTAAGTAATGAAATACAGTAACAAATTACTTTTAAAAATAACCTTACCTAAAATTGCCCCAACCAAACTGACAATGCACATGAGGAAACTGTATCTTCTTATTTTCTTCATATTTCATCATTCACTTGTCTTTCTGTCTCAGTCTGTCTGACTCACATAGACACACACAGCATACACACAGAAAAATGTACACATTTACACTGCATGTATGCATGCACACACAAACACCCACATACACACAGACACACACCCATGCACGCACACACATCTTTTATTTATAGGCCCTGATCAGGGCGTAAAACAAGCCAGTCTCTCTTTAGAATACCTCACCACCATATTCTCCCAAAAATAGAAGGTGCCCATCCACTTAGCCAAGGCAGGAGGATTCAGAGCTCCTAAATTAAAAGAGGGATGTTTACCCATCGCCAGCTCTCCACCCAGGCTATTCCAGAGTGAAAATGGTGCTAATCTCCAATCAAGTCCAAAAGGCAGATATTAGCAAGGAGAAGCTAAAAATAGCCCAAAGGGTAACACATTCCAACTAAGATAGAGCTTAACTTTGATCTAACTATACATCGGCCTTTGTACACTGAAAATGATTAGCACTTCTGTACAGTAATTTAGGACACATATAGATGAACTTAAAGGATGGAATATGATGATCCTGTAGTATTACTTCTTGTTCCACAGTTCATTGGAATGGAAAATACGGAGCTGTGGAGGTATTTTGAAAACTGATGGAAAGCTTAGTTGGAAAACATAGTTACACAAGGCATAAATTACTGATGACCTTGGCGGTGATGATGTAGCACTGTGGTGGTTGGGCTTCTTCTACATCAAGATCAACTTGTTCTCAGAATTTTTACATAATACAGTAGTTATACTGGATTCGATCAGAGCATGGTGATTAACACAGGATGTACTTCTATAGTAAAGAACTGGAAAAATGGTTTAACATCTGAATTGTGAGTGAACTTTGATATTCTGCAGTCTGTCAGAATCTGTTTATTTGCCAAGTACAATTACTTACAGGAACTTGCAACTTATGTGCTCTTGGCACAAAAAGTGAGCGAAATACAGTTTCCCAAAGAAATACGATGCCCTCTTCAACAGCTTTTTTGTAATTCGCTATGTTTGTCCTATATCATTTTGTTCTACAACTGATTGTTGATCAGTTAGATCTAGTTAGGCTCGTTCTCTAAAGTCCTCTGAGACATGCTTGTGATAAAGGCCTATATAAATAAACACACTTGAATTGGAACAACCAGACACGGCATGGCGTTGTTCTCTCTCCACTCTCACTTTTTTTTTATTTTAAAAAATGTACTACGCTATTGCTATCACTCTCTCCATCTACAGGCATACAGCACAGGGAATCCCCTTCTCTGGGGTTGTCAAAAGTCATTCAATTATAGGAAATCACTAACTGAAGTATAAGTAGATAAAGCAATTGGATATGCCAAAAAAGTTAATTACAAACACAGCCAAAGTTGTTTTAGTTGTCCAACCATGACCCTAAAGTTAACCTTTAAACAATGTTGTTTCACTTGCCTAAACTCCTAATTTTTTCAAAATCACAAACAATGGCAAAAATGGTACAACGTGTCCAATTTGTTCGAGTCAATAAAATGCAAATGTGCACAGGTACTATAGGCTATATATACACCCAGAAAGGAAATAACTAGATTGTCGCTGAATCGTGGTGGAAGAGAAAAGACAATCAGCCGAATAGACAGGGAGACGCCGATGCCATGCGAATTCATCACTTGCAATCTGCATTTCAGAGTTGGTGCTTATTTCATGAAATCTTGTGAGGCTGCGTTGTCTTGGTGATATTAGTACAGGGACATACCAACAAATAACATGACATTAGTATATATCGGCACACACGGCACAACAGGGACAACAGGACCTCATATTCATTACAAAGGGACAATACAAGACAAATAATAGGCAGTGGACTACATAGTATTTAATCACTGTGCATTCAGGAAGGATGGCATTCATTACTGTTGCACCTTTATAAAGAGATGTTGAGTGTCAGGAGTGCATAGGAACAGTATACCAAAGCATAGTAGTACTTAGAAGAATGAAATGCAGGATATAAGCTCTGAGCATTAAGTAGCATGGATGTAATTCTTGAGGCTTAAAAGTTAGTGTGCAAAGGGCTGACATTACAAGTAGCACAAAATAACGCTTTGATATTCTGCAGATTAACAGTCACTTTAGACTTGCTGGCTGAGGAACTGTACATATGTAGCAAAGCATACAACGGGTTTATAGTCCCAATTAATTTGGAGTGGAAATTTACAAGTGGTATTTTCCAAGTGGTTTGGAGGGGCATTACCTGGGCTTTGGCTGCTCAGTGAAGCGTTCCACATCTTCTGCCATTTGGCCGACTTCGAATGGTGCGTGCCCATGGCAAACAGTACTCGCCTATTAGCAAGTTCGTAGGAAGCAAAGGGGACACACGGGACATATCCCCTCCAATAGTGAAGAGCATTAAATTGTCAGCTGCAAAAAAAAAGATTCTTTCTTTGCATGGATCAAGACGCTGTTCCTGAATGGGAGTTTTATTGTGAAAGGTTTTGTTGCAGTCGAAGTAAGAGCACTGCCTACTTCCTTTCAAGTGGTTCTAGCATGCTAGTGGAGCAAGGGTAAAGTAACGTTGGATGAGCAATAATGAATGGTTTACGGCCTCCACCATGCATAAACAAGAAAGAAAACTGATATCAGTGCAGAAAACTAACCGTATGAAGCTAACCGTAAGTTATCAACGGCAAGTATTTACCAAGGCAATAGTGTAAGTAGGATTCAAGTGCCACTGTATTGAACTTCTTTCTTCATACTTGGTTTTAACACTGCCTTACAGTGGCTAGTCACAACACCCACAAATGCAGGGAAAAAAAAACGTTTGAAAAGTCGACAATCTTAAAATTTGAATCTGGTGCGTTTTCATTAACGGCTGTTAAGCGAATAAGTAGGTTGTGTGTGTGGGGGGTGAGACAAGAGCACAGATGGAGAGAGCTTTCCAAGAGTTACTTGCCATAGGAGAAGTAATAATTATTCTGTCATGTAATCTGCTGGTGGCTGTATTTCTTTCTTTCTGGCCGCGATGAGTAAATATTATTGCCAATATAATAGGAGAAATGCCCATTCTATGACGGTCGGCATATATCTGGGAAAAGACACACACAAAACAATTCAACAATACCGTGCGAAGGCATTTTACGGACTGAGAGCCTTTGGGTGTGCAACACTTTAGGATCCAGAACAACATTTGATAGCCTGGTAAGACCATCCTGATCACGTGACCTCACATTCTGTTTCGCTCCACGGATCAGTCTGGACTTCTAGCTGCCCACATCGATTTCAGTGGGCGGGAGTACTTGCCTTGACAGACAAACTCCTTCAGCCAGTCAGCGTCAATCTGCATGGCCGTGATCCCCAGCTTTGAAGCCTCTCGTATCTGATCCTCCATTAGCGCAATGAGTGGCGAAACAACAATGAAAATTGGATTCGTGCTGGGGAACATCTTCTTCATCACCAACGGAGCAAGTTGATAAATCAAACTTTTGCCAAATCCAGTCGGAAGAACGGCGAAAACGTCTTTTCCGCCAAGAAACTCTGCTAGTGCATACTCTTGTTCTTGTTTAATTGTTGTTATTGAGTCTATTTCTGCAATAACTGCACTTATGGCTGTGTTTACTCTACTAACGTTAACGTTACCGCTCGTTGCTTCGGTAGACGCCATTACTGTTTTGCCAGCGGCGGCCTGTATTTCACGTCATCAACTACGACGCAGTCCCTGATTGGCCCGGTTACATTGTAATTTCAGGAAATCGATGTGGGCGGCTAGAAGTCCAGACTGATCCGTGGAGCGAAACAGAATGTGAGGTCACGTGATCAGGATGGTCTTACCAGGCTAGGATTATCGGGCCGTTCTTTGGGCCGGTCGGGCCACCGGTTCCGCCAGCGGAACGCATCGCAGCTGATTGGACAAGCTGCCAGCTGTGCAGAATACAGAGTTAAGGTAACTGCGTCATTGTTAATTCGCAAAATACGTTTCCGACGCCATTTTTCGAATAACCTCTTTATCAACAGACAAACAAATCCACCTCAAGCGAACGTAAAAACTTTTTTGCGATATTTGGGGAGTTTTTTAGAAGTTTGGTGTTTCCATTCAGCTTATTCCCATTCAAAACTTCAAATTTCGCATAAAGTGGCTTGATGGAAACGCACCTACTGTTTCTACCGTTAACGTTAGCAAAAACAGCACGATTTCTTAATTTATCCTCATGGTCCCAACGTAATACCTGGACACCTGGTAAAATAGTGTGATCGATTCTCCAAGACATTCCAATGAAATTACAGAAGTACAAAGGAAGGGTTTTTTTCTGTCTGTTTTATTTTCTTTGTCTGTTCAGCCACGGTGGCTATCGCTGCTCATGCTAACTACCCAGTTCTTCCGCTGTTCATTCCAAACAAATAGCTGTTAATAGAATACATAAAATGCATCACTTCCCATGCGCCAGATGATTTTTCCCGGGAAAGACTTACCCCACGCCAGGTGTTTAGAACAGCAAATGTAAAAGCTTTCATGAACTGGGCACACGTTGAATCGCTATTGTGTTATATATCAATCTGTGACAGAGATTAGCAAAACGGACATTTATTTATATGATGTCACGGATAATTACTTTAACACTGATATCACTTTCATAATATCAAAATCAAGCTGAGACATAAACCTTGCACTTCACAACACAGGTATACAGTTCGCCCTATCTGTCTCTCTTTCTAGCTGACATTTCTGACGTCTCATGTTGCGCGCCCTGAAAATTACACACGGGAGAGGGCAGACATCGTAAAAAAAAAAAATGCCTATCCACCTGTCGTTCTGGCACGGCGGAGCATTTGAAACCCACCTGCAATGCTTTGGTCTGGCAGACTGTGGCGTGTGGGGGAGGGGGAGGGGGGTAAGACGTGAACCCTATCAAGCGAAGTACGGACCAAGTGCTTCTCCCCATAAACAGGTGGGGTTCCCTGCCACAGATATCGAGTTCCCGTCTTTGATACCCCATTACAGAGTTCATTAATTTCACTCACTCCGGCCACGCACTCACTGACTGACAAACTCGCTGAGGAATTTTCATATGAGCACACCTCCTTCGGGCTTGTGTAAGTTTTACAAGCGGAGATCAACATGTGTGACAACAAATGTAATTTAACCCTTTATTGTTTGAGGAGGGTAGAGCGGACACGCCCAGTGTTAAAAATGCTTTCTACATGGCGTACTGCATGGCATTACTGACCTCAATGACTTCATGACAAAGGGTTTCTCTACTATGGGAAGCTTTGAGGGGACATTTTAAAAAGGTTTAATGTGAAAATGGCTTAATGAAGCAAAAAAATATGAAGCTTTGATGATTCCCCCCCCCCCCCCCAGGTATATGTCACCAGTATGGTGAAAAGAAAAATAAAATTTACATCAATTTGATTTTTTTTATGAATTAATATAGTGGAAAAAATGCCAAAAAGGGGGCTTAACATGGCTTAATGAGCTAATAATGAGCTAATATTGATATGAAAAACTCAGAGACCGTAACACTTCACCACAGCCCAAAAAGACAAGTCCTCCAACCGATACGACTAGGTAATTTGTTCCTACCCTCTAATACGACCCACAGGAGCGTTTCCAACGTGATCTCACAAAAATACGTGAAATGAAAACAACTTGGGTTATGGTTATGGTTAGGCAACTAAAACAACTTGGTTAAGGTTAGGAAAATGGTTTGGTCAGGGTTAAATTTGGAAACGCTGGGAATCGAACCCCGGTCGCCGACATCGAAGGCAAACGTATACGCCCATCCGCCATCCCCGCCCACAACACCCTGACTTTCCACCGTGTTATTTCAATGTTGAGAGAGAAACGTGACGTCACGTGACGTGGACGCAGACCAACGTAGCACATTGTCGTTATTTACACGACCGCTAGAGGTCGCTTAACTTTAAAACGTAACTATAGGTCGTAATAAGCTGCTTTTACAAACGACCTATGGGGTCGTTTTTTGGGGGAGGACAGGCTCCAAAAAGAATATCTAGAAAAAGTAGGGAAACATTTTTTAAAAATCAACAAAGTCTGAATTTAGGCAAAAATGAGGGCTTAATGTGGCTTAATGACCTAAAATCAAAATAGAAAAATATATCTTTTGTCTTTATCTTTTTTGAAGTTAAAGGTAAATTAATAATAAGGTCAAAACACTATGACAAGAACCCCAATTGAAAATGAATGGAAATTATTGAGCTTAAAGGTCTCATATTTTGGAAAACAGCATTTCCCTTGTCTCTTTGATTATAAAGGAGTTGGATGTGCTATCTAAACATCGTCAAAGTATCAAAACATGGTCGCCAACTAAGTCCACACAATCCATAATAGAAAACCGAGCCTCTAAACGAGCCGTTTGGACTTCCGTAACTTTGTGGCATCACAAAGGTTCGTTCATTATCATTTGTACTCCCACAACACCAGCTTTTGTAAGAAATAGCAGGCTAACAAAGCGTTTTTTGGGAGCGGTTGCCATTGTTTATTTAGCATAGAGTTTTCCCTACCTGTAGATGCCAGTGCTGTGGTGTCTCACGTTTCACTCTTGAAACGGTTAGCCAATCAGAACAGAGGGTCGTTAATATTAATGAGCCTTAAAGACACAGCGACAGAAACAGCCTGTTCTCGGTAAGGCTCAGAAAGATGCTGGAAAATGGATTGAGAGTGTTTTTGGTGCATGATACCACACAAACAGCTTTTCATGGACCTCAAGACATAAAATAAAACACTGGAAAGTGTAAAATATGGGACCTTTAATGTGGCTGAATGTGGTTTACTTACCTAAAACTGATGAAGAAAAACCTGAAATAAATAAGGGGGACACCTTATCCTAGTTACTAACTACCATCAAAAGGAAAACACTGGGTATAAACCAGAATGCTTGTAATTAAATCATAATATGATAAATTGCCCTAAAACCATTAAATATGACATGCTTGATCATTGTTTTTTTTTAAATTATTTTATTATTAATATAGTCAATGTGAAGATGTATCTTCACATAGAGGAAATACACCAGAGGAGTAGATTGGGAGATAGTGACAAATAATCTTTTACAGTTATGTTAATAGGTCTCAAGGGCTTACACAAATGTCTTCAAGACTTTCTCGAACTCTTTCAAGCCGGGAAACACAACACCACATACATACATCTCCCATGTCCCATTGTGCCGGGCTAATTCGTGCTCTACTATGTTTTCTTGACATTGATTGGTTATTGTTCAGCACATGGGTCACCCGACACCGTGGCCCCCATGATTCCAGTTGTGCGGTGAGTCATCTCTGTGTCTGGTCGATGACACAGTGGCGCGAGGCGAACTTGGACTGGACTTGACTCCATCCACGCTCGAGCTCCAAGTGCTGTATGTCCAAAAACATGTCGAGCATTGTTCCCAACTAACAGAACAATGCCCGGGATTAGGGCGCTGGGCTAAATTTAAAGTCCCAAAAGAATGCATATGAAAACACAAGGATCCCTCAGAGCGCTGACTGGAGGCTCTGTGATGTATGCCATCTCCCAGTGAATGTTTTCCTTTTATTGTCTTTTTTTCCTAAAACACTAATTAAATAAAAATGCCGTGCCAAAATTATGGACATGCTTGCAGACAGAAACAACTATAATGCTGTGTGTGTGTGTGTGTGTGTGTGTGTGTGTATAAACTGGGATGGGGTCACTTAGGGGCAAGCTTGAACTGAGAAATGCACATAAATTCATACCAGATATTTACTGACAAGCGATGCCCTCATTTTAATCTTTTAATGTTTTTAATTGTTGTGCAAGTGTAGAATGTAGATCCACCATGTTTGTGGCAACACAGTCTCACCAGATTTTGTGAAATGAGCACGATTTTTGAAATGCAAATTATGTGCTGTGGACACAAATAAGGCGAAGATTACATTCCTCCACCACGAATGAATTATGTGACAGTAGCACGAATTGGACATGCTATTTGCATGTGTTTGTCATGTGAAAAGGTTAGCGAACGGCTAAGTTTAGACAAGTAAAACAACTTCGGTTGAGGTTAGGTTTAGGCGCCGAAAAGTTTGGATAAGTTTAGGCACATAAAACAACTTGGTTAAGGGTAGGGTAAGGTTTTGGTCATGGTTGAAGCTATAATTTGCAACTTTTTGATATTAAAATAACAATAAATAAATAGGATACATCATACCTTATCAGTCTGGGTCAGTATGTGCCTCTGTGTTTACATGGGCAAATCCACCTTTTGTCTAAAATTGGCTTTTCAATTATGCTTGAGACATTTTTGGACATTTTTGGACATTTTTTGGGCATATTTGGGCGTAGTTGCTGTGGGCGCAGCCAGCCGTGAGCTCGGTTGTGGCTGACAAGCACAGGGAAGTCATAGCAACAACAATGACAGAAAGCAGTATGCAACAAAAGAACAGCAAGACTAAATGTGTTAAGAAAACACAGGTGACTATCAGCATTGTTTTATTTCATTGCCGATTCACTGCATTTGTTGTCTGCTTCTTCAATGCCTGTGGTGGCTTCAGGATGCCGGTTACCTCAGTCTCAGGCTAGATGCATTTTCAAGGCAGACAGTTCATGGATAAGTGGAAAGCGTTGGGGAAACTTGACCAACTGAGGGGGAGGAGGGCGGAGCTAACAATACACTTCCTGCCTCAAGACAAAAAGTTGCATATTGTAGATTCAAATAAGAAAAAAAAATATTGAAAATGAAAAACCCAGATCCCCACACCCTTACTATTTCAATGTCAAACTACTGCCTGTTTCTAGTTTTGTCTTCGCTACGTAATCGTTTTGTGGTGGGGAAACATATTTCTCTCAGTTTCTGTGTGTGGAGCATGCTATTTGCATTTTTAAGACAACAGGCTCGTTTTACAAAATTTGAGGAGACCAGGCTGGTTTTTGACCACCATGATGATTGTCTCAGTACTTTGCCCCTCCTCCATTTACACTATGCTCTCCCGAGGTTCGGTATCTTGCCCTGTGAACTTGAAGTGCTGAAGTATTGCAGTGCTGTACTTTGTTTTGTCTCATTTTTCAGTTGATGTTCTCTGTTTTGAATCAGAATCAAACTTGTGTTGTATATGTTCAAGTGATATGGCGATTTGTTTTTTTTGTTTTTTGTTTTATCTGTACCGAAACCTAATTCCACTGCCCCAGCTGTGTGGCAATAAAAGGAACTGGACTTGACATGACAAGTATTGATGGGAAAATGAAACCTCATCTGATCAACAGGCAAATAGGAGCCACTTGTGCAACATTGTTTAAGGGATATCCATGCTGTTTATTTTTAGAAAGCTATACCAACTATTTAAAAGGTCCTCATAAGGTAGATACGTACTGTAGGTCACCACTGTCATTTTTTTTTTCTGCCTTGTTGCTCAGAAGGGGGGTAGCATCTGTTGGGACTTTAGACTCTGAACTCCACTGTATTGTTGCGGGTAACATGGCTTTGAACTTCATTCTGATCCGACAAGCTTCTTGATTTAACACAAGAGAATGGAGTTTCCTGGAAAAGTAGAGGTATTTTTGGCCATGGTGATAGTTACAGAGCACATGGATACTTGATTTCCAGTGTGATTTACAGTGCAGCGGCATCTATAAATCCATTATGTTGAAAAGATACAAACATACCACTGGGGCCATTGAACAGTGGGAGTGGGAAGTTGTAGATAGCAAACCAAACGAAACCGTTTCATCAAGCAATTTATGATCTTCCTCCCTGCCGAGTATTGATTTTCACGGTTCCCTATGAAACTTTCTATGCAATCTTTAACAGCTCAATGCCATGCAATAGCAGCTGTTCTCATTTAATTAACAAGGTCAATCGTTACCTCAAACAGAACAAGCTCTATCTTTGCGCCAGTGCTAATTTCCTATTCCTGTCTGTTGTGCAGCAGAAATGAAGGGCCAAGGGAATATGAGAAAAGAGAGAGAAAAAATTCCTCCCTCACATGAGTTATTCGGTTTGGAGTTTGCTGCAAACAAATAGTGGGAATTAGTGTTATGTTGTTTGATTCAAAATCATATTGATCTGTGCTTCTTTTGTTTCGCATTTTCCCCACTCACAACCAAATCCTCCCACACAAGCTTTGCCTTTTTGAAAGATCGTTTTCAGCCAGTTTAAAGATGCCAGCCTAGCACCTATTAAATTATTCTTGGAGAATATTACTTTAAAATCCATATTGATTCCACTTACAGAAATGAAGCATTATGTGGGTGTTGAGTGGAGCAGTGAGATACGGCGGTGAAAAATGACACTGCGTCATGAGCTATCAGTTTCAGTGGCTCAAAGAGAAACATCTGGTTGGACTAGGCTCCAAAGAACACAAACCCAGCTGAGAAGACTGCATAAGATGGGAGCAGACAGCCTTCAAAACAAACGCCACCAGCTTTGTTGGCTTCTGACACAATTTGCTCTAGGTCTCATTTCGTTTCAGCGCTCTGCGGCTTACAGTGATCTCCGTGTGCAGGAGTAACTCAACTTATTGAAATGTGACTAGCCAAGATAAAAGAAAAAAACAAAACAGTGCAGTTACTTTGTATGACAACAGATACCCATCCTATGAATACATTACATTGTTACCTCTTTGGACACTGTACATAGTTTGACTTTAGAGTAATCCATCAACCCAGGGTGAGAAATAGCCTTCTATATTTGGCCTCTACATCTTTAGTTTGTTCTCTCCCTGGGTACAGGGGCAGCTGAGGAGAGAACCCTCTCCATCAGTCATAACCGTTGGCCCGAGGCCCAGAGTTCCTGTCACTAAGAGGCTTAGACCAAAGAATCTTCTCCCTCATTCGTATAAAAGCCAAGCAGGTCAAAAGGTTCTGAAATGATTTGCATTGTCAATGAGGTACTGACTTTATGGCTATAGAGCACTATTTAGGCTGCGGGTGGTAATACTCTCTGAGGGCTTTTACGGACAATTTTTAGAAAACACTCATTCCTAGAAAGACTTCCTGCCCCCGGGAATATCTATTTACATTTTCGGTACTTAGCTGACACTCTTTTCCAGACTTACAATGAGTGCAACAGCCAAATAACCTTAAATTCCTAATTTGCCGACAGTAGTAAGGAGTGTGTCTGAGGATTTAGTATTATCATCACCTCTACAAAACTAACATACCCTAGATCCTGACGAACCTGGATCCAATTAGTGTAATATAAATCTCTTCTACATCAGCCCATTTTTAGATACTAACACAGACTAACACTACTACGAGCAACAGAATAATACGAGCCCTATAAAATGCGAGTGTAAGACCAGGGATAGGAAAACATTCGGGGAAAGGAGCCGAAACTGGGAATTGCTTCTGTAACGCTGCTGGGTGACCACAAAAATCTGTCTGTGAACCACGTCAAGACTGTGATCATTATTTCACTTTTTTCTCCAGCTTTTCGTCTGCATTCGTTTACCACCACATCAGCATTTTTCCTCCAAATGACATCTGAAGGCAATCCTTTCCCTTTCCGCACCCTTTTAGAGGCATTGGAGCCTTCATCAAAGCCAATATGGCTTTCTCCCTCACTGCAAGACATAATACCTCAGCAGTTGAAGTTGCACCATTACGCTTAGTTTATATCCAATTAAATCTTTCTCAAATTTAGCAGGAATGGTTAATGAAGTATGTAAAAAGACAGAGATAGAATTGAGGGACGAATTCATAGCGTTGAATGCCTTTTCCTTAGGTCGGATGTATGTGGTTTCCGTCACCACACCAAAGGTTATACTAATTAATTGATCTTACAGCTTGCCGGTATTTATGCCAAATGTTGTGGCTACTCCACTTCAATGTCTAGACTTTTATGCATAGCTTGCTATCAGAAAAATGAGGTAGTAATTAAATGGAGCAATACGTTTTGCAATGAAATTACTTAGAATAACAGTGGTCTTTTATAGCTGTGGTCCTTGACACTGCAATCCACAAGCTTGATGATATAAGCCAATTACTCTGTGTGTAACTCATAGTATTTCACTTAGCTTCACAATGGGAGCATGTGTTTTTTGAGTGATGATTCCCATAATTTGGAGATCATACAAAAAGTTAGAACAGCCCCAATAATATACCAAGAGCATACAATCAAAGTTAATCACATCCGATGTTTTTCTGCTGAAGATACAAAATTAACTGTATAGATGTTGGACTTCAGATGATTAAACTGTGGAACTATATAACTGTTGTAGATGCCATACTTGTGTCTTTCAGTTGATCTACCTTGAATTTAAACATTTCTACCTGAACCTGTTTTCCACAGTGCGTCTTTACTGACAGTTCAAACTAAACCGAATCTATTTTTACATAAGGTCTTGGCTGGTATCGATCTGTTGTGCGATTGGTTAATCTCTGTATGACA
This sequence comes from Centroberyx gerrardi, assembly GCF_048128805.1. Taxonomy (NCBI): domain Eukaryota; kingdom Metazoa; phylum Chordata; class Actinopteri; order Beryciformes; family Berycidae; genus Centroberyx; species Centroberyx gerrardi. The sequence goes on from NC_136012.1 coordinate 22,557,552, forward strand.
GATGACAATAGATGGTACAGATGATTTACATGTTTATTGTTGGGCGCCACATGAGCATATTGTTTATCTTGATGGTATTTTGCAGTAAGTATAACACAATTCCTACAGTAATGCTCATGGACGGTGCAGATCTACTGAACATAGTGAGGCAATTTCTAAGCTGGAACATAAATACCGTCCTGGCAAAGGCTGATTTCTTGTGGTTTGAGAACTTAACCCACAGAACTACTCATGGCTGAAATGATTGACATATTAAGTTTAAATAATGGTGTAACCGTCTCATGCTGTCTTCAAAGTGCAACTCGTGCAATTTCTGAAATGTTCAACAATTGGGAATGAGTGACTCTCAGGGAACAGTCAGTGAAAGCTACAATATTAAACTCATAGTCTATAGGTCAGGGCAGTATGCCATCCTATAAGAACTGGATGTTATAAGACAATGGCCTCTTTTTGAGAGTTATCCATTTTAGAGTCAGAATGTGAGAAACAAGATCTATCCAAGTTCTCCAAAGGAGTGCATATACAGTTTATTTTCTCTTGGATAGATACAGTACATCCAGAATGACATACTGCAAGCAATAACCATTAACTTGTATCACAGCACTTTTTGCTAATGCAGGTAGTTTCCATTTGGAGCTGGCTATTACACATATACACACAGGGGTTAGGTACTCTTATTGCTGGTACACATGTGCAACTTGGTTGATGTGTCACTCTATTTTGACCCATTGTGGGTGATGTGCAAGGCTCTGATTGCATAAATGTTGAAGTGCCATGCAGCTACACAGTTTTGACCAAGAAAAATAAGCAAATCATGTATTTTCCGCTGTTTTGGAATTGCCTGTCATAACGTTGCATTGTTTGAATTTGATTTGAGCTAACATAGCTGGCTATTACATGCTAGTTAGATAGAATTGATTGAAAATAAACACAAAAAACATCCCAAAAATGTACTTCAGAGCTTTCCATCAACCCCATGGATGCAAACGTTTTCCAAGCATAATCTTTGAGACTTTTTTTCCTGTAGTCTTTCAAATAAAACTTAGAAGCTTTCTGCAATAGACTTCTTGTCCATTTTGCACTTACCAGGTGGAACTATTGTTCATGAAATAAAATCACATCAGTAGGGAAACAAGGAAGTGCGAAAATTTGATTGGCTGTTGACGGCCGATGACCGCAAACAGCTCAGCCGTGGCCAACTTTTCTCAGCCGATAAGCTTGTTGACTGTCTACACATTGGCCGAGATTCCCTGGTCGCTCAGCTCTATGGACTTTCGAAAGACTTGTGGATCCTGCTGCTCACAGTGTGAACACACAATAACTGAGTGTATCTTTGGCAGCAATGTGCTTTCAGTTTGAGGGGTCAAATCATCAACTTCTCAACCACAAGGCAACGTACCGAGCCAACATGCCAACCAGCCAACCAACTAAGAAAAGATGACCACAAGGCCGACACAACTGTCATTTGGTTTTCTTTTGGAACTCTGCAACTGTGGGAATTCAATTTGGGTATGTTTTTTTTCCCCCCAATTGCTCTTGTACACTATTGAGGAAAAAATCAAAAGCACATAATTCTTAAAAGCATATCACGATAACCAAACACTCTACACTTTTCTACAGTCTGGACTGAATGTAGTCATGTACTGTAGTCTTTTCTGTTGAGGGAAAGTACAAAACAGGGTAACGACACATTTATATGTATTGGGAGCATATGGTAATGCTCTGCTATTGCTGCATCTTGCACACTACTTGTACAACACAGCACTTGCAACACTTAAGAGTCCTCATTCTCCGCTTGAGTTGACCGCTACCCAAGCCAAGAGAGCCGGTATGAAGTCATCACAGAAGTCAAGAGCTACTGTGCCACAGAGACCGATGTTCAAGGAGGGAAGAAAAGTTGGCGGAAAATCAGTGGTGTGTCACTGGAAAGGAGTTGCGAGGGGGAGGAGGGAGAGCAGAGGGAAGTAGGGAGGGAGGGAGGGAGAGAGGAACACGGGCCAGAGAGGAAGAGGGATGCTTCAGAGAGAGTAAAGGAGGGGGTGACGTTCAGATGACAGTTGGAATATGGAGAAAAAATAGCTGGATGAACAGAAGAAAGGGAATATGTGTGCGAGTTAAAAGAGATCGACAACGTGAAGTTCATCTAGGACAAAGACCGTTTTTTTTTCTTTTGCGGAAGAAGGTGAAAGAGAGAGAGAGACTTGCGGTTGTGAAGGAGAGAGAGAGAGAGAATAGCGGTGTTGATGGAGGAGGTGAAAGACATTTTCTCTGGCTCCAGGCCCAGCTGGTGTCTGTGCTGGACCGCTGCGGGTGTCAGATCTTTATTCCAACCCCGGAGACAGCTGGAGGTGTCAACACCGCGCCGGCCTCAGTTACCTCCCCACAAAACTCAGCCCTGTGTTTGTGCACGCAGCAGTCCCACTGTCACAACAAGCAGATATCATGTTGACACAGTGCCTCTCTCATCTTATGACTGTCTGTAGAAAATTACTGGATCAATGGATTGATTTGTTATTTTACCCCTTGACGCAAACATATACGAAGACGTCGAGGCCATTGTTTTTTTTAGAAGACTTTTTATTTTTTTTACTTTGCAACTGTACAATAGCCACTTGAAAACCAGGAGTCACTTGTGGAATTTATAATCGACCATGACAAGACCCCAAAAGAAAAGTTATAGAAAGGCTTTCATGCCCCATTTACATTGAAACAATCACTCACTACTGGGGTTTCAAATTCACAAGAACCACAGACAGACATTTGAGGGGTTAACCCTCTAACTACAAATCAAACTGCTAGGAAGGCATTTTATATACTTCTTAATGGGTTCCAGAGGAGAGGATGGCTCTTGGCTATCAAATGTGCGTCTGAAACTCCCATGTTGCCTTTTAAAATTTGACAAATGTAAGTAAGGAGGGGGCAAAAAAGGGGCATTAGAAAAGATAAGAGGAATCCATTTCCATTCCTGTTTAATTTCATTAATTCGCCTCAAAGTAGGTCCAAAAAGGTAGCATGTCCTGCCAATGTGAGATAGATAGAGAGCAGGAGAGTACAATGGGTATGAGTAAGACACATTCCTTGGTAATGAGGTTAGTTCTGGTCTGTAAGGTGAATTCTGGTATCATGGCCGCTGCAGGACTCTGGTAACAGCAACATAATTTCCAAATGACGAGTTTCATTCCAAAACAAGATGTCCAACATTTGACAAAAGTGACTCATGTTCTCAGGAAATGATGAATGATACAAATTTAAAACAAATGATTGTAGGTAGTAGGATAGGGAAGTAGGTAACTTAAGTCCTTGGATGGACTTTAACTTCTCTTCTCTTTTTTCTAGTTTAGATTTGACAGATCTGCACTCCAATCAGGGCTTGGGTTCAGTTTGTGAGATGAATAGAAAAACATATTATTCAGTGTTTCTCGTAAATAATATGTCCGTTTTGGGGGGGGGGGAAATTACCTGAAACTGATCATTCACTATCTCTAAATTATAGAGGATCCAGACTGTACAACAGTTATCACTTTGTCAACCAGGGACATAAATTATTTACTGTCATCCTTAAAGAGTGGTGATTTTGTAAGAGTAGGCTTCATTTTTTCATATGGTGAATATCCCAAAGAAAACTCTTCATCTCATTTTCCATAAACTGACTAATAAGGATTAGTTTAGTCTGCAAAAAACTATGAGTCAGTAATGTTGCCATATCCACAGTATCACAGTAGTTTTTACTTTGCAGGAAATGATGAAAATAGGGTGTATGTGGTGTAAGGAAAGGAAAATGGAAAACTGAATCCTCATTTTTTTCACTTTAAAGGTGTATTCGGTACAATTTGTTTCACTGTGTCCCCAAGCAAACAGTTCTGAAACACTTTACATAATGCATCTGGGCCTGTATGAAACTCAGCAAGCAGATGTGTTTATGTGAAATAGGATGCCTAATAAATCTTCAGCATAATGTTATTGAATTAGTCAGGACTTAGGACCAGATACCATATTAAATCCTGTCTTTTCCAGTTCACTGCTTTTGATAGCGATATATTAGAGTCCCACATGATATACTTGCGCATCCGCCATCGTTTTTCATCACCTGTAGTGAGGCACTGGCGAGGGGGTTACGATGAATAATAAATGAGCTTGAATTTTCTGATGGAATTTCCATTTGCGCTGTGTACAATTTTCAGGAAAGAGGATTTACACTTAATACCATACGGTGCCCCTTCCAACAGTTGCTGTTTGTAGCACAGATTAACAGTGAGATCTCCATCTCCTCTATGGAAAGATGTGATATTTGCTGCCATTTAAAAGATGCATATTAGTCTGAGGATTCAATTGTAGCTGTTAGAAGTTCAAGCTGAATTAAAGCTACTATCCCTGGAATAAATGTTGGTAAACCCTCAAATACACAGGTTTAATGCACAACAAACAGGTTATACCTTAATGTTATGTCTTTACAAAACTGATTTAGCATATGTTTCATTTTCAACACATCTGTGTGCCTGGTTTGGGACAACTCACAGTTGTCTTGCTTTTCAACTCAGCATATGCTAATAGCGACACCATTTGTTGTTGAGAACATATGCTGTGTGGAACAATAACCCAATTGTTTATCGTCCCAAACTAGCAGCACATATGTTGAAAATGGCATACTTTTAAGATTTAATCTTAATTGTACTTTTGGCTCAGCAACACAGGTTCTCCATGAGTAGAAGTATTAACTAAACTTTGAACTGGAACCTCAAAGAACAAAAAGAAAAGACATTTATGCACGTAGCGTTCATTATTGTATTGCTGTAATTTTTATAACTACAAATTCTTAATTGAAAGGTTTTTGAAGATGTTAAAAGTCCCAGAATATACAATATATTATTTACTCTCTGCTGTAAGCACACATTACCACTGAATTGCTCACTTGAATGTGTCACCCACAAATGAAGGATGGACAAATGAAGAGTCTCTCTGTCTTCTGTTGTAACCTGAGACGTCATTTCTTTAAGAAGCACTTGTATCCCCTTCTCCCCAGTCCTCTACTTGCACCTGATAATGCTCCTGTCCTGTTTATTGAAGTAATAATCCATAACATTTTCATTTAAATAAATGCCTGTTTTGCTATTCTCTATTGCCAATTGATATATCACAATAGTGATTCAACCTATACCCAGCTCATGAAAGCTTTTACATTTGCTGTTCTAAACACCCTGTGTCTGGTAGGTCTTTCCCGGGAAAAGTCCTCTCGCACAAAAGTGATGCGTTTTGCCTTACCAGAAGAAGCAACAGTAGTTTGTTTGGAATAAATAGTAGGAGAACTGGGTTGTTAACTTGAGCAGCGATAGCCACCATGGCTGAACAGACAAAGAAACTACAGAAACTCAAACTTCATCAACAGAAAATCCAAAGAAAAAGACGTCACAGTACTGGACACACTGATTGATTGACAGGTGATCTGTGGGAAGTGCAGTGCAGAAACACCACAGCAATGAACGCTTAGCACCAAAGATGGAGACAAAATCATTCTGGAGACAGGGAAATATTTGTTTCATCTATCATCTGCGTGCTGTTACTTCTACGCTTGCTCTCCTTACTATTGGTTGCTTGTAATGTTGGAAATGCAAGAAACGTATTCTACTGTTGCTCTCATTGCAAGTCCCTCTTGAAGAAAGCAGCGGCTAAATGCCCTAAATGTAAATGTAAACAAACACACACAGACTCATATGACACATCTCCTCTCTCCCCAACATGGCTAGTAATCGGATGCCTGGATGCCCCTTTCCATCCCTCATTACCCAGCATTCCAGAGGGCTACATGCCGAGGGTGTGGTAGGGAGACTGGTGTGAGGTTGGCGCGGGGCCAGGTGACAGTGATTGATCGAAGTATGATGGATGGCTACAGCTGATACGCCGGCTCCGTTTTCAATTGTTGTTAGACCCGGCACTTCTCACCTTGTAAAAGCGCTCTGAGGGGGGCTTTGGCATGAAGGAGGGCGTGGAGTCCGGTGGGAAGAAGAGGATGGTAAGTGTCAAAAGTGGTTGAATGATAGAATAGGGATTTCCTTGTGTATCACTGTAATCTCCACTGATAGAGCAAAGGTGGCTCCCGTAGAAGTTAAATGTCGTTAGCATTGTTTCATATGAGGACAGCTAGCGCACGGCACTCAGAGAGTTGGCATGTTCATCAAACCCGCCGCTGGAATGCTCAGCCGAATGGTGCCTTTGCCGTGGTAACACATCAGCTGTCTCATGCACCAAATCGAATCTTGTTTCCATGACATTATCAAACATTCTCTGACAGCCATTTCACGTCTGTCGGACAAAATGACCATTCAAGAAAGTTGATTTAAAGGGGCGTTAAGTAATCTGTGACTTTTATTGACCTCGTTTGGTGACCAGTAGGTATTGCAACAACACCGGTAGAACTTATATCCTTTTAAACAAGTCCCCGCCCCTCCCGTCCCCTTGAGATACGGTGGCTCTTGAAATTCTAGTGGGTGGGATTTTCGTTCCAAAATGGGCCAGAAAGTGAGTTTTAAAAGTCAGAAGTCTCAGTATCTAAGTACTTGCTGAGCCATTGGAATTGATCAACAACTCTATCAACCCCCTGCAGATATATTTTATTTTCTGTTATTTCCCCTTTAAATGGAAATTCCCATTCACTCCTTTCAAGTTCTTTGGGTCGGATGTTTAGCTGAGGTGAACAGGTGGCAGCCACACTCCTCCTCCTCCTCCTCCTCCTCCTCAACCTCGCTACCCCACTCCACTTTTCCACTGTTCCTGCTGGGAGCTGCATGACTGAGGCTGTTGCTTTCCGAGTTCCTACTTTGTAGCCATGACATAGCCGCTTTCTGTGCCAGCAGGGAAGCAACCTGGCCCTGAGTGCCGGAGCAGGAAGGAGAGCCAGGGGCTCCACACCATGCCGACACTGTAGGGAAGGAAATAAAAGCCTTACCAGTGACCTTCTGAGACACTAATAGCCATCTGCCCTTTACTGCACTGCAGTGGTCCTATATTGCATCAGTGCCAACAAAGGGAAAAAAAGTAGTTCAGAAGTATTTCAAAATCCCATTTGTTTGCTTTATTTGATCTCTTATGGCTGCCTTAAACAGTATCAGAGGACTGTAAAAACATTTTAAAATTTGTAGCATGTGACACATTATGACTAACCTGTCTTTCCAAGTCTCTAGCCTCCCTTCCAGCGCTTCTCAGTAAGTCTTTACACCATCTCAGTCTACTAGGCCCATATCATGTAGATTAACTTGGTGAAATAAAACTGGCTTGACATCATAGAAAGCCCAAAGATGGGTCATCACTTGGGGGGAAGTAGACCTCTGATTGTGTCATTTTATCGCCAAGTGCAATAAATAAGCAGGAATTTGCCTTGGTGATATTGGTGCAAAGACATATTGACAACTTACAGAATTTCACAGTTCATACTGACGCACGGTGCAAAGACGACCGGATCTCATATAAAGTGCAAAGGCAGAAGCAAGACATATGATAGACAGCAGATATAGGTCACTGAACCCTTTTAACACTGAACCATGGAGGGTGCCTGCTCAGAGAGCCATCCTCCAACCTGAAATTATCACAGAAGCCATTGCTATTAGACTGACTGAAAAATTACTGCTTTTCTCATTTAGTGTATACGGTAGACATTATTGGACTTGAGACGATGAGCCTGATCTGATTCCAATTCATTCTTTGATTTGGCTGCTGTGGTTCAAAAGCTAAAGGGATCTGTGTGTTGTATGCAGAGGTAATTGGATTGATACTTAATTGGGTGTCAGGAGAGAAAGGAGCAGGTGCTCCCTCGTCAAATCTTCATTTGTTTTTCGGTGAAGGGAGAAAAGGAGACATTCTCTTTTCGGCTTTTTTTCTTGATGTCAGTTGCACTATTTCTTTGACTTTAAAATATGATATTGCTGTTTAATTGATGATTTGATTTGAATTTGAAGTCACATAATTTCAAGCTATTCATGTTGTTTTTATCTTTTTTTAATCATTGATTTAATATTATTTGGATTTTGTCTTTAAGTTACAGATAAAGGTTGAATGCAGCAGCTGTACAGAAAATGTCTTCTTCGTGGTGTTTTTCCTCTCCGTGGTCATGGACCAGTTATGGAGTCAGGAGTTGATCGATTTGTTTCCCCTAAAGATCCTTGAAGTTGAGTGGGATTGGTGACAAAGCCTTGGTTCTGTTAATATGGGCACCCAATGACCTGACGGTATTTGAACTGCCCTTCAGGTCCAGTGATCAGAAGGCTCTGTGTCATAGCTATGAGCACCATAGAAGGGGTTAAGACTCAGTCTGTCTGCAAGGGCCAAGCCTTCAACATACTAGAGGATCTGCAGTTCTCTTTGCCAGGATCATGGACCTTTGCCCTAGCAACCTGTCAACTCTCATCATACTGGCCATTGGAAAATAACAATCAGTCATTACCTGAAGTTTACCATTCAATAGCTTCAAAATGTAGTAAATCCACTCTGTAAAAATGTTATCATCCTGGCAAACAATGACTTATCTCTCCTATACTTTAAAAATAACCATAATTGGTGTCAGTTTTTTGCTATCAATGATAAATAGGGGTCACTTTGTCACTTCAAATGCATATATCCCATTCTAGAATGACACTCTTTAATTGATATCACACATGTGCCCTCCAAATGTTTACAATAAAACCTGGATATTTCAGATCATTTTTAAATTAGTTTACAACAACAATGCCAATTTCCTAGGAATTCAGATTTTCCTAGATTCATGCAGTATTTTACCAATGCAATTCAATGAAGACACTGTCAAAATTTGATTCTATTCACAGCATATGACAATAATGATAATACTAGAATGTTGTCTGAGTAAGATTTATCATATCATTGGACAGTTAGTAAATATAATAATTACCATAAACTTTCTTTGTTTGTCACCTTTCAAAAATGAGATTAAAAAGGCTTTCCAGGCAACATAACAATATTAAATAAAAGCCAATAGGATAAGCAATAAAATGCCAGACTTAAATCCACCAATTAAAAATAGGGTTTAAAAAGAATAACACAGGCAAATACAACAGCAATAAAATAAGTACAAACAAATTATATTAAAGCCTATCTGTAAAATGTGTTTTAAGAAGTGATTTAAAAGATTACACTGATTTAGCAAGCCTTAACTCCTCAGGCGGGGCATTGCAAAGGCCCAGTCACCTCTGGACTTTAGCACAGCCGTTATAATGGCAAGGAGACTGCAGTGGGGGGAATAGGGGTACTGACTACCCAACGCCCCAAGCTGAGGGAGGGCCCCTAAAATATCTGGGCTACAATGCCTTTTGTGGTCCTCAAGTGTATATTTATACACATATATATTTATATTTTATATTTTATACTTTTATTTCACACTGCTCTGGTTTGTTTGAAATCTACAAAACTGCAAACAAATACAACTTTCTCAAAATCTGATACAGCAACTGTTGTGTTGTGCTTATCTGAGACAAACTGGAAAAAGTGGGAAATACAGTTTGGCTGGGTTTTCCTGAGCAGATTTTCAGCAGGTGACTACTTGTGAAAGTTTGGTTTTGACAGCTGATTAGCGCTATCAGGGTAGAGTCCAAAACCCATGACCTAAATCAGGGATGTGTGTGTGATAATTGATCAGTAAATGAATGCGTGAAGGTGCGTATGAGTTGTCATAGATGGGATAATGGTGATGTGAAGCTGAGAGGGAAGGGGGCCCAGAGTCACTTGTGTTTAGGACTCATAATTCCTAGCTGTGCCCCTGCATGTACCCATACCCCAAAGTCTAAATGTAATACATTAGACATAACATGTTAAAGTTTAGGCCTATGTCCAGATTAGATATGTGCATGTATGATTATGGATTTGAAGAGTGCACAACAGTAGGGTTTTACAAATTTGTCTTCATTTTCATGCATGACTGTAACTCTCTCCAGGTCCAATTCTAGTTTGTTTGCAATTTCACAACTGCAGTATCCACTAATCCTGATGTTTTGTTCAAACTTGTGCCCTGATAACAACATTCATGTTGCAATAGTCATTGGTAATGAATATAATAACATTTTCTCTATCATCTATTGAAATGATGCCACAGGAAAACAGGTTTTGTTGTGTCACTTTAGGCGATTTCAGGTGTTTTCCGTTCAGTCTGCCAATCAAGGTGCAGTGCTGTTTGGAATTCAAGAAATACCCTTTTAATTAAGCTGCATTTAAAAAATAAAACATCAAAAAGAACCACATTATTCATATCAAGACATAGTTGCATACAATTCAAAAACAATTCCACGCACTGTCGAGGTTTCAGATAATGTTTTTCCTGAAGCAAACCTCTTGAGTCCCATTCATCAGCTACATAACCTCTCTGTGTTTGGCCTGAATAATCAGACTTATATTCTTGACTGTGAATTTTAGATAACTCTGTCAAGATGCAAGGTCAGTTCAAAGGTTCGTCCACAGTTGAATATCATGAAAATGGAATGCGATCCAAGAGTACACCGATTAATTTTGATAATCAAATTTTGCTTGTGCCGTATTTATTAAAGTTACATAGGAGAATATATGAGAATATGCAGCAAAATGGTCTGGGTTGAGTGTTTGTCCTGCTAGACACGCAAAATGAAGTCATGTGTACCACCAGGGATGCACAGAGTTTGCGTGATCCATCACATCAGGCATTATCAGTCATATAATGAAAGCTTTGGTTCCACTCCCATGTTTCTTTTCTCACACACTCCTCATACAACTTTTCTTTTCTTTTTTTTTTTTTTCAAATAATAAACTATCTCATCCCTTTTTCATTACACAAGTATTCCAACGCTAGAGTAGCCTGAAGGTTAGAGAAGCTTGCTTGTGACCGGAAGGTTACTGGTCTGAATCCCCAGACTGGCTCTGAAAATCTGGATGGGGGAACTGAGTGAGTAACACAACCTCCATCAAAGTGCTCTTGAGCAAGACACTGAACTCCCAATGGCTTCAATCCAGTGCAGCTGTTCAGTGGTCAACAGCACTTGATTATAGTAGTACTGGGCAGCTTCCATACACAAGTCATTTAGTCTCATATTTAGCCTTCAAATCTTATTTTTCTTAAACCAGGAGAAAAATTCTGCCAATGAGGTAAGATAACTCCACTTGTTTCCAATGCAGTTTCACTTCTTTGAGGAATTTTCTAGTGTCAGTATCTTGAAACAAGTCAGAATAAGGCAGATCACTGCACTGCTATCAAGGAAATCACAGTTGATTCTACAAAATTCTTGAAACAAATTGATTTGCATTGGAAACAAGTGAAATTATCTAACGCCATTGGTAGATTTTTTCAATTATTTTAAGAAAATTATGATTTTAGGACTCAGTGATAGACTAAAGGACTGATTTTCTGTGGTGCAGTTGTGAGTGGCTGAATGTATGTAACCCTTTTCCACCTGCAACTATCCCAAATATCTTCCCATGTTTATATAGCTATATATAAATGAACAATTACACTACTATTTGCAAGGGCTTTTTGACAGAAATGTGTAATTGGATGACCGATCCATGTTCTCTGACATCATACAAGCGTAATGACTGTAACTTGCTATGGTCCTTACAATGAAACCTATAAGGCAATACATTTGTGTGGGACAGGAGGGGAGGGGGCGAAGTTGAGTGAAACGACCTGGAACGAGATTTAACACTTCTAATTACATCTATCAACAATCTGGGCTTTCGCGTCAAAGCCAATGTGTTTCCTGTTAGCTAAACACCGTTCGTGACAGCCCTGCAATTAATTGTAACATTAGAGGAGGAGAATGCTCCGGGGCTCATGTGGCCTTGGCTGACGCGTCGCATGCAGCGTGGCCCCCGAGAGACACGGAAAGCGCGAGCTATCCAGCAGCAGCTTAGCCTAGCTCAGTGTCAGCGGGCTAGCTTTCCTCCCAGCCAGGGGGAACCAGATGTAACTTTGTACTCAGCATTAGCACTTGCATCATGTAGAGGCGCCCGCCGCGGAAATGTCCCTTTCGTGATAAAGTTATTGCTCTGCCGTGTCTTATTTTGGACGGCTGCTATTCAGAACAGTATTAGACATGAAAGACGTGAAATGGAACGAGCGTCTTGTTTCTGGCACTCGTATGATTCATTGAGTTGTCATATCGAGGTATATAGAAGAGGGGCGATTGAACTATGGAAAGTGAGACCAAAGGGTGGCCTAGCGATTAAAGATACCATCCTGTGGCCCAAACATTATAGGTTTGATCCCGACCACAGCTGATGCCGTGTGTCCTGTCGAATTGTCCTTGGGCGAGACACTGAACCCCTTCCTTCTTACTCTTACTGCATAAGAGTGTCAGCCGAATGCCTAAAATGTAAATGATTAATCAATAAAGCTCCTAGACTAAACAATTTCTGTTACAGATGTGTTGAAAATGAATGTTCATATGGCTCTATACTGACGAATTCAGTGTTGATCCTTTTTTTCTCAGACAGAGATGTTGAATGTGAAATGCTTAAAGGGACATTTCTGTCATAATACATCTCTAATCTAGTTCTTCCCATCTTTTGGTGTATTTTATTTTCTAACAAAGATTTTCACCACAACCACATCTGTAGTTTTGTAGGTTTTTGGTTGTAATGTTTTATTTTAAATCATAGAAATTATAAAAAGCCCTATATGCTGTACTAAATATATAAAACTTAATATATAAAGCATATATAAAGCTTACTGACTTGAAAACGTTATTTTCCCTAGAGTATCCATCTGTGAGGGTTTAGGCCATGCTGTCGTTTTTCTTCTTTTCACAGAGTGTATGTGTGCAGCACGTATTGGTAAAGTGTCCTCTTAATGGCACCACATGGAGGACAAATTCAAACTTATTAACTTGTCAATACTTCACAAACCAAATGAATTTGTGCAACACTGTATACAGTTTTGGGATATGTGCTACTGTAGACTGTATCATAAACCAACTTTGTTTTTCGGTGAAGTTCCCCTTTAAAGTCACTCTGACAGTAAACTATTCTCTCAAAACAGCAAATGTTCACAAAGTGTGTGTGTGTGTGTGAATCTGTTGTCTTGTTCGATTGAAGTGCTGTGTATCTATTTAAAAAAAAAATTGGATTCTCTTCAGTTATGATTCAGTATCTCTAAAATATAAAGGTTCTACTCTGTAAGTGTTCTCATTATGTCAACCAAGGATTTAAGTTACCTACTATCCTTTAAATGCCATAATTCATTTTAATTGTACTATCATTTGTAAGAGTGTTTTTTTCAGTGGAATGAACCTCTTCTACCAGTTTGCGTGTGTCTGTTCTGTGGCGGACTCTACTGCTACAATAGAAACTCTGTTGATGTTGTGTGACATTCACAGCATGCCAGGGGTCACCGGCACCGACCAGAAGCAAACTGTCGTGTCACTCATAAGACGTACTTGGAAACAATTTTAAGCATTATTTATGAGACTGGCACCTGCCATTACAATGAACTATGACATCACCTAAGCTTATCCCATTAAGCATTTATTTGCAGCAATGTGGCACCTCACACATCAAAGCTGTCCGCCTGGTATTCCCTGTTGGTCAGACGGCCCACAGCTAATTACATGGTCAGGAGCAGACTAATGGTTGGACAAGAAAAGTTGTGACTGGATGATGGGCAGTGAAGTAGACATGCTCACCACTACCTCAAGAACTACTACCAACAATGTGGTAATACTGGGCAGCTCCCACATATGACTGAGTGTCACTGGATGAATGTCAAGGAGAATGTTACTGAGAAAGAGCATCTGATTTATATTCATCAAATCTTACCTGGGTATGGGAAGGTTAAAAAATACACCTGCAAGCAGTAACAGCACAAATGGCAGAGTCGACTGAATCTTTTGATATGGAGGGCTGAGGGACAAAATGCAACATGGGCAGTGGGACACGGACCTAAAAATGCGTTTGGGCATTAAATATTTAGAAATGTAACAAGTAAGCATTGGCTTCTCTGGTGTTATGTCATCATGTTTGTCAATATGCCATGTAAGCAACTTCTCTCAAAGTCACTCCACTTATATCAATAAATTGTTGTGAGAGCAAATTGATGAACTTGTCACTCTCTGGAACTCTTTTTGGAAGGCCAACAAGAACTTTACTGAGGACCCACAGGCCCTACTTTGGACAGCCCTCCTCCAGAAGCTAGTTACTGCCAAACCTGTGAACTGATATTGTAACTAGAGAACACCAGTGATTATTTTGGGAACATAAAGTAATATTGTTTAAGTGTAGCCAAATCCTATAATTATAGCTAAAATATCACTACAAACAAGACTATAAGACCATATCAGATTGATTTAATTTTTGATAGGTGATTACCCACTCATGTTGTTTCCAGGTTCAAAATGCTGTTGCACGCATGCAGTAAAGTTTCCCAAGTTACTCACAGCACAAGGTATTGTTTCTAGAACCTCAAAATATTAAAACATATCCCATTTTACTCAATACCCAATTTCCCCTGTGGGGTCAATGCAGTTCATCTTATCTTATTATTGTGTCACTTTGATCTTCGAATATGAGTATACGGAAGCTTTGATTAGTTGTCTTGTTTTGAAATCCCCCCGCGAAGCGATCTTACTTTCAAGTGAGTAACAGAGGAAGCAATCCCTGAGCAATCCAGCTCCTTCCAGACTGACAAGAACAAACAAGATTACTCATGTGAGGTTCAACTTAGACTGGAACAAGTTCAAAACCAGGAGGCTTTTCAGAAACTTCTCAGGTGTTTTTATCCTGCTGATGTGCCAAAAAACATCTCTAGTATGTGAGAAGTTTTGGCACCCAAGGTAGCCACTGGAAAACAAACATATAACTATATTGCATTAGTACTGCAGCCCCTGTGACCTATTCTATCTTTAATGTAATGAATTAAAGCTAAATAGACATATTGTAACATAAAACCTCGGCCTCGCAAATGTCTAGCAGTGAGATCATTCATTGTGTTTTCTAACGACTGAGAAGAAAGAAAATGTATCCAATTTTAATTTTGCAAACACTTTGGAACACTGAAGCTATTTGCAGCAAGTTGTTGCTGGAGTGCAGTAACCTTGCAGCTAAAAGTACGCAATGTCTATATCTGTAACTCTCAATTCAAGTCAGGTCTTTGCTTTGCAGCAACTATTTGATATCAAGCATAAGCTATACAATGGCCCCATTAGGGAATATAGTTTCCTTAAGACCTGTGATAATTTGAACAAATGTTTCAATGTTATATGTCCATCTATATCCACCTATGGAGCTAACTATTAATAGAAAATATGGTATAAAAAGACCAGTGACTTCAAACTGGACTGTATGAGATTACAAAAGCTTTATTGATACTCTGCCCCAAACACTTTTGACATGTGAATTTAAGGTGATTGAGCCTTTGAAATCAAAAAGCAGCTAAAGGCTCATCTGTTCAGACTGGCCTTCGTTTAGCCTCTGTGTCTGTAATTCTTTGTTTTTATGTGTTTTGTTTTTATGTCTTCTTGTTATTTACTGTTTTCCGGTCTTATTTTAACTATATTACTCTTGTGAAGCACTTTGTGACTTTGCTCTGTGAAAGGTGCTATATAAATAAACTTTACTTACTTACTTACTTAATCACTATTACTTAATCAATACATCTTTCCAAAAACAACATACAGCGTTTGCCTGGACATTTAGTACAAAATACAAGGCTGCTCTTTAAAAGCATTTCACCAATTTCCACCAAAATCTCTGAGTAGCTGTTGTCATTTTGACAGTTTGCAATGAAGGAAGGAAGGAAGGAAGAAAGAAAGAAAGAAAGAAAGAAAGAAAGAAAGAAAGAAAGAAAGAAAGAAAGAAAGAAAGAAAGAAAGAAAGAAAGAAAGAAAGAAAGAAAGAAAGAAAGAAAGAGGCACAATACTGACACCATTACCATACTACGCTCTCTCCAAAGCTTTCGATGGCCGTCCCTTTGGGAAAAGGTTACGCCGAAGATCAAAGCCCCGTTCTTTCCCCCTTTTCTCTTCCTTTCTCTTTCTTTAACTTGAATTATTCCATTACGGCAGAATGTGACATAATTACCAAAAATGGCAGCGGTGGAGTCTCATCAGGATTACGGTCCTCTCCTCTCTAATACCAGCAGCCATCACAATAAGACAGCAGCCGTAAGACAAAAGACTTAAGAAGAAGCGGGCCCAGATGGTCTCCGGGTTTACTATCAGGAGCATACTAGTTAAAGTGGTAATCTGTGAGATCTGTTTTGTTTTTTTCTTTGTTTTGGTGACATCTTTGGTGCTCAGCGCTCATTGCTGTGGTGTTTCTGCACTGCACTTCCCAGAGATCACCTGTCAATCAAACTGTGTGTTCAGTACTGTGATGTCTTTTTCTTTGGATTTTCTGTTGATGAAGTTTGTGTTTCTGTAGGTGGCGCTCTTTTCTTTGTCTGTTTAGCCATGGTGGCTATCTCTGCTCATGCTAACTACCCAGTTCTTCTTCTTTTTATTCCCAAAAAAACAGCTTACATGAACAAGTATAGGTTGAATCACTATTGTGTTACATCAATCAGAGAGAGAGTAGCAAAACCGCCACTTATTTAAATGTAACAGTAATTTTTAAGATTTAGTTAGTACTTTATCCACACCACCTACCCTTCTTCATCAGAATCCAGTCAAAATAATATAACGATCAAAAAAAAACTTTAGTCAGTATAAATGATAATTTTATCTCATTTGGCTGTCAGACAGTCTTACCTTTGCTAATTGTCCATCATTTCTCCACAACAGGTACTTTTTGCTCTCTGACAAAAAATTGGATTGAAATCTCAATCCTCAAGCCTAAATCTCAATCTACCTTCACGCGACTGGCCCTTATTTTGCTCAGGCCGCACTTCCATTGTGTTGATAGAAATCAAGGCTGCCAGTGGAGGGAGAAATAGTGAATATGTATACCGTTAATCCCCCTTATCCTGCTGTTAGGCCAGGGTGTGTCCCCGGTCTTCTATAATAGTCTGCAATGAGAAGCTTGAGTAAACACAATCAATGGAAGATACTAGGATATGCACCGCCGAGACTTCCGAAGTCTCCCCCCTTATTCACCCCTCCACGTATTCGATTACACACCCCTACCTTTGTGAGTTCCAAGCAAATTACAACCTGAGACAATAGTATTGATGCAATATTACATGTGGGTAGCATTAATTGGTAATGTTATCACTGGCACAGGAGCGTCCTGAAAAAAACAGCTCTCGCTCGCTCTCTCTCTCTCTCTCTCCCTCCCTCTCTCTCTCTCTCTCGCGCTCTCTCTCTCCCTCCCTCTCTTACTCTCTCTCTCTCTTTCTCTTTTTCTCTCTCTCTCTCTTTCTCTCTTTCGCTCTCTCTCTCTCTCTCTCTCCCCTCTCTCTCTCTCTCTCTCTCTCTCTCTCAGCGTATGGCACTCTTGCTCTCTTACTCGTGGATTACAATCTCTTCATCCATTATTAATGAAGTTAAACTACTAGTGGCATGCTGAATGTGCTGCATGGGAGATTTGTAGCTAATCCAGCGCAAAACAGCCCCAGTCACATAATGAAGGGAAAAAAAAGCACAAATGTCAACAGTTTCACACTGGGACTGGATTAGACACCCCCTCATTCACACACGGCCTCGCTCTCTCCTTATCTCTCTCTCTCTCTCTCTCTCTCTCTCTTGCTCTTGCTCTTTCTCTCCTCCATGCACTCGCACAGAAACCCATGCACACACACACACACACACGCACACCGACCCAGTCGCACGGCAAATCTTGTATCCAGCATGAATGGCTACACACACACTCACACACCCATACACCTCCCTCAGCCGCCTTTCCGTAATGTTTCCTCACCAACGGATTAGTGAATCTGAAGTAGATTTGAAGGAAAAGGCCAAAAGGCTGCAGAGGTCTATGTGCGATATCCTTCAACATGGCCCTCCAAAGGTTAACAGTTGCAACGCTGTTTCTTATATTATCCATAGTTCCACTGTATACCAATACTATAAAGGATACTACAGTGCATGCTTCCAGATCAGCGCAGTATGAGTGGATATTATTGCCATGATGACCCTGGGTCGACTTTAAGGTTCTCACGTGTCACTGTGGGCCAATGGGGCATCCAGCGATTGCATGGTCCGGTTGTTCTGTTGTGGTGAAATGCTGTGATACACATGTACAGTGAGGCGAGGAGATGTGGCTCCGTAAAAAAAGGAGAGACTATAGCATGAAACACTGGAACTAATCAGAACACATGACATGGGACTAGCATCCTGATTTCAGATTAGCCATGTTCAACGCAACCCCTCCTCTTCCCTCCCTCCCTCCCTCCCTCCCTCTTTCTCTCCCGCTCTCTCCTCACATCCTTCATCTTTCTCTCCTCCTTTTTTGCCTCTTTTGTTTTTTTTTTAATCTATCTTCAGATTAGCAATAGGTTCTGTGCGACCCCTGCTCTCTCTCTTTCTCGCTTCTCATGTTTTCCTTTTCTTTTTTGTCATCCCTACTTTTTTATATGTGATCGTTTTGTCTCCCTCTTGCTTTTTTATCTATCTTCAGATTAGCTAGTTTCTTTGCTTTCTCTCTTTTTCTTGTTATCCTTCTCTTTTTTCTCATCGTTACCTTTTTTTTTCTCATCCAACTTGTGTTCTGCCATCTGACTCTGTCTCTCCCTCTTTTACCTCCCTTCTCTTACCCTCATATCTCCTTTCTATATCTTCACTTTCTATCCATTCTTTTTGCTCCAGCTCTTACTTTTCATCCATCCTCTATTCCACCGTCTGAATCAACCTCTGTATCTCCGCGGCTCCTCCCCTCCTCTCCTCCTTCCCTCTCCTCCTTCCCTCTCTCTGCCACAGTAGACCAATTAGGACTAAGCTGATTCCAGTTGTGACCTTAGGGTCCACCTCAGGTCTGCTGACAGGAGAGTTAGCATGTAGCTGAACTGTTTTACATGTTATTGACGGGGTGGGAGGCATCATAGTCATTTTATCACACCAATTTCATTCTTGGCCGATTTCCCCTTAGGCAGGTTAGTGGCAGCTTCCCATTGATTTTTCATGTAATTGATCAGAGACCTGCTTGAGCAATTTATTGGCCCGCTCGCACCTGTGATTAAGGCTGAGGCCGCATGTGTTTATGCATGCATTGACGACTACTTTCCCAAGTTCAACCGTGTGCCATAAAGCACTGCTGCGCTGTCCGTCTGTGCCTGTCAGTATAATGAATGTTGTCCTATTCTCGGGGACATTTTTAATCAAGCTTGACCAAAGCCATGTCATGTCCAAAGTCAAGCGGAATGGAGACGGGCTTGTACAACTGACCAGCAATGACAGGAGTTAATGTGTTCACATATAAACACGGACCAAAGTTTAATTCAGAGTAATCCTTATTCATTTGAAGCCGCTTCATGTATGGGATTAATATTAGAGCGGTCGGGGGGCCAAAACCACGATGACATCAGCAAAGCATTTTCTTTGGAAGCCGAGGAGAGGATAATTACAGAAGAAGACAAAGACGAAGAGCTGAGTACTTTTTAAATATACACCATGTTAGCCGGGCATGTCGGGAGAAGTGAGGGTAGCCAATCGTGTAAGTCATTTACTGGCCTTGTGTATTACGTTCTAAACCACAGGCCATGTTGCTGAGCTGGAGTACTATCGTTACTGTTGTGTAGCATGTCTCCCTTTGGTGCTGTGACAGAGCTTGCATAATAAGGATCAGGCATAAAGCCGCTCAACAAGCTCAAGAGCTATCGAAGAGCCGTCCTTTTAATTTGGTTAATTTACAGGCAGCTTTTTTGCTAATAACGTTCTTAGAGCGATACTTGGCAAATTGAAATACACATAGGATATTTCTGTCTCGGAGGGGACTAGTAGCAGTAAGTCTCTCATCTTAGGATCTATTTTTCCTTTTACTCTCTCTCTCTCTCTTTCTCCCTGTCTCTCCCCTTGACTCCTGTTTCTCCCCTCCTCCTCCTCCTCTTCTCCTCTTCATCTCTACCTTCCTCTTTTTCTCCTCCTCTCTTAACTTCTCTCCCTCTCTCTCTCTCTCTCCATATTCCTGCCTTACTTAAATGTAGCAGTGGAAGAGAAGTTACACCCACAATAAAGCTAAATTCCCAGCCATTACTTTCTGTCTAACATATTAGCAGTACATAAACTGATTTGTTTAAAGATTTGTGGCTTTGGAAACACCAATTTGACTCCAAATTTTATTACATGGCCACAGAGCGTCGGCCAGACAGAACGCTAGGCGACAATCGCATGTGGTTTGAGGCTAAAACAGAAAAAAAAAGCAGGCTGGTTTCTCAGGCAAAGAGCACCCCTGAATAATGGATCTACTTCACATCTGCATTACTTAAGCTTCCCACTGAAACAGAATGATGATAGTGTATGGTGTGTTATAATGCCAGGATTTGTATATTTCATTGAATGGTATGGGAAAGGCTATAAAGCAAGGTTTAGATTCACATCAAATGGCGGCCTATGGAATTAATTCAAAAGTCATGGTGTGAGGTGAGGGAAGAAATCAGACGCAAAGTTCCTTTAAGCACATTTTTTTTTTGTTTCATCGTGATTTGACTGTAATTTAATTGATTCCTCATGGCATGAGCTGGATGCAGCCTTGATAAGTAAAAGCAGAGACGGGAAAAGTCATTTGTTATGCCAAACTATTTATTCTATATGTCTGTAGAAATGAAGTGGGGCTTAATTTCACAATAGACTAATAACTTTGTGTCAAGGTGCAATTTGGCCCAGAATAGAACCCACAGATTTATATAAACTAAAGTATTTCAATATTTCAACTCAGCCTTTTTTCATGGTGATATGGGCCATAATCAGCAGGGTTTACATAAGGATGGTTGTTGTGGGTATTTTCAAAATGTAAGTTTTATGAGTTAGCATAACAGAACTTCCCATTTAGGCAGTTTAAACTAGATGTGATATAGCTTATTGTTTTAAGGAGAAATATATTGAAGTCCTTGCACCAAACAAATGACCTATTGAGATGCATGAAGTCGATGATCAGTCTCTGTCAAAATTATATAAATAAATAACAAAGATATTAACCAAAACCAGGCTGACAAATTGGACTTGTGACTCAACCCCTAACTATTAACTCAAAACTCAAAAAACGCAAAACCTAAAAAAAAAAATAAGATTCTATTAAATGAAGAAACCCATAAAAACTAAGCTTTACGACCTAAACATGATCTTGTCTGGCTGTGGTGGCTGAAATGTTTCTATAAGCTCCATGCAGTCAGTATTCTCTTTAAGTGGAGGCTTGGGTGCATGCTGATATAGGATACATGAAAGCGGAAGAGTGTTTTAAAGTCCTATCCAGTATGCAGGAGGAGGAAAAGTTGAAATGTCCAACTGTACTGCTGCTGCGGGCTGATGTGCTCGTTAAGAGTCAGGAGAGAGCATCAGCAGAGCAGGTCACCCTGTTTCTCACATCACAGCCCCATCAGAAATTCTTTCAAGTGTCCTTCTGCGTCGCCAAAGATGACAACGGCGAATCGATAAGCGCTTGAAATGAAAAGAAGCCGTCGGTTTGCCCCCGAGGCGAAAGATTTCATACCCGCCAGCCTTCTCTGAACTTCAGGCATTCCTCTGCACCTTTCTTCGTGAGAAAGAGGAGGCTCTCGTCTTTTTTTTTTCCATGGTATATGAAGGTAAGAGGAGAATATAGCCGAGCATCATGCCTCTCCAGACACCGCCTTTCCCCCCTTTTCTCTCTCTCTGGTATGACAGGCGGGGTTGGGCGTGATGTGAAGATGTGCATGCAAGGTTGATGTTTTCTGGAAGGGTTTGGGTTTGGGTCTTTTTTAAATTTTATTTTTCAAATGATGTGTATGTGCCTTGCCACGACTTCGAATATCAAGGCGCACAGGTCAAATCTGGAGAAATGAGCGACCTATGTTGACAAATTTGCAGAATTTAAGCTACGGTTTTTATTTTTCCGCTGGAGTGCACGTGTCTCAGTGCATGCGGTCTGCAAATGTTTTTATGCGTGTGTAAAATGTATAGGCTATTATATACCTAGGCCTTTATAAGAGATATTTAAGAGCAATTTGTCTGTGTAAAAATCAGTGCATCTGAGGATAACTTAATGTCTTTAGTCATAACTAAATAAACAGGATCTAACCGGGTAAAACTTACATTCACTCTTATGATTGTTCCAGTAGGGCCTATATATGTAAGGCTATAAGGCTGCAATAATCATTTATCATGTTGCAAATGTGTTGGGAAGGCCAGGCTTCAAACGCTGCCTGATTCACTAAATTTGGGGGCCAATATGATGCGCATGTTTTGCTTCAATGCCCCCTTTGCCAGGAAATTCCCGTGTGGATGTGTGCATTAATTACTGGTTTAATGGGAGTATGACTAAAAATGTAAAAGAAGGATTAGGCGTGTGAAACGTAGGCCTACGTCCGGTCTGCTCGCCTCACTTAAGATGCGAATGGAAAATCAGTCTGTATCTAACGAAACGGATCTATAAAGAACATTTGCATCCGAGCCAGCTGTTCACTTCGTCTGCACATAAATCCGCAACACGATAGGGTTCTGTCTAGCACTAAAGTAGCCTAATGCATCCATTTAAATGCCTTTATTTTCCATCCACCTCTAAATATTCCAAACATTGGAATAGCTCACTAAATGCTGCACAAAAATGTCCACATCAAACTAAATAATAAAATTACCACTGAGTGACCTAATGGCTAAATAATCCTCTTAACTGAGCATTAATTAGGCTCTGTAATTTTGCTGGTTAAATAGCAGGCTAAAATCAGTATCTGTGTCTCCAAATAGAATATTTCTTGAGATCAATTGCCACTAATGGGATTTAATTGGTGGTTATGGCTATTATTTTGCGCGGTGATAGTTTAGATAATAAGTTGAGTTGGTTCCAGGGAAGCTTGTTGTAAATTGCAGGTTGGGTTTTAGGCAAATTGAGCCATTATGTTGTGTAGGCCTGCACCTATGCTGCTGTTACAGTAAATACGGCGGGGCGGGCTGACCGTAATCTCGGTATTTGCTTTAATGCGCGCGTTTCAAAGATGCCATTCTGAATTTTGTTTTATTGTTGTTGAAAGTTGAGAGCGTCTAAGTTTGCCCTCTCTTAAACTACACAGGCACAGTCGCAGACATACACAAACACACCCCTTAAAAAGCACAGACACACACACACGCGCGCACACACACACACACACACACACAGGGTCCCTCTCTAAGCTCAAAAGAAGGAGGAAAAAATGCGCCACTCTTGGAGCGTCTTTCAAGGGGGAAAAAGTTGAGGAAGCTAGAAGAGGACGAACCAAGGAGAGACTCGGATGACGGCGCCTCCTTCGCCGCTTCTCCCCACGCTGTAAATAGATGGTTATTTATGCGCATAAATGATACAATCCTAAAGGTAGCCCTCCGACTCTTTTGGACAAGATATAGCGGGGAAACCATATCCATGCAACGCTCACATTTCCGGACAGAAACTTAGACTTCAGTGTTGTCGGACCGTGAAGTTGCCCGTCTTTTCCTCATCTGAAAGCGATAAAACACAGCTATTGGTGTCTGAGTGTGTTTGGACAGTGGAATTTACCTCTTCGCCATAGAATAAAACGCCGACGGCGTCTACAACTGGTAAGTGCAGGCGAGGGGGGGGGGGCACTTTTTTTTTTTTTTTTTTTTTTTTACCGAGATGTGAGTTAATGCAAGTGAAGGAATTTGTTCCACCTCGGGTTTTGCCTTTTCGGTGCGTTTCTGATGTGAATTTCAAAGCCGTGGCTGCAACATAAAGGAGCATGATAAGTGATTTGAGGGCAGGGTTCGCCTTACAGGTCGGTGGATGATAATGATGTATCGTTAGCAGTGATGTAGTGGGTAAATAAAAAAAGGGGGTAAACTAGCCTATAACCTCCAGTTGGTGGATATTATGATTAAGACAAAAATCCACCAATGTCAAAAAAAACAAAACGATTTCATTTACAGAAAAGCATCAATTTGAGTGTTTGAGTCAATTTTTTAGCATTCTGTCCTTATATAGCTTACATCAGTTTGATGCTACCTACTATATTATATATATAATTTATGTCATAATGATTTGTCTCAGCATGGGTAAACGCTATTAAACTACATATTAACTCCATTAAACTACATTAAAAGGTCGGCAAAGTGAGTTGAGGTGGGTTTACCCTCCTCTCCTTGCTCTTTTACAAAAAAATAGTAAAAGAGGATGGAGGCAACTTCATGCTCTCGCGCCTTTAATTAATACAGGACCATATGGTGGAGGTTAGCCGATTCATCTCCGTTTGAGATGAGTGTATAGGCGGCTGTCTCATGCTATACTGTGTTAATTTCAGAAGTAAAGCCAGTATGAGGCGATGCCAGGCTTCTGTCTGCGCTCGGCCTGATGCCATGTGAGTCACTGATTCATTTAAACTGCTGGTGCTGAGAGCGGAGCGGCCGCCACTTCTCTCATCATTTCTTAGACGGATGAAAATTGTCCATGAAATAAGAATGGATGAATGGGAGTAAAAAAAAAAAAAGTAAAAAAAAAATACAAGCTCAAAATATTTTCAAACAGCTCCTATTACATCTACACAGCGGCAGATGTTAAAAATAATAGAAATAAAGGTTTATTTACCAGCCTTCATTACAAGTAAATTACCAAATTAGAACATGGGCGAAAATGATGTTTTCAAATTGTAACAATAATAGCCTAATAATAATAATAATGTTATTAAATGTAGCCTATTTATAAATTCATTATTAATTTAGAAATTATTATCTATCACATATTCTATAATAATTTCTTGATTACGTTTTACCAGCGAATAAGCTCGATAATATCTATTTCCTCTCACTTATATATTAATTTATCACCTAATTTACACATTTATTTATGGCCATTTATTTACCTAGTTGCCTAGGCTATTTCAAAATAATAGGCCTGAGATTTTTTTTTTAATTATTTAATTTATAAACTCTCTTTCAGCAGCTGTGAGGGGAAATAGTTGCCTTTAATTTAATATCTCCAACAATAGCCTGAATAAAATCTACTGCTTTATATTGAAACTGTCTTTTAATTCGTATATATTGTCGTGATAAATAAATAAATAAATAACACGGCGTGTAATTTCAGACGCGCAGGCCGCGGACCAGGCAGCCAGGCAAGCTGAAATATTGGAGGCTCCCCTCATTAAATCTCACTGATTAGATAACACGGAGCCGCATGCAATAACCTTACACCTTACAACCTGACCCCCACTATTTCATTTTGCCGTGGGGATACACGAGGAGGGGAAAAAGGGAGAGGTTATGCAGGTACACACCGTGTAAAACTTAACCTCCAATATCTGCATCCTCTGAATGAAAAAATCACAGATGTAGAGCAGGTGAGCAGAAGAACTGGGGAAAATGGTTAACAGCATGACTGCATGCAAATTCCCCCCGACTTGAATTATCATAAGCAAACAGTGTGAGCCTGGACTAATAAAACCCCATCTGTGTAACTTCATATCGAGGTAGTATGAGGGCTGCGATAATGAATTTTGTAATATCCCACCGACAGACATCTCAATCAGACTCTAATCCCGTGATTTTACTACGGAATCACTCCGCTTCCACCGCCCAAACTGACGAGAACACAGGAGCTGGCTGATGCAAAGCAAGGCGTTTTTATACATCAGCCTATAGCCCAAAGAATAAGTGTTAACACTGCAAAAATATTCCAACAAGACATTCAATCTAGTATTGAGTCTTAAAATTCTTATTTGTCGTAAGACAAGTGGGAAACGTGCAAAAGGGTTGAGATTATTCCATTTGTTTCCAACGCAAATCAACTTGTTTCATGAATTTTCTTGAATCAGGTGTGATTTTCTTGAAATAGTGGAGTCATTTTCTGTCTTGGTTCAAGATAT
This sequence comes from Centroberyx gerrardi, assembly GCF_048128805.1. Lineage (NCBI taxonomy): Eukaryota > Metazoa > Chordata > Actinopteri > Beryciformes > Berycidae > Centroberyx > Centroberyx gerrardi. The sequence continues at coordinate 22,583,425 of NC_136012.1, forward strand.
GGACACTTGTTTCCACAAAAATCATAAAACAAGTGAAACTGAACTAGAAATAAGTGGAATTATATCACTCCACTTGGACAGTGTCACTTATTTTGCACAAAAATCTGATTTTAAGACTGAATATGAAACGTATTAAAATGAACATTTTTTGCACAGCCGCTGACATCCCAACTTGGTTGTTGATCCGAAAATGATTGACTGCAAAGGGAAAATTGTGTGACAGTGAACCACAATGGATTTATCCATAACCAGTTGTCTACAAGAGGCGGTTGTTTACCACTCTAATAGGTAATTATGGGTCTTTTGTCTGTTTTTACAGAAGCGGTTTCCTAAATTGCGATAATGGACTCCCACTGCCGCAAGCTTGCCACCACCTGCGCACAAATAGGTGAGTATCTGATCCTGTCAGTCTGATGATTTTCTCCCACTCCACAGAAATAATAAAACGTTTTTTTGGAGACCTAACATGCTATTTTCTATTCCAATAGCTATAAAAAAAAAAAGAAAAAAAAGATGAAGTGCCGGATAGAGGGTATACACTGCAAAAAATGTCCCTCTCAACAAGTCATAAAAGGATGTGACATTTGTCTTGTTTGGGACACACATTTGTGTTACTTTCCAATGAAACAGCCCATATTTCATTTTTCTGTTTTTTTCTTTGGCAGAGATGATTCACACTAGTAAACATTCCTGTGAATGTGCCAAAAAGGCTAGTTTTCATCTGTAGTTCCTGGCCAGATGATATTAATGACTACGTAGGATACTGACACAAGGGATGCTGTAATTAACACAGGCCTACCTGTGTTACACAAATGTGTGTTGTCCCAAACTAGACACACAGCTGTGTTGAAAATGACACACCCTTTTAAATAGTCTTATTTTGCTTCATACGAGTGTCAAATTCTGGTAGTGAGGTGAGATGATTTCTGCTGTTTCCAGTGCAGTTTCACATGTTTTCTCCACTGCGATCAAGAAAATAACACCTCATTCTAGGAAATTCTTGGATTGGAAACAACTCACACTATCTCACGCCCCTTCCACATTTCTTCACTTTTTTAATGAAGATTTTGAAACTCAATTTCAGACTAAATGACTTGTTTGGGTGAACATTTTGCAGTGTGTAGGCCTACCTGTTGGTTTAGGCAGGAAATGGTTGGAGGCCACAGATATGTGTTGGCCCTTTGCTTTTAATGGGGAGAAGCTGTGGGTGAATCCAGGTTGTCCATTGTGTTAGAGGGACACCTGGTGGTCGGAGGTGGACCTGCACCTTTTTTTTCAATGCAGGGAGAGCAGGCAGTGAAGACTGAGAGCATCATCCGTGGATTTGATAAGAATGACAGCTCTGCACAGGGGTTTATGCTAGAGGAATATTATTTGATGTAGCCTAATAAAAAAAAAGAACCTATATGACCATTTGCACAGCTTATTATACACTTAACTTTTCCTATACTGGCCTTTTGTCACGTCAAGGCCTACGTCATACATTGAGGTTGGCTCTCTTTGGGAGCAATATAGGAATCAAACTGATATTTTTTTTGCAAATAATCTATAACCATTTTTAAATTTCTTGAAATACATAACACCATGTTTGCCAAAATAAAAGCTCAGAACAAAACCCACAAAACACTAAACAAAACCTGGGATCTTTTGCACGACTAAGTCTGGGATTTATTTAATTATTCGCCAATGCGGTGGGGAAATTACATCAAGTCCTGTTAGGTCTTAACCGAATAACCAATAAGTCTCATTCCGTTTCATTCCGCCGACATTGATAGGGCTAAGTGGCAGAGGGCAAGGCCCGCCGCTTCATAGCTGCACACTGTGAACGGCCATTGATTAAGAATAATAAGATAAATAGGAAAATATAATTATATGAAGGAGGGGGGTTGAGGATGATGAGGCGATACCGGGCTTGCAAATATAGACACACCAGCGTCAACTGTTTTGCTGTAATATATGCAGCGCTTGTTGGATTGACTCCGGGGAAAACTAAATGTATAATGAAAGCCCATTCGTGAGGAGGAATATACTAATGGAGGAATCTGATGTCTCCTTAATCCTATGTAAAAAGCCTTGTCGTCTCCCCCCTATATTGACTGAATTGCTAATTAATGGCCCTCTATGGCGGAGGCCTATTGCGCGCAGTAATCCGCAGAAGAGAGATAAAGTATTCAGAAGGTAGAAATGAAGAGGAAACCGATAATCCACTTCAAGTTTAGTATTACAATGCGGGGAAAAAGGAGCAGCCGACTGTTCGCTGCTCTGCATAAAGATAAATAAAACACACAAAGCATGTTTTATAATAATAATAATAACAATAATAATAATAATAATAATAATAATAAAAATATCTTTATTGTTGTTGTTGCTGTTGAATATAATTGTAATTATAAAATAATCTAAAATTATTACATTTTCAAAAAAAGTATCAAATTGGTTTTATTATAAGAATAATCACAAGTAGGCTACAGTTATTTCAATACTATATACTAATATTCAATAATACTATTCAATTCAATAATAATATTCAATTTTATCCAATACTATATACTATAGGCTATATTACTGCTACTATTACTACAACGTGAAACAAAAACTATTAGGAAACTATTCTACCATGACTTAGTTACAGTTATTGTAATTAATTGGCAATAGACCTTAATTACAACTTAATTGCTATAACTACTTTGAAGCTATTCCCCTCAGCAGATCTAAGAGCTACTGTTTGAAAATATTTCAGGCCATAATTGTATTTTTTACTCCCTTAATAGCAATAACAATAAACCCTTTGCTATCAAATTCTACATTAATGGCCAGAACTTTGCGAGATGTAAAAATATGTATCTTCATTCATTGGCAATCCAAACAAGGTTTTATGAAATCCAAACAAGGTTTTATAAGTCTAAATGAGAGGGGAGCGGCTCTTAGTTTCGATAAGTCTCTTCCCCTGCTCGGTTCGTGGTTCGCCCACAGGACTGTAAATGTGGTGCATCTCGTGGTATTTATATATCAAGGGCTTTCACGGGATTAGCCCACTAACTTCTTAACAGCGCCAAATCCTGAAAATGTGTTGGCTGAATGGGCGTCCGCCTGGCCACGTGGATGTGGAAGGGGTGTTTTTTTTTCATCATCATCATCATCATCATCATCATCATCATCATCATCATTTTGTACCCCCTTAATGTGTTATTAGTCGTATTGTTGTTTTACTAGTTGTAGGAGGAGAAAGAGGAAGAAGAGGAGGGAAAAATCTAGAATGATGATTATTTCTATTTAGACATTTTTCTCTTAGACTGGTATGAATCACACTAATTGCCTTGGCTGTTGCATCCTCTCTACATAGTTTGTCCATCACTTCGATCACCTGTTACCCATCTCACATCTCTCCAAGCGCAAACTCCCACCTTAAAAAAAAATTTAAAGGCGCATTTGTTTGATTAGACATGTTTACTTTGCCTTAACGCGTCACGATCTTGAGGGAATTACTGGGGGAAATTTGCTGGCATATCAGCTCAAACTCATTAAAAGTCCTCCTTCAGAAATTCTTAGGCAAATGAGGGTCTTATCAGATTAAAAAAAACACTACAGGAGTGCTCGCTGAGATCGACGGAGGGGTCCAAACGCAAAGTGAGGAGAGATATCCAGTTAAGCACCCAGATAAAGTAAGCCGTCGTCAACAAACTGAGCCTGCATGGTTAACTACGGCTCGGGTGGGGCGTTCTAACATGGATATTTGAACCTTAACTCAGGAGAGGTCAAGAGGATCGCCTCATTTGACAACCAGTATGATTGACACGGGTTTTTTTTTTCCATCGTTTCTGCATGTAGGCTGCACGCAGGGAACCCACCTTAACTCAGTTATTGCCACCTTTATAGGCTGACATATGATGGAAATGCATAATATACATGTTAGTAAGTATCAAACGGAAGTAAGTTGTATGAGGATAGGGCCTTTAACGGTGGGAAACGCATACATTAATGCTTTGCTTTTCTGAAAATATAATGGTTTCTGCTTCTATTGGTCTCCGTTTCTTAGTTTTCCACTATGCCACTGCCTCTGTGTCTCCAAATGAATTCATGACCATGTAAATATCTGTGATCCATGCTGCGCCCCTCACGTGCTCTTTAACATGCGTGTTTGGCACTCAGTGTCAGTTGACAAGTAAGCACAGACAGTTTAGGACCAAGCTTGCGCATCCCTCCTTTTCAAGTTCCAGCCTTTCCGTTTTTTTTTTGGTCGTGAAATTGGTTTTACAGTGGATTTTCATTGAGTTTCCTTTTACAGGATCGCTGTGCAGCAGATTCACTCTGTTATGTTTGATATTCAGTGTGCATTTTTTTTTCATATAGCTTTCAATACAATCCGCTCGGTGGCTTGCTTTATCCATATTGAGTCCCTGAGTAAACTGCGGTGACAGGGCCTGCGAGGAGCTCAACTCGGGTTTCAATAGAACTGCATCATTTTACTGGGCCACTGGACCCATCTCATAAAATGGGGCCAAACTGTGTTATTTTCATTTTTATTTGGTCTTGGGCTGCTGCGCAACGGCTCCTCGGTGCGTCGCGGGTACACCGTGCGTCCCATCTCTCTTTACATGCTTTTATTTGGAAGAGAAAAATAAGCGCCAGCCCCAGCATAAACACACTGGCAGACATATCTTGTTTCTGCAAGCTCCGGTTGGTTGGGCACACCGTCATATCCACATGGATGTGCCTGTCAGAAAGAATATGGGCGGGCGCAACATGGTGACGTGGAGGTCTGGAGAGAGGCGCAGTTGGATAGGCAGTGAGCAGGGAACAGCTGAAATGAACAGAGAGCGGTGCAGTGTGTGTATGCCTCTGGATCTAATATCACCTACCTGTCCTTGTCACTCTGATAGTCAGCCGATGTATCTGTCGTTTGCCTCCGACGCCAGTATGGCAGCATTTGGCCTATTTTAAAAGATTTTTCAGGCCAGTTTATACAGAGAGAGGGGTTTCAACTGAATTGCAAGAGGAACCGCGCTGCTGTTCGCTTTTGGAGAACACTGAATTCATTCCGCCGACGGACGACTTTCCTCTTATCCTCCGAGCACTGAAGGGGACTTAATCTGCTTTTGACAACCAGTTGTGCGCTCTCTTACCGATGAACTCTATGAGGGATCCATTGAATCTAGACCATCACCACCTTCCCGGGAATAAACTTGCCTCCACACACCACACGGCGCTGGCAATGGCTTCTAGTTTACAGCCGCTGCAGCGGTCTGTGGATTCAAAACACCGGTTAGAGGTGCATACAGTGTCGGACACTTCCAGTCCGGAGTCTGTAGGTAAGAACCAATCCCGGGGTGCAGACTGTCCTCCGCACAGCGCGCGGCGGATGTCATCTTATGATATAAAGCAAAAGATGGCTCCCACTAATCTTCATAAAGGACGTTTTAGGCGCAGGAAGTTATTTCGTGCATGCAAACAGGCGATTATAGCTGTCATTTTACTAACAGATCATTACTTTGTACCATTGGCCTTTGTAGACTGTGGTCGCGCAAAGTATCTTATGTGGTATGTAAATGAAAGATAACTTGGCTTGTCCACGAAAAAAATGTCACGTAATTATTTATATTTTCAGTGATTTCTTTCGAGTTTGAATCCTAGAAGAAAACGTGAGAAAAAAATGTAGGACGATGCAATATCCAGAACATGACACGCATCACTGGATTTATCAGAGAATTTCTTGTATCCTCATCAATATCTTGTCATACAAATGTCATCTCTTATATTGTCATGGATTCGGGCATTTTTGTGTCATCAATGTAGCAGAGGCCTTAGACTAAACGCCTGAACTTAGTGAATGACCATGACTGAATTAAATTGTTTACCCGTTACAGAGAAAGAGAAGGGCCAAAATAAAAACGACGACTCTTCAGATGACCCTTCCAAAAAGAAGCGACAGCGGCGGCAGAGGACTCACTTCACCAGCCAGCAGCTGCAGGAACTGGAGGCCACTTTCCAGCGGAATCGCTATCCGGACATGAGCACGAGGGAGGAGATAGCCGTGTGGACCAACCTCACAGAGGCCCGGGTCAGGGTGAGCATTCCCCTGAGTGTAAACAAACACAATTATTGTGTATAATTTCGGGTGATTTGTGCCAATCTTTGGGTTACCCTAATAATGCTATCTTAATGAATTATTACGCACGGACACCAAACTTTACGCACAATTACGCACGGCAAAAGATTGCCCGAAAAGAATGTAGGAAACAGTATTTTGTTGTAAAACAAATAATCATAGTCTTGTTTAAATATACTAACTGTTGCAGCCTAATTTAATTAGATTATTTATGTTTATCTATTAGGCCAATCTAATTACAATACAAAACAATCCAGTTTAGCATTATTTTAAAACATAATTTAGCCTACTGGTTCTCGGCACACGGGATACAGTTTTTCAACATTTAATCTTACAATAAAATAGCACACTTTTGGCACACTCATTAGCTCTTTGATAGCCATTTTAAGTGTAATTACAGACTAATAACGTTGTTAACAGTTGAGGCTATTGACATTTGTCAGTGACAGATACCAGTCGTGTTCCTCTGTCCGTGTGAAAGAGGTGCAAAGCTTGTATTTTGCTATTGTCGCCCCGGCATTGTGTAATTAAGGTCAGCGTGTTTGTGGAAGCCTGCAGAGGAATACACATCCTCTCCACATTAAGATGGTGCAGTGACACCCGCCGCGCAGATGCTTTCTGTTGGGATACTGACGGAATCAAAGCATATTTCTCTGCATGGGAAAAAAAAAAAAACATGTCATGTTTTGAATTCAGTCGCGTTGCGTGAGAAGGCGTTGAAAATACTTAGGAAAACATAAGGTTTAATTAAAATTTAGATACAGTCCATTTACTGTATTAATAGAAATAGTGGTAGTATTATGATAGTATATTTTGACTGTGGGCCATGAAAGCAATATCATTAGCATCAAATGGAAGATGGCCAAATGGTGTGTCTGTTAAAAAAAAAAAAGATGTAGAAATCTATTATTAGAATTTTACTTGAGGCTAAACTAGATGATGAAATCATACTAATTTTCCCCAAAGAAAACCTCTAACCTGTTTCCATTGTCTGCTCTAGGTGTGGTTCAAGAACCGGCGAGCAAAGTGGAGGAAACGAGAAAGGAACCAACAAGCCGAGCTTTGCAAGAACGGCTTCGGTCCGCAGTTCAATGGACTCATGCAGCCCTACGACGACATGTACCCCAGCTACACGTATAACAACTGGGCTGCCAAGGGGCTGACGTCGGCCTCCTTATCCACCAAAAGCTTCCCCTTCTTCAACTCCATGAACGTCAACCCTTTATCCTCGCAGACCATGTTCTCCCCGCCCAACTCCATATCCTCCATGAGCATGACTTCCAGTATGGTGCCGTCTGCGGTCACCGGCGTGCCCGGCTCCAGCCTCAACAGCCTCAATAACTTGAACAACCTCAGTAACCCGTCTCTCAACTCGGGGGTTCCCACGTCGGCCTGCCCATACGCGCCTCCGACCCCTCCTTATGTGTACAGGGACACTTGCAACTCCAGCCTGGCCAGCCTGAGACTGAAAGCCAAGCAGCACTCGAGTTTTGGATACGCCACTGTGCAGAATCCTGCCTCTAATCTGAGCGCTTGCCAATACGCCGTGGACAGACCCGTCTAATACCTACCTGCACTGCAAAAAATACCCATCTTAGCAAAGTCGTTATGAGCTAGTATTGAGGCCTAAAATGCTATTTTTCTAGGGAGTGAGAAAATCTGCCAAACGGGGCGAGATCATTTCACTTTTTTCCCAATTTGGTTCAGGAAATTTCTTGATCAGCTGTTATTTCTTGATACTAGTTGGAGTGATCTGCCTCATTCTGCCTTGTTTCAAGATACTGCCACTTGTTCCTAGAAATTTCCTGAATATGCATAGAGAAACAAGTGGGATTATCGCACCGCGTTGGCATACTTTTCCCCTTGTTTTAAGAAAAAAAAAAGGTTTTTAAGACTGAATACGAGCCTAAATGGCCTGTTAAGATGGACATTTTTTGCAGTGTGTGAGTGAACGCAAACAGCCGGCCACAGGAACAAGAGACTACTACTACTTTTTCATTTTCAAAAGGGCACTAGAAGACTGAACCACTGAAACAAGCTCAACTCCACGACGGAGTCAAACTGAAACGGGAGTTATTAGGTTTATTCCCCTTTAATGAGTAGGCCTGTTTTATTCTGCAGAGCGCAGAGTAGAACCGACAGGCCTATTTCATGTTTTAAAGCTTGTCGTGAGGGTTTTTTGGTGGATTTTGGACGTTAATTGTTGACTGAAAGGTTGTATATATTTGAATTATCATCTCCTGTTTGTTGAGGCGAATGCGCTATAGCCCTCCAGTCTTCTCAAGGTTCAATTTACCAACGCATGTGGAAAAAAAAAAACCCTAAAAGGAATCATGTTTTGCTTGCAAACAAAGGGAATGTACATACTAAAACGCACCAGTTGTGTGTTTCTAACATATTATAAATTTATTATTAATGTCTGTGTGAATATCGATTTAGAATAGCAATTCTGGATTTAAAAAAAAGAAGCATCAAAATGTTCCTGCGAAAAATTATTTGGTTTTGCTCTGTGTATACTATTTGGTACGGAATTATGTTTTTTTTTTTTCAACATCCAAAAAAATAAACTATTGTGTTTTATTTAATGGAAGTAAATATATTGTTCAAAACATTCTGCTGGGGGACTTTTATTGAACCTTTGTGTTAGTAGTCTGTTAGTGGAGTGTAAAGCAATGACAGTCTGTCTATAGCCTTTCGATTATGTGAGCTACTAGGCCGGCTAATCTATAGGGAAAAACAATGGGCCGGTCCAATACACATAGCAGTGAGATGTCCCGTCAGATTAACTGCTGAATACATGTCTGCCTCCTCAGCCAAAGGCCTCGGCTGGTCACTGGTGCTTGAAATAACACGGGAATCAACAAACAGGAGTTGGACCACACAACAATTACAAGAGTCCATTAGGGTGTTAGTGTGTTTGAACGGAGAAGAGCCTGCATACTGAAAAGTGATGGCAAATTAGTCATGAGAGGTGCATGCATTTTTTGAGGAAAAATAATGTTTTATATCTTGTTATTACACTATCATGCATAATATCACATGCATCATACAATTACATTTATAGTTACATAGGGATTTGCTGCTCATAAAAATACAGATTGCCTAACAGAATATTTATTGTATTAATCAGCATCATCTATAAAATGTAACCATTAGATTTGATAGTCTACAATAATAAGAGCCTTTTTTTTTCACAGAAGTGGATTATGTTAATATTCTATCCAAAAAGTGCAGTCCATCCAAAAAACAAAAACAAATCACCAAATATTCAAAGACGTATTTGCCCACAATTGCACGGTTACTGGATTTATTATTGTTGTATTTGTTTTTCCAGACATCTCAAGTAGCCAACCTTTATGCCTCGTGCATGCAGCTGTTTGACTTTGCATTGTAGTTTTGTTTTTTTCTTTTTTTTTTGTAGTCTGGACAGTCTTGTTTAAAGTGTGCAAATGCAGCAAAGCAAAACAAAGCCACGGTTCAGGGAAAATATGATTCACAAGTTTGAGCAAACAAACACACACAGAGAGACAGAGAGAGAGAGAAAGAGAGAGAGAGGTATGTGGGCCAGGCTGAGAGGGGGACGGAGGAGGCGGGTACGGCTGCAGACAGAAAGGAAAGACCGCAACACTTTCTGCATAAAGAACTAAATAAATAGTCCAACTTTGGGTTTGCAGAGCAGACCGAGCTGCGCGCGACACCTCTCTCCTCTGAAATACAGCTTCATAACAACATTCATGTGACTTGATTGTGTTTTAATTCAATAACCCTTGCCTTGATATGATTATATGGAGCTATTATCACCATTAAAATGAGCTAGATGAGCTAGAATATTCTTTGTTTGAAAAAAAAAAAAAAAAAAAAAAAAGGTAAACGTAGCCTTTTAGTAACGGAGCCACAGAGCTGATTTAGGATCTGATTTCATGCTGGAAGAGGCCCTAGGTCATCTCTCAAGGGGGGAATTATTATGTGGTGGAATAAATCACAGTTAGTCGAACAGCAGAGCAAAACGTTGCTTGCACAAAAACTACAAAAATGTGCCAAAGGAGAAGCGCATTCTTCTCTTTTTTTTTGAATACAGCTGATTGGCTTTTTCTGTGCAGCCTGAACGCCTGATTTCAGTGTTAAACTTTTTTCCTAAAAGCTGCAGGCCGTCAGAGATCCTTTCCTCTTTTTTGCACAAGTGTCACCTTTTGATGGAGTCGGTAACGTGGAGCAATAATCAGCTGACAGGGATAAGCCTTGGCAGCTGTAGGGGCGAATACGCAGTCTGCGCCTCAATACACATCCACAATCAACATCTGAACAGTGGATGGCCTGAACAGACAAGTCTTCAGTGCGAAATGTTCATTTGGTCAAAAGCAGCGGTCAGGACTGCAGACCTCTGCCTCTCCGACTATCAACACCAGCACAAGGTAAGAACTAATGCATGCTCAAATAAAAAAAAAATAAAAAAACACGGATTTCCCTGTTATCTGCTGCATTTGCTTATTCAGTCACGTTTCCAAATTGATTTTTTGCGGATACATTTCCAAAAATAGACTTGTGTGATAAAAGTGGGCTTTTAATCAGGATGGAAATAAATGCACATAGCCTACTAGTCTGTTCAGATTCTACCCACGTTTAGCCCAAATTAATATTCTAAGTTCAGGCACGGCAGAGTCATTTATGCGATGAAAACCTATAAATTCTGCTTTTTAAATGGAGGCTTTTGTATTTCAAGAGCTGATCAGGCAAAACTACTACTATACACAATAACATATCGACATTGCAGTTTCATAAGGCTGTAGTTCATGTTAAAACACTAATGTAATTCTTCACTGGTGTTTTTAAGATAGATTGATATTTCTCCTTACTTAACCTACCTCATTTTTCGGACACCTAACCCGTACTAGGCTACATCTTGATGTGGAATTTGTTATGCCAGCTGATTAAAAATCCAGTGCAGGGAAACTCACCGTCACATACAGACGATCCGACACTGCACCTCCACTCCACTGGGAATTCAAATAAAGCGAGGAAGTGCAAATATCCAAACACGTATCGTTACACCTCTAATCTAAATAATTAACAAGCTCTCAATATTCATGCCGCGGCGGGTCAGTGACGTGACATGGTTTGGCAATACGCTGCATGCAATATATCCCGAACCATGTTGTGTGATTACACGCTAATGAGGCCTGGATTTGAACCCATGTATCTCCACACATAAACAATTTTTTTTTTAAGTAAAGTTGCCTGTACATTGACCATAAACACGTACACACTGACGAAGAACAATGGGATATTTCGGAGTGAATTTTGAAAAGAAAAACAAAATTGATTGCAGGAATCAGTTTTCATCAACGTCAAATTCAGCAGGCACTCAGTCACTTATTGCATGGAATTAACGGATTAGGCGACAATTTAAGTTTTTGAGATGAGTATTTTTTTTTTATTTTTTATAAATGGATGTTAATTTACGATTTCAGGTAGTGATGCGGATGGATCAAGCATTTCTCAAAGCGTGCCAAGTCCTTTAGCCACTTTTCAAAATGACGCCAATGAGGCTACTTTGCAGAATTTCTTTTCAACCATAAGTGCAGGTTAACAAACACGCTATTTCATTCTGTGGAGTTTTAGGTTGTTTTTATTTGATTAAGTGATACGGATGGAAATGGGGCAATTGTAGGCGCGGTAATGAATATAGATTTCGGATGTTTCAGATCAAGATGGAACAGATCAATCGCCTATTTTTAAAGTAGGCCACGGATTATATGCCTTGAAGCAACAGGCCCAAAACACGACAGGACTCCACTGCTGAAGCCAAGGAGCCTTCAAACTCTGAGATCATGACCTGGAAAAATGAATTCAGTAGTTTTCAGTAGTTAAAGCCAAGTTTAGCCCCATATTTTCTGATATATGTGCGTTTCTGTTGGAATTGCTACACAGAAACGCGTACAGGAGACATACACACACACACACACACACACACAAACACACAACTGGCCTCACTTTACCCATAACTGTAGTGGTCAGGGAGGAGGAGGAGGAGGGTGGGTAGGAGGGGGTAGCTTTGGACCAATCACGGCCCAGCAGCTACAGCTAAAGGTCACATGGTGTGACCTCACACATTCTCACCCTCACCTCACCTAGGGCCAGAGGAGAGGAAGCTCTCCATAACAAGATGCATGAATGTCCAGCTCCTCTGCGCCCAAAAACCCCCCAAAGTAACATCAGCTTCATTTGAGCCGCTCCGCTTCTGCAGTGAAGTGATGCACGAGGATCTGCAGAGCTTTCTTTTGATTCAGTGCAATAACATTCACATTGGTTTACAGCTTCCAAACTGAGAAAAAGAAATGAATATGTTTCTGTTTTAGTTTGTGCAATATGTGATTTTCATCATTTTCATCATGTTGATTATTTAAAACTGTGTGTGTGTGTGTGTGTGTGTGTGTGTGTGTGTGTGTGTGCAAGTGCATGTGTAGCTTGCTTCAGTATGAGTTTGTGAATGTTCATGCATGTGTGTGTGCTCACTTGATTGTAGGTGTGTGTGTGAACATATTGGCTTGCCTGTGTTCATTTACTGCATGCATGCACATTTGTGAAATATGTGTGCAAAGAAGTGCATATAGTATTTGCCTCCTTGCTTGTGTATGCATATACAGTATGTGTGTGTGTGTGTGTGTGTGTGTGTGTGTGTGTGTGTGTGTGTGTGTGTGTGTGTGTGTGTGTAGGTGTGTGTGTGTGTGTGTGTGTGCTGGGTGAAACGAGCCCTCTCACAGTGGGGGCGTCCCGTTGTTTGAGGGTGGGCGGCTGGCCAAAGCGTGTGAAAGCAGATAACCAGGGCGAATTTCATGACGCACACACTTCCTGCTCTCTGAAGTTCTATTAAAGAAGGCTGAGGAAAAAAAAACACACATCTGAGATGTTTTCTCTCCAAATCAATTTCTACACATTAAGCATGCTGGAAAGATCAGTAGCACGGCTCTAATGGACCTTGGAATAGGGGGAAAATATGATCCATCAGGAGAGATTCATGATATGAGATTTTTTTTTTGATGGAAGAAGCATATCCTGTATTGGTTAAAAGTTCTTTGAGAATACAGTTTCCATGTTTTCTGATGTTTTGCCATGTTTGGGTGACAGGGTGGCAGTGGTTTTAAGAGGCGGTGCCATAACCTGAAAGTCAGAGGTTTGATGCCCAGCAGCAGCAAATGTAACCTGTCAAAGTAAAACTTGGAGCAAGACACTGAACTCTTACACCATCATCCACTGTAAGTCGCTGTGGAGCGGCAGCTAAGCACCTTATAACCAAAATGTAAATGTGTGTCTCTGTAAGGTGTCTTGCTCTCTGAGGTCCGTTGGGGGAAAACAGAAGTGAGAATAGACAAAATGAGAATAGTCGAAAGGCACTCAGCACCCAATTGCTCCAGTAAAGCTGCTCCATTGCCAACAAGACTGGTTGCACTGGGGAGTTCTCTGGTGTGAAGGTGTGTAACTGTGAGTGAGAGGCAGAAAAACAGCATGCATGCTCAGTCAGCCTTCAAGTGGCATTCTTTTGCATTACAACTAACTGTAGTTCCTAAAATCCAGTCTGCAAGAATCATTAGTAAGCTAGTATTATGTTCCATTTTGTTCAAATGAAACATAGCCCAAACCTACATCAAGTATTTAGTGAAGAATCACTTAATTTTCATTATAAAACCCATCTACCAACTGTGTATTTATGAGAATTAAGAGTAAATGCAAGGAAATATATTATAATTCAAAAACAGGCAGCCGGGCACACCAACTACCTGAAGTCTTCCTCATGCCTCTTCATGTTAACCTGACAAGTCTAAAGCTGCTAACATTTTAGCCTTATCTGAAGCATCGTGTTCAGACACCTTCAGTTTACACAGTCTGCCCCAGATGGCGTCTCTCAGCGCTGTTTTCTTTAGGCCTGTCATCTACTGTAACGTCTTAATTGACGTTTACCTCTGTTCGCTGCTGTCAGCCACCCAGAGTCTCTGTCTGACGCGCAGCCTGACAGAATAGTTTCCCAGGCTCCAACTTCAGATAGAAAATTACACCTGAGCGGTTTGTTTGTTTTAGTATTATTTCAATTCGTGTTGTAAAATTTTCCCTTCACACGCAGGTTGAATTAGAAAATGCTGTGACACTGTATGCTCTCATCAGTTCATATGAGTACAGTGGCTTGAATAAAATCCTAGCTGTCCATCCTATCTTATCTTAAAGGTCAAAGATACAATAACAGCCCATTTTGCCATTATAGAAGCAAACTGTGGATAGGATTCTACCTAAATCTTAATTGTATGTATGAAAACTTTCCATCATGGCAAAAATCCAAAATTGCTCTTTTAAGTGAGATAAGATTTTTCAGTTAGGATGTTTCTGTAATGTGGCCCCCAGTCTGCTTCCTAAGGACCTCCCATCAAATCATATAACACATACCATTAGGTGGACACTTATATTCAAAGCATCTCAGTGAGTGCATATATTTTTTGTAAGGTTTGCCCCAGTGGAAACAAAACCCCAAACCCTAGCAGTGTTAGTGCCGCACTCTACTTGTTGAGCCGTACAGGACTGTCCAGCTGCACCAATGTGGCATATTTGGCACAAAATGCACCAAATTATGGAGAGGTCCATTTAGGGACAAGCTTACATCATTCCTTCACCTAATGCTGCGTTTTATTCAGTGTCGAAAGTCATAAATTCCCAGCTGAGTGCCTTCCTCGGAAAAAAAACACAGGGAAGAAACATGAATGGCCACAAGATTTCATTTGCCCAACGTAAAATACTGTTACCCATGCAACAGCTGATGTTATGTCCATTATATTTCGTGATGTTAGCTAGCGTAGAATGTTGTCACTTGCAAGTGCAACTTGTTTAACCATTTACTACATAGGTGTTTTGATAGATTTAAGTGTATTTTGAGGATTATGAACATGTTAAAAGTAGGCTAATGCGGTGTAGCATTTACAGTGTATACTGTCTTGCCCAAGTTTCCTACTTGGACTTCCAGCTTGAAGGGCCGCTCCATTGCATTTTACCAAGTAGGAACTTCAGACTTTCCGAAATCTCTGGAACGCAGCATGAGAATCTATGGTCAGTCAGATTCTTAGCTTGGAGATATTTTTACACTAGAAAGACCAAGCTGCAGTGAATTGACAGCTGTTTTGAATTTTAGAATTGAAATATCTCAACTTTCAAAATGTGCTTCCATGACTTTTCCTCTACCCAATTTCTGTAAAAGCCAGTGTTGTTAGATTTACAAAATCATGCAAGACAATAGTGGTTACATTCATATTTACCCCCTTCAGCTGAGGGCTTATTGGCTTTCCCTTAGACTCCCCAGAATCCAATGGGCTCTCTAGTGCTGAATCAGACCCTGCCTATTGATTAATGACTGTAGGACTATTTGTCACAAGGCTATATAGTATATGTATGATTCACTTTGATTTCCTTGTTGTGTCTCGCATGGCCTGAGAAACAGCTTGCAACAGTTTGTGAGCCTGTCAGTCTAATAAGGGCAATTCAGAAAGTGAAGAGTGTAATGTAGAAAGTGAAATGTATGTTTGAATCTGTGTTTTGTCCACTACTTCCAGAGCAAATTCCTGCCATCCTGCCAGCAGCCTGGCCTGGTGGTTAGAGAGCCTCCTATTGGAAGGTCACTAATTTAATCCCCACAACAACCAGTGTGTCCATCAGCGGCCTGTTGAAGTGTCCTTGAGCAGGATGGCGAAGCCCTGCCTGCTCCCTCAGTGTAAGTCAGTCTGCATTAGGGTGTGAGCTAAAGTGTAAAATGTTTACTTCTCAGTAAATATCTTTCTTTGGCTTGCGCTCTCATTGAAGCCAGATGTGGGAAGTCCCATTTTTCACTGAAGCAAATACAGCTTCTTTTTTTTTGTGTCCATTTCTGGCGTTCAGCAATTCTTCATCTCCACAGAAACCTAATGGCTAACAGCGCTGCATGGCTCTTCTCTATTCAGCTATGTATCTGGAGCCATTTGAAACAGGCAGCAGTCAAATAGAGATGGATATGAATTATAGAAACTTTTGAAGCCATCCTGAGAAATGGCAGTATTCTCCTTTCAAGTAAATAATGTAAATACTGATGGATTTCTTGTTTTTGTCTAATGTGGTTGTTGATTAATTTTCTATTGGGCAACCTTTTTGTGATTTTCCATTCTTTCATGTTATTTGAAATGTATATAATATTACTGATTTATTGTACTCCTTGGAAAATTGACATTATTAATATAGAGTATATACAGTATATATAGTAGTATATATAGGGTTTATCAATTTAGTGTGGTTGCTGTCAAGTTTTTAAATGAGAATTTAAATGGGGTTTTTTTTAAATCTTTTTTGTTCAACTTTGTGTGTTTTTACTGTATTTTTTACGTCGTTTGTAATAAACAACAAAGATACAAACTTTTTTATATGTCCATTGAAATGCAAAATGAGTGTCAAATTATTGCATATTCATTCACTCATTCTACCTGAAACTAGACAGGTGCATATCAAGGGTTTCATTCCAAAACACTAGGCCTATATATCCATTTTGAGGGAGAAAAGATAAAAGAAAAGAAATTCTACAATTACATTATATTCCAAAAACGCATACAGTCTTTTCCTTAGAAGCATAGCGTTTTGTAAGCGGTCCTAAGATGCCTCATGACTTATTAACCCATAACATGCTTTTACTTTCATGCCAGCAATGAGGAGTAGGAATACATTTCAAATGCTGAATATCTTATTTTGTAATGAAACCCTGCAGGAAGTGACAGGACATTTAATGTAAATTTGAATAAGACATCATGTCCAGTTTATAATATAAAAGCTCGGGCCATTTGACTTTGATATTCAGTTCTCTTCATTTCCTTCACTACAGTCTGTCATTTACTTTCTGCTCCTGCGGATTGCCCTTGTGTTGACCACTGCTCTCATATTCTCACACACACACACACACACACACACACACACACACACACACAAACAGAGAGAGAGAGAGAGAGCTCTGGCCTCGTGAAATTTGTATTATGATTGTCCTTTCTCGTTTTATCTCTGTATTTAAATCCTTTGTTCTCTGTATGTGACAAACCTGACAACCTTGATAAATGAATTTGACTAGACTAGATGAGCAGTAGTGAACAGTAGTGAAAAAGTGAATTCTCCAGCTAGTGCACCTGAACGCTCCACTCATCCACCTCGTCAAGCCTAGCATTTCCAACCCAACAAGAACAGACGGTGTGGAGAGCGACTTATTGGATTGGATCCCACCCAGCAGTGACTTATGCGCTCAACCTATATGTCACAGATGGTAGGATTTCAGTGTGGTTGATATAGGAAATCCACTAAGGAGTATTGATCTTTCTAAGATGTCCTCTCTCTGCCTGATCTCCACAGGATCTGAATGTCCACAGAGACCTGGAGGGGAGTGGAGCCGCTCAAATCTACATCTACTGAATCTACCTTTAGCAGACACAAACCTGCCAGCAGCAGGAACTGTGGACGGGTTCTGGTCTTTAAAGGAACGGGAAACACAACACACTTCAGCACTAAACTAGTAATGTGTTTGGGTTAAAGTTAAAGTAATAATCTGCAGCATTTTCATATTTCTACTCTCTGTCTCCAATTGCTATTACACAATATTGGTTCAACCTATAATCAGTTGATGAAAGCTTTTCCATTTGCTGTTCTAAACTACCGGTGTCTGGTAGCTCTTTCCTGGGAAAAATCCTCAGGCACACAGGAAGTGATGCGTTTTACGTTTCCGGGTTGTTTGGAATAAAGAGAAGAAGAACTGGGTCATTAGCATGAGCAGCGAGAGCCACCATGGCTGAACAGACAAAGAAAAGAGCGCCACCTATAGAGACTTCATCAACAGAAAATCCAAGGAAAGAGACATCATACTGCTGGAGACACTGTTTGATTGAATGTACACAAAACATATGTATTTACTTTCATAATAATGTGATTATTATCTGGTTAATAAATGACAATTTATTACCTCTGCCAAGGTGGTTATGTTTTCTTAATTTTTCTGTCTGCCAGGATATCTCAAAAGTGTATGAACAGATTTCCATGAAATTTGGTAGACAGACAGCCAAGGAACTTTGATTAGATGATTATCGGTTTTTAGCCATAACTATTAAACTAACAGAGACAGAGACTTGATTCCAAATCCTAAGGGGATGTTTGCCTGGTCAAGAAATCCATTTAACTACACATTCAACTGATAGGAATGATGTCTTTAGATGTGATAGTAAGTTGGAAAATTGCATTCCAATTGCCTTCTATCTGAAACATTCAACAGAAATGATCAGTAGACTCTCCACAAACAGACTATTTTGTCATAGTTTTCCTTTGATTTCACAACTGCGTCCAAAAGCATAAACTGTAGGCCATGACCCTGGACTCTACTCGGTAGTCTGCTGTTAAATTACACAAGCAGGTTGAGGGAACAAGTGCATAAATACTCCTACTAGCCGTTCTCTCTCCCTCTCTCTCTCTCTCTCTCTCTCTCTCTCTCTCTCTCTCTCTCTCTCTCAGACAGTTTTAATCTCTGATAAGGCAGACACGTCCAAATTCGCTGTCTGTCTTGTAAACTCGGGCGGAAAGCAATCTGCCGTGCGCCTCCAGTCTCCACAGCGCCTCCGTCATTACTGGGCACGGTGGGAGAGCCAGAGCGCACGGTGCGGTAATCCCGGCTGGAAGGCGTCACCATCTTACTGTCATTAATGAAATGGAAGACATGCGCGCACACACACACACACACACACACACACACCATCGGCTGAGAGCTGGATGCAACAGCAGCATGTTGTAGCCTCCAGATAAAAAGGTTTATATCTCTGATGTGGTGGCTCTGCATGACACTGTCTATCAGATTTATTCTCTAGCCAGATATTGGCCTTATTTGTTCTTTGTTATGTATGTATATGTTGTGTGCGTGCACGTGTGTGTGTGTGTGTGTGTGTGTGTGTGTGTGTGTGTGTGTGTGTGTGTGTGTGTGTGTGTGTGTGTGCTTTTATTTGCTTAATGCCAAAAGGGTTCATTATGTGATCAAGAAAGCAAACGGAGCTGCTCAGTAGACACGAAAAATCACCTATTATATTCCTATAATATACTATAGGATGTTAAAGTGTGCCTGTGGTGCATCATGCTTTATGGTTTGTTTGTTTTCTCATATGGTATTACTATGATTTTCTTCACCAGAAACATCATATTTTAATGTTTTGCTGCGATATTTGTATCATTCTTTTATCAAAGCATATTGTTTTAAATTTATTGTAGGATTATACATTTATTCTAGGATTACTGTAGTTCTTTTTCCTGTGGGTTGTGCTGGGCAGCTCCTAGATCTGTGGTAATACTATAGGATTTTCTGATAGTATGATTGTTTAAAGGTTTGCTGTGATATTTCTATAGTATCCTTCTGTTACAGAAGCATTTTATTATACATTTATTATAGAATCATGAATTTATTATAGAATTACTACAGTTCTTTTTCATAAGGGTTGTGCTGGGCAACTGCCACGTGTGAATACACATAAGGCTAACTGTGTGAAGCTTTATAATATTGTATTATTTACTATATGTAATACTTCCATGAGTTTTACCAAAGTTTCTTTGGATTGATTTCATTATGAAGAGACAGCCTCTCAGTCAGCCTCGTGGTTTAATAGAGAGACCAAGTCAGCCAGCAGAGGGCAGCAAAGATGATCAAATTATTAAAACAACAATCTCATTTTCACACGACAGTCATCAGTCAGATGTTTAAAAAATGTCGTTTGGGTTGTTCTTCAACACCTGTCTTGAATATTTACCTGATAAGATGAATTTCAGTAGACTAACTGTTGCTTAATTCGTAATACTTGTGTCACTGTAATCACGATAATATTTCTATAATATTCCTACAGGGAGTGATAATGTGTCTGTGCTACTAAATTTTGAATTTATAGTATGTTTGTATATTATGGTATTGTTTATATTCTAGGCTATGGTTTATTATTATTATTATTATTATTAATAATAATAATAATTAGGCGATTAGTATTATTATTATTAATAATCATCTATTTATAATTTTCCTATGAGGACTTAAGGTTTACATAATATTAAATTATTAAAATATTATTCAATTTATTATAAGATTACTATTTCTGTTTTTCCTAAGGGTATTGTTATGTATTTTTGAAATCCACGGTGTTTTAACATCTTAAAGTCCTAATGGTTACGAAATACAACAAAAACAACAAATCTGCAGTTACCTACGTGGTTTTGACGCGAGAGCAGCACTGTATTCTTCTCCATTTATCTGGCATCATGGCGGGTAATGAAGCAGAAAGGTCAGGCAGAAAGTCTGTTCATCCGCTCTAAACCAATAGGTCAGATTTCCACTTTCCACACCACAACTCTGTGACTGCAGCTGCTGCCCTTCTGGTTAAAACAATACATTTACCTCGGCCGCTCACACATCATATCACATGTCTTATTGACAGTGTCACACAGAGGCCTGGGAGATATTACAGAATAGATTTACTGCAAGAGGAGTATTGTCTACAGCCTGAGACGTGATATAAACGCTGTGTAATGTAAGCCATACATTATGAATCCAATTTGTTTTGGTGAGGCCAGGTGAGACATTTGAGCGTCAAATAAATCTACTGTTGACGCTGAAAGTCATTGTCGAGCCACTAGATGGCAGTATACTGGTAAATATGGAGCTGTTGACTATAGTCATCACTTCACTGGGGCCAGATTCAGTATGATTTCCTAGTAATACTGAAACTAACCTGATGTTGCAGTGAGTAAAAACGAAACTCAAACATTAACACAAGGGGGATTTTCATTAGAGGTTGATTCTTCCCTAAGAATAAAAAAATCCTTGAAATCCTTAAATCCATGAAAAGAACTATATCTTAAAATAATCTTAAGATTAGAAGGAGACTATACAGTATATACAAATAGTTTAGCTGTGATATGTGTTCTACAAAAAGATATTGATGATATAGATGATATTTATGATATTTATCTATTATATTTATATAGATGATATTTATTCTACAAGTATTGTGATACCATAGAATATAAAAAATGCCATAAAATATGATAAGGTCACTGTAAAGTCACTATTGACTGCCACGTACACTATTGGAAGTCCCTGTGGGAATATTATAGGAATATTACAGTGATCTTATCATACTTTATGGTATTTTTTATCTCCTACGGACTCACTATCAATGCGGTCACTATAAAGTCACTACTGAGTGCCACAGATTAGTCTAGTCTTGTTTTAGTGTTGTTTTATATATCCCATCCCATGTATTTATATAGCCCATTATCATAGTCAAGTCTCAAAGGGCTTTACATACCATACTACATCATACATATACATACATACATACATACATATATACAGTATAAACACATCAGACACACTATTAGGGTAGAGTAGCTTGCTTTGATTCAACTAAGATTCAACTAACAATATACATATATTTTGCTTTTACATTTTTCAAAAAGTATTCCATAAAGCACGTTAGGCTTCTGCAGGCTTTCTCTGTGGGGTTGGAAGCGGCTTGGAAGTCTGTCACCAGCGAGTCCACAATTACAGGGTTTGACCGCTTATTACACACAGAAAAACCAGCGCACATAGAAAACCCAGTTGGAGTTCGTAAAAGTCTGGGCCGTGAAGTTCACACTGTGTTACAGACAGCCAAATAGCACAAGAAAGCACTTCTTCATGTAGGAGCTGTTGCTTGTCTACTATTTCTTTCAGACTCACTAAATATAACAGTATGTGTATGCTTTCACTGTGGGGAAAGGGGAGCCAGACATATACATTACACAACTACAAGTTAATTTATTATAGACTGAGTGCAGTGCAGTGCATCCAGATGGCTTGTGAAATGTGCTAACAAACTTTTGTTTCAGGACAGATGTGTTTTGGTCTCAAGGACGTGGTCTACTTAAAACACATGAAGCAAAGCAGCCGAAACAAGGCGTTACGTAGAAACTGCTGACGTACAGTTTGTGGATATGAGGAGGGAGTATTGATGTATGATGGTATATGGGTGGCCATGGGCAGCTGCCTTCTCCAGGGTGTTGCACCCTTAGGGGAAAACACATGAGCGGAAAACATCATAACAACCTAAACAATCTAGACATTTGAAGGAAAAATCCATGTTGGGATGCACTTACACCGTTAGATATCAGCAATTTATGATATTCGATGCATTTAAGGAGCTAATTTGTCAACTTCCACTTCAGTTAGTGATTTCCTACATTTCCCAGAATTACTTTTGACAATTTCCAGTGATCAGGCATGAACTTGTTGAACTTGTTGAGGTTTTCCATGAGTCATGCCCCTTACTCAAAGCCAACATGTCCTGTATTTTGTACTTTATTATGGCTACCATTCCAATGGTTTGATACTTTTAACGAACAGATACATTTTTGGTTGTTTGCTGTAACTGTTGTGATTAATGTCCCATGTCCTCTTGTATGTTGTGTTTGTGTTTTTGCCCTCTACTGCAAATCAGATTTCCCCTCAAGGGACAATAAAGATCTGAACTGTGGCTGCATTGCATTCTGGTCTATTGAGGCTGCTGTGGGTGGAGAAATTGGTCTCTCTGCCTGTTTTATGATGGATTTCTCCCTGTATGATTGTTGCAAAATCGGTGAGTCTAGAAAGAAGTTCTTGCTTTTTGATTCTGAGGGACTGACATCAATGGTTACTGTTGAAGTTTTAGATAGCTGAAATTTTTTCTGCTATCAAACCAAACCAGTTATCCAGAGGAATAAGAAAAATACACCACCAAACAACAAACTGGACCCAGAAATGCAAAGTTCATTGCCAATAGTTGTTTTTTAACAGTGTTTACATGTTTTAGGGTGGATATTTTTTATTCTCTCCATCCCCAGCTATAGCTAATGTGTGTCCATCAACAGCCACGTGTCCTGTAATATGAGTATATTATATAAATATGATATAATATAAATTATGTCTTTGAGCACACACTGAACCTATGACCTCACTCACTGTGAGATGCTTTGAATACGAGCAACATAACTTGAGTATCGCATCGTGCTCTCACCTGACATATTTCAGATTTGTGCATGCCATCTTTTGTTCAGTTCAGTTTCTGTATAATTTTGCTACAGTGTTCGGGGACCTTCAAAGAGGCATTTGGAGGGAATGCGTGTTAGTGAGCGACAGGAGGAACATATGAAGAATCCCTTGTGGCGTTCATGAACATCTGTCACTGTCAAGGTCACAAATAGGGGAGAAAAAAAGCAACATATCAGTGATCTCTGATTCTCTGCCTGTGTCTCTCTATCTCCTCTCTCTTTCTCTTAACCTCTCTCTTTCACTGTCTGTCTCTCTATCTGGCTCTGTGTTATGCTTTTTTTTCCACACATATGTACTGTATTAGATGGAAATGACTTATATTGCTTCAAGAAAATAGATGTTTTAGGTTTGAATCATTGTAAAAAGCTGCTGATGATTATGTACGCTTTTAAAATGTGCTAAAAAATGACAAATAAACCTACTGCAAGCACTAAATCATTCTTGTGAGGACCAAAATATAAGTCAAATCTTTTTTGCAAAATGATGACAGTAACATATCTTCATTATTTTAAAAAAACCCTGATTCTAATACAGTAATGGAAGAGTGTAGGTTCCTATAACACATGCATCTAAAGGTTATCCTCTGCTTTTCTGTCTCTCTTTCTCTTCTCGAAGCCTCAGCACCAGCCCCATGATAACCCAGCAGCCACCCCACACACACACACACACACACACACACACTCTCTCTCTCTCTCTCCCCTCCTCACACGAATGACTTCCCCGACTACAAAAGGACAGAGAACTCATGAATGCATGAACTCTCAGGGAGCCTCTGTACTGCAGCTCCGCTGAGCTACGCTCCAGATGCCTGGCATGCCTGACAAACTGCTCCCCCGAGGCCAGACCCACTACACAGGTGGACACACACACACACACACACACACACATACACACACACGCACACACACATACACACACACAACACACAGATACAGAATGGATACACACAGGCAAGCACGCACACAAACAGACCCAAAAAGTCACACTGGTATGCAAGCATACACCCTGGTACACACACACACACTGGTACGCATGCATGTGAGCACATACACACACGCGCACACACACACACACACACACACATACACACAGAGCGCATATGCACCTCCATAACGAATCTAAAATGTATCTGATGTGGAAAGAATAAATTGTAACGATGATTTCCCTACGGATGTTGCAGTTCACCCAGTCTCAGTGGCAGATGCTCCGCTGGGGGACTTTAAGATGATGTGTTTAGACAGAAAGGTGAGAGGTCATACCTTCCCGTCCCGTACCACAATTACACTCAAGAGGCCAGTGGGGAACTAATGACACAAAGACGAAAATCCATCAGCAGCACATTTTGAGGAACATAATTAGTTGACAAGGGTGAAAAAGAGCAAAGGTGAAAAGGTGCAGGAATATTAGCATAGTTAAAGAAAAATTCCACCTTGATGTAAAACACTTTGAACACACAGCTATAGTGCTGTAGCTTGCTTTTCTGGGTCCATTTAGTTGTTTGGTGGTGCATTCTTCTTATTCCTGTGGATAACTGACCAAATGTAGATGATGTGACGTCACATTTCCAGTGCAGCTGGAGTTAGCAGAAAGGGGTTTAATCACCAGTCAGTTCCTCAGAATCAACGAGCGAGGGCTTCTTTCTAGAGCCGCCATTTTCCCCCGATGTCATACAGGGAGAAATCCATCATAGAAGAGGCAGAGAGACCAATTTCTCCACCAACAGTAGCCTCAATAGACCATGAATGCAATGCAGCCACAAGACATGTTGCATTTTGAGTAACAAGTGTGACTCACTTTATCTCGCCTGATAAAACTTTTGCTCTCTTGCTCTTACTATGCAATCGCTGTCACTATCACTTATGCTCTTTCCACTTACACGTATAACCCACTGCTTTTCTGGAGGTTGTCAAAGGGCAAGCTAGGAAATGCTGGAAATCCCCAACTGAAGCATATGACATGATGATATACGGTCCGATGATATACGGTCCAAAATGCACTTACTTTAAGTCTATTATGAACGTCATATAGCCTTCAACCTTGCAACAGCCAATGCTGTGTCCATCAACAGCCATCTGTCCTATCAAAGTGTCCTTGAGCAAGACACTGAACTCCTGCCTCCTCACTCAACATAAGTCTCTCCGGATAAGAGTGTCAGCAACATATCTATGCATGCCTACAGTATGTATAAATAAACAAAACAAAATATAATCAAAATATGGTTTTGGTTCGGTTCCCATGTGGATCCAGATCTTTTACCCAGACGTTTTGTTGAATTGTTCGCAGAGAAATGAAAATGCTGACGATGAAAGGTCCAGTGATCGATCTAATCGAAGAGAATGTCACAATAAAGAATTTGTTCATCAGTTGCATATGACACCATTTGAATCAGGTGAGTTTTAGCCAATCGTCTGTGCATGAGATCATAGGTAATGTGCTAAAAGTCCAAGCCAAGCTGGATGATTGCGAGCGCGCAATGTAATCACACCACCAGCCAAAGGTAACTCAGCCAGAGGGCACAGTCTGCATATCAGTGCTGGGAGGGTGAACCTCAGAGAGCATCAGTGTGCTGTACCGACTGTGTGTGTGTGTGTGTGTGTGCGTGTGTGTCGGCAGCTGTGTATATCTAGGTTAAAGTTCAGTCTGGCCCTGTCAGAAATGCTCCCTACCTTTTTGCCAGATGAGGAAATAGCTCCCACCTGGCTGGTTTTGATAAGGAACCTGTTACATCAGTCTTTCAAAACCTTGGGAAACAAAAAAAAAAGATTGCATGAAGAGTTGGTACATCATGTACTATCCATGCCCCGATGCTAAGTAGACATGACACGAAATGTGAAGTGTCACAGTCTGTATGATCATCCTTGAAAGCATGGAATGGAAACTGTTGCATTTTGGAGGCATTGGTGGCATTTTAGTGTTACAGAGATGCTAATATAATAGTTAGACGGCTACAAGAATTACTCCAATAGTTTTAACTAGACCGATATATTGGTCCGGGAATTTTTCAGGCCGATCGACCTTTTATTATTGTTGAAGAAATGTTCTGGAGTCAGAGGTTCGTCTTACTTGAATATATATTTATTGAAAGGAGAGTCTTGCAAGAGGAAGAGATGCGCACAGCAGGAGGCTACGCACACTTCTTCAAAGAGAAAGAGATTGAACCAGTCCTTTATGTATCTTCCAAGGACGTACAGAACGTGCTGACATTAAAACAAGTCACCAAAGTAGAGTATAAGCAAGACATGTTATGTCTTAAGTTAGAGCTTCCATGGACATCTTGGAGACATCCAGGAGCCACTCTGACAACAAGACCTCTGGCATAGTAGGTTATGGCACAAGGGTTACAGTGAGGTGACCATACATCATGAAACCTTACATTCCCTGAGGTGACCCCAGTTCAGCTGTTAATACATATGTTGAATTTTCTTCCACAGTTATGCATCTGATATTGGACAGTCAATATCATCCACTGCCGGTATGATGGAGGTTCCTCTCTGACCACAGCTACAGTCTGTAAAACTTGGCAATGGTATTTGATCTTCTTTACACATTTTATTTTTCATTTAATTGTAAATGAATTCTACATTTAAAAGCAGTAATCTATCAATGGATTCATTCAGTGGAGAGTTTTAGTGTTAGGCTACATGATTCTTTTCGTGTTTCAGACGCTTGTCCACCCGACCAAGAATAAAATTCTGGGGGAAACACTGAATCCGTGCATTATTTTGGCATGCAAATGGTCAGATGTAAAGATACCACATATTGCCACATCAGCTATCAGCACAATTGGCATCGATTTTCAAAAGCCCACATAGGTTGAACGCTAGTGTTGTTAAACAAATCAGAACAAATCTGGGTGGCTTGGCTGTTACTGCTATGTTTACATGTACACAACACACTGATTACTGGGAGTAGTCAGCTTAAGGCAATATTTTGATTACAACATTTACATGGCTCAAAGTAACACGATTTGTCTAATAACCTACTTTACATGGATTAATTTAGTAGTCTGTCAGCTGCTCGCCGCTCCACTGCACTGCACCTTGTTGTTCACTGCGTCTGGTGACCTTTGACATGTGCTGTTTGAACAAAATCAAAAGAATGACCTTATTCTGATTAAGATAATCTGATAAAGGCATTTACATGACTATGTCAAGTCAATGGATGGAGCATTGTTGTAATTGGTTAAAGAGTGTGCATCAGGGTTGGGGTCAATTCATGAATGAACTCATCAATTCCAATTCAACTGAGGAATTGGAATTGGAATTTGAAAAAACCTACAGGAAACAGAATTGGAAATAAATTGGAATTTTAGTTTAGAATTCAAAGTTGAATTTCATTCAATGAAATTTTGTGAAATTCCATGTTTTGTCTTTTTTTCTTACTACATATCTGAGATTATATGTAGTAGGACCGAATATCATAAAATGTGAAAAGTATCTTTCAGGTGGTATTTGATGCACAACATGTAATCGTAATACATACATAATACATACATTATGATTGAATGTATTTTATTTGTTTAACTTTTATTTTCTATTCATAATGTTTGATTTATAATGTTTAGCCAGTCAAGACAACCTAGAAGTGGAATTTCATGTAGGAATTTAATGGAATTAAAACCTGTTTTCTGTCATTCCAATTCAATTCCAGTTCTGTTTCCTTATAGCTGGGTGACATTCCAATTCTAATTGCAACTCCAGGAATTGCATTGGAATTTGCGTTTTCAGTCCAATTCATGCATGGCCCCAAACCTGGTGAGCATGTCAATGCACTCAAATGACCGAGGAGAGACCTGGACGGCGTTAGGACCTGGAGTGCGCCGTGCTGGGGAAGAGGGCGTAGGCTATGTCAGCCGGTAGAGGAGGAAGGTGCCGAGCCATTCGCGCACAATTGCGAGGTCCTGACAGCAGCACAAGCAATGCGAGACAAGGGCTGTGAGGCGGAAAGCGACTAAATATCAACACCTCGGCCGAGTATCATCTTGTATCAGTAGTGTGACCAGCAATACGTACAGTGAGCATGTCGGTGCTAGCTCTGCAAGAGTATGAATTCGAGAGACAATTCAACGAGGACGAAGCCATCCGATGGATGCAGGAGAACTGGTAAGGCTGCTGCGATGAAGTGCTTCATTTTTAATCCCATATTTCATTATCGTTCTGCACACTGCAAATGTAACTGTTATATTTGGTGAATGTGAATCGGAGGCAGTACCGCCACCCCTGCATGAACCTCGCTTGGATTAAACCTCGCCGTATCCTATTATAGCAGGCTCTCAATCATCATCCGCAATTTGCTTGGTTGTGCTGCAAAATGTACAAATTCACCCAGGCCACAAGCCAGCCAATGCTCTGCCATACTGTAGCCTATCTCAACTAATTGGATACAACATCACACTCCGTTGTTGCATTCTGCAGCTGACCGCTCCACTGATGTGATTTGTCCCTTTGGCCGTGATTTATTTTCTGGGCATCACTGCTGTCTCCCTGTTCCAGGTATTTTTAAGGTGATTCAGGGCTTCAGCTGTCTCATGCATGAAGAGAGAGCCGCTGCCCAGTGTGGCTCATTAAACCAACACTAGCCATAGGCTGGCCAGCTACATCCCCATCAGTCATCTCATGCATTCCACCCTTATGAAAAAGCTATACTAGTCTTATGATCCTTTTAATAAGTAATAATAATAATGTACAAATATTACGGCAATAAGCCCCTATAGGAATATTATAGTTATACCATAGGGGAGACAAAGTGCCATAAGTTAGGATAAGGTTACTATAAACTCCCTTTTCAACCGTTTAAGTTCCTATAGGAATATGATGATTGTTTTGTTAGGGAAAATACTGATTACAGGCACTAATCATATAATAATACGGATTATCTACTAAGCAACCGTTCAGCTGGCTAAATTATCGTGTATTTCATAAATAAGCCATCCTGCAATGACAGTAGACTAGCTGAAAATTAAATAAGATCTGTGATGGGTACCAGGCTTTGCACAAACTGCTAGACTAGCCCAGACTGATTTATCAGTGTTGCTACTGGGGTTAAATAAATATCATGTCTTGGTCTGTGTGCATTGATGCATTTCATACACAGGTCATAGGCAGGTTTAACCATAAGGGTCATTTTTTATCCAGATCCATGCCAGGTTTAGCAAGAAATGGCTTTTAGCGGAACAAAATATGAGTCATGCTTAAAGCAAGCATAGGCTTCATTAAGCATTCATGGGCATTGGATTTGTAAAAGGACATTTGTGAGAGCAGCACACACTGAAGTGGGCATTCATCTGTTTTATCTGCTTGACTTGCCTGTAGAAAATAGTCACTTTTAGAGAAAACTCCCACTTTATCATTTTTTTAGCATAGCACTGGACTAGAAAAGAACATTTGGAGCCAGTCTGTGAACAGTTTGATTCTTAATTATTCATTAAGTGAATCGTATGTCTGTGTGTGTGTGTGTGTGTGTGTGTGTGTGTTTGTGTGTTTGTGTGTTGTGTGTCTGAGATTTTGTAGTTGAGAAGGCATGGAAGCAATGTGCAGGAGCTGTCCATACCTTGGTACTGACAACCGGCCAATAACGTTCATCTTATGATGTCTGCTGACAGAGCATTAGCCAATCAGGTTGCAGCTGATCTGTGCCGACCGCTCTCTGCTGCTCCTGTAGTGGGGGATGTCAGACAGGACCAGTGCACATGGCAGAGAGAAGCAGCAGCCACAGAAAATGGGATTGGATAGGTTGTGTATTACAGTCATAATGTAGACGGAGTGGCTGACTTAGTATGACATGTTGTTATGACTGGGAGGCTTTTGCCAGAGAGAGACAAAAAAATAGTTCAGAGGCACTCTTCAAGCTAAAATTAATGTTTTATTTCATGGCTAGTTCAAAAAAACATATTAAAACTGACTGTAATGCGTTTCCGCCTTGCTGTGGCCTTCATCGGGGAGTAGCACACCAACTGCATGATGAACCAGAGCTTGTTTTTCATAAAAGCCTTTTTTGCTTGAAGTGTGCCTTGGAACTCCTTTTTCATTTAAGCAGTAACCCCAAAAACAAAGAGCACCTTCAACGAATGCCTCCACCACAGTCTGGATGCCGGTAAAATTAGTTTTCGGCAGATAAATCAATAAGAGCCACTAGTCACACCGGAGAGTAACTTTTTTTTCTGTTGCCATCATGATGAATTACAAACTTGATCCATTGTATAAGCAAATGAGAAAGTTTAAAATCAACACACATAACTGATATTATACACAAAATATCATTTAAAACTGTTAGGGTGACATATTTTTATGAAAAATAGACAGTATATTAATTACTTTGGATGGTAAGAATTATTCTTGGAAAGGTTTTTTTTTTTTTTTTTTTTTTTTTTTTCAGTTTACTAGCCCTTGGGATATGAATCATTCAAACTTTGAATCATTCTGCAGCACAATGCATCACAGCACTCCAGGGTTTAAGTTTCATTTTGAGTGTGAGTCACATCCCGACCCCTGTTGAAATGCATATGACCCTCTCACACACAGCTGTTTTGATGAGGCCTAATCTCACACACAGCCTTCTCCCCACATTTCGTTTCACTTTGCTTTAGTGCTGTGTCAGTGCGCAGGAGGAGAGGCCGGCACAAGCTGAAGCCTGGCTGGACTGAATTTGGGGGTTAGGTGGTAGGGTGGGGTTGGGGATATCCAGGAAGATGCTTGTATTTTTATCCAACCAATCATAATAATCCAGAGCTACAGTGGAACGTGTGAGTGAAGCGCGTGGTCTTGTGAGCCAGAGCTTTGTGCTAACTTCCTGTCGGGACCACATGGGCAGAGAGGACCAAGGGGAAGGGAAACGAAAAGCAAGTTAGGGGCGTGGCACAAGGGAGTGTCTGGTGTATCCATACAAAGGAAAGACATTTGTGTGAAATTTAGCAGCAGGATTATGTAAAAAATAAATAAATGCAGATCAGATAGCCTCACAGTCATGGTAGGAAACTAGCATTTTTTTTTCCACCGGTCACAGTGGCAGGTAAAACCCCAAAATAACCAGCCTCTTCCACTATTTTACCAGACAACTAACATTAAGAATAGATTTAGACCCTTAAATAGTTAGTTAGCTGACAAAAGAGGCTGGTAAAATAAAGAAACTCACCAGCCACTGCAAAAATTGATGGGTATTTGGCTAGCGAGTGCTGTTAATCTTCCCACCCTTCCCCACAACATGCACAGAACATTGATCTTAACTTGTACAGGTGCGTTCAGCAACATGTTGTGAAATCCTTTGAACTCATAGATCACCTTGAAAGGTGTCTTTGGTATGTATACAGGCATGGGAAATCACCTCAGGGCAAGTGTGGCTCATTGATAAGCATTCCTGGGAAGAAAGTGGTTTTATCCACATCTTGCATAATTTTTAATAGCTCTGTTGAATGTGTTGAAGCAGAAATTCTCTTTTCACTTGCCCCATTAGCTACAAAGCAGCGCTCCTGCAGCTGGTAGGGACTTTCAGTGTCTTGCTCAAGGACGCTAAAGTGGGGCTGATGCTTGAATCCGGGCTCTCCAGATGAAAGATGGTCTGCCTCGTCACTATGCCCTCAATCTGCCCATAGTGCTCTACCGTTTGGACAATGCCCAAGATGTGTCAGCTTTTTTTTGTCCTGAAATGGGGTTAGATGGTGTCAGAGGTTTGTCCTGGTCCGGTTTGTTCTGTGTAAAGATTCACCTAAGGGCCTCGCGCGGGGGATCATGTGTTTACTGCTGGTAAAGTAGAACTTTTTAATGAGTGTCCTTCATGTTTCTCGCTCAGTTCTTCAAGGACCAATTACCCAGAGACGAAAGGTTTATTAGATGACGCTCACTCTGTCAATGATACTGATGCCAGGAGTCTCTCAGTGTCAGAATAACAGCCCCTAGTGCCCTTCAGTCTCTGCCTGTTGTTGCACATTTCATTTCATTACAATGCTTGCTCTTTTTTTTCTTGTGAGGTGGGAGCAAATCTCAACTCACACACATTCCTCAAATAGACTGAAAATCCAAACGACATCTGTTGTGTTAATTAATTTGGTAGCAGAAGTGAGATTTTTACCTGTCTGGCAGAAAGTCAAACATTTTGCTTTTGTGTTTTGTACGTTGAAAACTCCTTTTGTAAACTGTAAAATTAAACACCAGAGCTAGTGACTTGTTGAACATGTGCTACTAAGACATTTGATGACTTTCCTCATATAAAAGGCTTGTGACAAAGTTTAAAAGGCATGAGACGGCATGTACAACATGCAAAGGGCATCATGAATGTTTTT
Source organism: Centroberyx gerrardi (assembly GCF_048128805.1). Taxonomy (NCBI): domain Eukaryota; kingdom Metazoa; phylum Chordata; class Actinopteri; order Beryciformes; family Berycidae; genus Centroberyx; species Centroberyx gerrardi. Next base: position 22,615,927 of record NC_136012.1, read on the forward strand.
TTGTTCATTGAATTTTGATTCTTTTCTTTATTTTCTGCAACGTCATTATGATTCCATAAACATCGTGGGCTCCTATCCAGTGAGGAAGAACAGTACAATGCCCCACATACTTGCACTTTAAAATGTCGAGAACATTTTGGTTCCTTCAATTCTATATTTTCAGCGGTCGTGACAATGTTTTACTTTAAACCGCTTTGAACAAACAACTTTTTTTCCCCCTGCAATTATCCTCTCGCATGCACACATACTGCATGAAAACTATTCCAAATTTGTAGTATGGTGAGTCTGGTCTGGTATTTAACTATACCATTGAATGCCTTGGGTGTACTTGAGGAAATGTATATGAAGTGTTAACCAACGCGGAAAGCTTCATGTAGCAGCTCACCCTGGACACTTAGAAAGCGTCAGATGCTAGCGTCAACAAACACACCTATTGTTCTCAATTGTTCATACATGCCTTGTTGACAACATTGCTGTGGTTGCGTCGTCAATGGCAACACCATGAAGCAAACATGTACAGCCACAGAGAAGTTGCTAAAGTCACTACACCAAGAGACTTGGAAGACAAAACCCTTAAAAATTTGCATGTGTCTACAAACCTTGAGGAAGGAAATATCTACTAATAAAATATAACATTGTTGTCCCTTAGGGCTAAACATGATAGCACTTTGAGCATGTCTGCTTATGCATGTGTACACATGTAGTCTTAAAACCATATTTTTGTTAGAACAAGTGTAAAAATCTGCCTCTGGGGTTTGTTTCCAATGCAGTTTCACTTGTTAATAAATTTTGTTGAAACAAGTGGCAGAGTGATGAATTAAGACAGATCGCTCCACTTATTCCAAGATAATGCCTCTTGATCCTACAAAATTCTTTCAGCGGGGCGCTCTTTTGGCTCGATGGGCCACGGTGTATAACATGTGCTTGGGTTTGGGTTTGAGTCTGGCTCATTCTGGCACATCATCCCCTCTCCCTTTCTCTGTTTCTCTCAATTGTTGTCTAATAAAACGGAAATGCATTAAAAAGTATATATTTTTGAAAATTCTTGACACAAGTGAAACTGAATTGGAGTCAAACGAAATCATCTCACCCCATTGGCATTTTCTTCCATTTTAATTTAGAAATCTACAAGAACATTATTCACCTGCTTGTTAAAGCATAACTCTGTCCATTTTCTACCTTTCCCATCCCACCAAAATTTTGTCAGTTGCTTCACTATAGAGCTACTGTACTTATGTCTTGCCATGGCTCTCCAATACATTCCTACAGGGACGATCGACACTCAAAAATCAACCCCAAAAGCACCCAAAGCATGTCTTTCAACACATCGAGTGCTTGCTCTGTAATGAGACGTCATCTAAAGTCATGTCTTTCTGATATGGTTTTGATGCTACTTAAGCCATTGATTACACTTCCTACTCTTTGCCGGCCGGCTGCGGCTGCCTGTCTGCATGCGGCGCTGTGTAATGTAGTGCAAAATCAATAGTGACATTTGTCAGGCCATGGATAAAGTGAAAATTAAATGTATGTATGTCTCATTACAGAGTGAGCGAGTGATGAAAAAGACGTGTTCCGTTTGGCTCTGATGATGATGATGATTATTATTATTATTTATTTATTTATTTATTTATTTTTTGTGAATCCATTGGGCCATTCGGACTGTATGTTGGAAGCAAGACATAATCAGCTCTGTAGTGAGGCAAGAATTTGGTCAGAATTGATCGGTATGATGGGAAAATAGGGTGCAGGTCGAAAATGGATACACACATCCTCAACCTGCTGAGTCATTCTCTTCTCAAACAGACGTCATCATTCCACGGTGCCATAGCGGTTGCCTGGATTCTGTGTTTTCTGTCTTTAGAAATCCTCAAAGGGAGCCGGCGTCCTCACGGGTCTCTTTGTTGTCTCGTTTTATGATGGATCTCTGGTGATTTTGTCCCAGCCTGATAGCGAGGGATGCGGACTGCTACAATGCTGCAATAAGAGATTCCTGTTGCTGTCTGGTTTTATTCATTCTGGCTGTTGATGACAGAGTTCATTCCTACGATTTCTAAGATTCTGCAATCCTGTGAAGCAGGGCTAAGCTCCGCTGTTGTTGAAAATGTTTTTGTCAGCCAAAATGACATTAATCTTCTTTGCAGGCCTTATGAAGGGTTTATGAATGTTGTACTGGGTTACAGTTATGAAAGTGGTATTGCATTCAGCACACCAAAACAGATCATTTGCTGTTTGATTCAGAAGGATCACAGCTCATTCACCAGCCTTGAAAGTTCAGGTGTCCTTTGGAACTTGATGAGATGGGAAGATTAGTCTCCTCTCTCCACGTTTCATGTTACTTACTCAGTCCAAGAGCAGTCTGGCCTATTGTCTAAGTGTTTCTTGAGCCCTGCCGCTGGACGAATGATACCAAAAGATACACCCCTCTTAAATTTGCCATAAGGGTATCATTGCAGTCGTCACTACATTGCCCTTTTCCTTTTTCTTCTCCTTTGTCATTGACATTGTTAAATAATATATGTGCAGGATTTTTTGTCTGAACATAACATTTTACACAGGAATTTAGCTGGTGCTCTTATGCATAGGAACTTACAATAAAACCAACAATGCAATAAGCTTAAATTCCTAGATGTCAGCATTACAAGCAGCCAGTAATAAAGGTTACACAGGTCAAAGCCACAGTACACTAACAGTATATATAATGTATGTGGTAAAAAAAAATAAAATGCTAGGCAGAAATAAGATCCAGGGAGAAAAAGGTAGATAAATAAACCAGACGGGGGCATTTGTGCAAGAAGAGGATATAGGAGAGGGGGTTACAGTTTAGAGGGGGGGAGTAGAGGCGAGGGGGATTTGAAGTGATTAGTTTTCAGTTGTCAAACAAATTGTGCTAATGACCATCGAGGTTACGTCCCATAGCCCCTGTGAGCTGCTTTCTATCTGCATTTTTCATTATTTCCAATGCCCTGTGGTTTTGATGCATGGCTAACCATTTGTACCAGTTGCTGGAATTTCGGGGGGAATCAAGCGTGAGAACTCCCAAACTAGACCAGATGAGAGCATGATGCAGATTATTTCACAACAAAAAATAACACAGAATTTCCCAGTGAAATATTAATGGGAAAGTCCTTACACATTTTAAGTTGTAGTTGTTGCTTTGTTTGGCACTTCTATATTCCAAAGGGATTGTTTCTACTGGGATGCCGTAGTAGCTTCACCATATGTTCATAACTCTTTTGACAGGGACAGTTTTTCCTTTGCACAGAGGTGAGGTCAGATGAGGTTATTCTTTATGAGTTAGGTCGACTCCAGGGAGCGATGCTTGCTGCTGCCAGTCTGAAGCGAGCAGGATGTGGTGACGCTGATTGGTCCTGACCATGTTAACCCAGAGTCCACCCGGGGCTCGATGTTTGGTGGGCCGCTCTGCTTCTCTGGGCCGCCGAGGCCAGAGACGGATATGTGGGCTGGCTTCTTGGCAAGTTGTGCCTAGAGTGTCACCTCTCTGTGGTTTCACTCTCCGAACTTGTCAGACTGTCACTGGGAAAACAGATGCAGACAAAGGAAAGAGCAGTTCAGTCTTCAGTCTGTTGTGTGTGTGTATGCGCTGCATCTCTGTGCATGTCGGTAAGAATAAACAAGTCAACATGTCCCCCAGAAATGATGCAGGCACACCTCGGGCCAATCAGTAACAAGATGCATCATCACTCCAAGTTTCATCAAAATCAGACCGGTAGTGTAACATTTATGGCCTTTCAAAGTTTTAAATATTGACCTTTTAATTATAGCGCCTCCATCAGGCCAATCAGTGTAATATTTTTAAACAACAGAACACTGACAAAATGCGTCATTCCTCCAAGTTTCATCAAAATCGGACCAGTGTTGTCTGAAATGTTAGCCTCATCGCGTATGGGGACAGAGTGAAGATCAAGAAAAAGTAGACACCATGATATCTGTCTGTGTGTGACACAGAGAGAGAGCGTGCACACATACATTTGTCCATCAGATTGTTCCCAAGTATTTTTTCATAAAAGTGTAGTCAGGAATTTTAATGGCTTCTATTATTAAATCAATTGAAAAGTAGCCATAAACTTGAGATTAGTGCCTTTGTAAACTTTAGTGCAAAAATCTTGCACCGATACCAAGGCATGATCAAAATGCCTTCGATTTGATAAAATGTTGGTGTTCTGTGCACACTGTGCTTGCACTGTGTGGTGCCATGCAATACAAGCCATTTGTCTTGCTTCTTAAAATAAGCATGACTCAAGATGCTCTTAAGCACTTAACAGGCTGAAATAATTACCACCCAACAAAAGTAATCTTCTAGAGCCTAAATTGTCTTATAATATGGACCAGCTGATTCAGAAAGAATGAAGCTGGCTAATGATATTGTTACTATCTCGGCATGATACTTTTAAGATCCCACCATAAGTTGTATGCACTAAATATCTTTAGTTGGATTAGACCAGGGTGGTTCTTGACTGGCACGTTATTCTGTAATAGCCCGGTCTTATTTACATCTTGGCCTTATTAAACGGTTTGCTACTCAGCCTTCAGTTTGGCACAGCACCTCTGAAAGCGGCACAAAAGCAACAATTGCCTTACTGCTGTGTAAAATACAGACAACAGTGCCAGGGAAAAGAGCTACACTCCCTGAACTGAGCAACTTGGAGTGTTTGTACACACACACATACACACACACGCATACTTGCGCATGCAGTTATATATGCATATGTGACATTTGTAAGCATGCACTTGGGTGAGACTGTTAGACACTCACACACGCTCGCTCGCACAGGCTCGCACAGACTCATCCTCAGACTGCAAAGTCAGTATTACGTAACGGGCGAAATCTCCTGGACCAGCTAATACAGATCTAAGTTCCACAGCAGGTTATCCAGCAGCTTTATTCAACACTGTCAGTGGGGGAGGGGAGGGGCTGCGGGATCAGCGGCCTTATTCTATTAGGTACTGTATAGGCTACGTGTACATATGGTTCACTTTTACATGGACAGATACAACCACAAGGACATAGTGCAAGCACATGTCTGCTGTTAAGTATCACAGTACTTTGAGCTGATGTTTACTAGTTTCCAATACAGGCTTCTGGAGCAGGCTAGTACATATATACATGTGGGTCAGTGGAACTTCGCTGTTGGAACTGGGAATCGAAGAAACATTAGACACTTTGGCAACCTGCTACCCAACCTGCTAACTGCCATCCACACTGTATTTGCTAAGATGAATTGGGAGAGCCAGGTTTGTTCCGTGGTTCTGTTGCATTGGAATGGCACAGTACTGCTCTAGAGTTTTAATTTCATTTTTCATTCATTTTCATTTTCATCAGTATTGAAAATGTTAATTGGTTTGTTGACTTCACACCTTCATCTTCTCTACCATTTGAAATGCTTAATACTTAGGATTTCTAAGACATTCAACTTGATTTGACTGTCAGATGAATGTTTCAATTCAAATTCCAGGCCAGGGGTTTTGCATAGCGCACACACACACACACACACACACACACACACACAGGGCTGTTTGAAACACCTCTTCCTCTAAGAAAACAATCACTGCTTCCTACGATTGGGAAATCGCAGTAGTCAATATTGTGATTTTGATGTTTGCTTGATTTATTGTACTGCCCTTATGTGCGCTCGTAAATTAATCAGTCGTTCACGCGATGCAGACACAGTTAGCATAAGATCCCCAGGCGGCAGTTGACTCCATCAGAAAGCATTAGATCTGTAGCCATATTTGCTTAACTCCAGCTTTGGCGAGGGCACATAAACTGGGCCACCGCCCAGCATCTCGCCCAGCGATAAGAATCGGGCATGAGAGGGAGAGGGAGAGAGAGAGAGAGAGAGAGAGAGAGAGAGAGAGAGAGAGAGAGAGACGTGATTGTTAGAGATGCCAAACCTGCCAAAAATGAGCAACTCTTTGGATACTCACTGGGATTTTAATGGCAGATATTCCTGTTGATACTGGGGGAGGTGGTACATATTAATGAACGTTTCATAAGTCTGTGGTTTTATCTTAGCCCAATATCTGTTTCACTCAACAGTAAATTTGGGAACAAAATAAGGAATGCCTAAAATGTGAACACATACACACATCACAGTTTAAGATGTGACGCTCTGCAGTTAGCAGGAATGTAATATTTCAGCGCTTATTTCAGGATATTACGTTTGTGGGACAAACCCATTCATTTGTAATGTTTTCCAGCTTTTTGTCTCATTTATGAAAACTGTATTTGGAGGAAATCTCAGCTGGAAGAAAGCAGCTGGTGTCGAGACTTGCAGCGAGGGAGAAATCTCTGCTGATTCTGTGACTTGGCTGCGCTGCTCCTCCCCAAAAGAGCTCTGACTTTGTAGTTTTTCGTTTGTGCTGCCTCGGCCCATTTTCACAAGAAAAGCCTCCCGCCACACCCCCTCTGCTGCCCTGATATATTGTGCCATAGTCATTAGTCAGGAACAGAAGTGCTAGTTGCAAAGTTTTTTTTCCTGATTCTTGTTTGGTGTTCCCAATTGTATTCATGGCAATTGTGATTGGTACAAGATATCAGGGGCTTCTTCCATCTGTGGTTGCTTTGACAGTTAAGAGCCATTCAATGTATTTTGAAGAGAGCTGGGTAAAGTGGGTAAGTGTGATTAATTTTTACAAGAATATTGAGATCAGTTTGCTTGTTCATCTCAAAAGGTTTAGGGAAGGTCCTTGATAGCTAATAGCAAATCATCTGATTTATCTCCAAAATTCTATATATCCAATTTTAGAAGAAAAAAAAAAAGTACTTGTCAGTTACAGCAGTTCAATAATATCGATGATTCCATCCACAACAATGTCAGAATTTGGTAGGCAAAGGTCTTAAAATGCTTAATCAATATTTTTGAAATGTTTTACCTCCATGTCGGCTATCGTTTTGCATGAGAAGGCCCCGCTTCTTTCAAATGGTGGATATCTCGTTTCATATTATGATTCCTTCATATAACGTTTGTAGCGAGCAGCGAGAAACTGAGAAGCTCAGACCAGTTGGACCACAATGGAGGCACCGGGGAGCATGGAGGGATGATGTGAATTCACACTGATGTCTCAAATAGATTCCTGTTACTGGGGGCATAGCTTGGCTGCAGCTGGCACTTTGGAGCCTTAGCAAAGACAACAAACCCCTTCCCCCTCCATTACCACCTCAACCAACTTGTCAGCTTTGACCATGCCCTTGGTTCTCTTTACCCTTTACTGTTTTTCCTGACGCCAATGTAATCCACCTTCTAAATCAGTCTTGCACAGGAGTCCCATTTATTGCACAGGCCTAATGCTCAACACCACTTAAGACACTATGCACTCTCATTTTATGGTCTTATATTTATTAATATTACCTTTCCTGTATTATTTTTATTACCTTTCCTGTACTTCCTTGGCATTGCTCAGCCAATTGCTGCTATCTTAAATCTTAACCATGCTGCAGTGGGCCATCTTCTAAATGTTTGGTTTAGTTTACTTGCACATATAAATGATGAAACACAAAGAAAAGAGGAGAAATAAATACAAATTGTAACGGTGATATAAGAAAAAAAGGAAAATCCCAAGTTAATGATGCGTATTGTAGGGGCTAATCGGATGTAAGAGATGTTCTGTGCACTGCGATGTCACCCATCAGACCATTTATCACTGTGACCTTTGACCCTTTCAGCTTGGAAGACAGTGCAAGGAGGAGGAATGCTGAGACTGTTGCTCCTCTGCAATCCTCTTGGCCTGGCTATGTAGGCCACTGTCTTTTGTGTGTTGCTCTGTTCTCCCCTCCTGCGTGTTGAGCTGTGAAACAGTGATGTCATTCTGCAGTCCCAACCCTGTTGTCATTCTGTGAAAGCAGCTCCTTTTGACTTTGACTAGACTGCTTTGTCCTTTGTTCAGCGGAGGTGGCCTAAATCAGTTAGCGGGCTTGCTGCAAGCACAGAGAGGTGGCATCCTTCATCCTTGGAATACTGACACACAAAGAGGTCCATTGTTAATAACAGTACATACTGTTATTGCTTTGTTTCAATCAAAGTTTCATTTGCTGCTCTGCTAGGTTGCGATTGTACAAAAATTTGTAAGCATGCTTCGCATTCTCGTCATGCACAGTGCATCATATTCCTTTGAAAGAGGACACAGGCATCCCTGGAGAAAGTGGCTTGGAAAGGAAGTAGATGGGCTCTACTTCAAACTGATGGTACTTCTTCAAATAAGGATTTTATCATAATTGAAACAGGGAGGACAGAATGGTGGGCACATTCTTCATTCCAATGCCCAATCCAATCAGATTTTCTGTGATGCAGTTGAGATTGCTTCCTCCACCTGCAGAAACTCAGCTCTTGGAACAACTTAGAGTTTTCACAGCACAGTGTAATGCACAACACTAAGTCTGAAAATGGAAATTGGTGGTAAATGGTGTAAAAATGTAATTATTGAACTCTGAAAAGCAGGTGAACATTTCCTCATTATTAAAACATCTTTTCGTGATGGCAGTATTTTTAATTGAAATAAAGTAAATGTCAGCATACTGATGCATTGAAGTAGTAAAATATTCAATCTTCATTTCAAGCACATGCGGTCATAACAAGGCATGCTATACAAGAACAGAAATACACTGAGCTGGTATTTCAACCCACATGAAAATCCCACGTCTTAGCTTTGGCTTCCTTCTAGTAGCCCAAGTCAGAAAATATGGTAAGATTGTGTTATTTTAATTTAAGAAAGGCAGATCCATGCCACAATTACATTTTAGGCATTTAGCTTGCAGTGAGCAGGCAGGTGTTCAGTGTCTTGCTCAGAGACACTTTGACAGGACACATGAGCGATTGAACCTGTAATCTTTTTAGTTGCAGGACTGTTGAACCACCGTACACACAGATTGAGCCTAGCATTAGTCTGCATGATGCTGGAGAACTACATCGCATGGTCGCTTTTCTCAAGAAGCAAAGCAAAAAGTGCACCTTTTTTCTCTTTTTCTTGCCTAGCTACACACCTGATCAGCAAAACTAAAACTGCTGTTGTCACGATGCTGCGTTAAGGCTGCAAAACAGAACAGGATTGATTGGTATTTACAGGTTGCAAATGTCACGCTTCTGTGAGAGAAGTTTGGGTTTGTAAAGCATTGCATGGGAAGACAACTTGACCATCACTATATTAGTGTTAGTTGTATATATATTACACTTTGATTTAGGCATTGAGCAGGTGCCAGAGTTACTTACAATGGGGAAAAAAACAGGTAAGGTTTCAGTGTCTTGGCCGAAAACAGTTGGACAGGACACTTTTATCCTGACATCAAACCTTTCCACTAAGTTATGTGTTTCAGCTTTGCCTTTAATTTGACCCCAAACAAACAGCATGTTGTTGTTCCCTTTGTGTAACCTCCAAACAGCAGCACACAAATATCATCACTGAACCGGAACATGACTCCTTGGGCTAGTTTATGCAACCCATTTTCCCTAGTGCAATGAGTCCCAGAGCTCCCAGAATGCCTCACTCCTGGTCCCTGTGCATCATCCCCATCCAGCAAGCCTGATTTTTTTTTTTTTTTTTTTAATGTATTTTAACACTTTGTTTATCAGGGTAACTTTTTGGCGAGTGCTGCCCTAATTAATTACTCTGTTCCCTGCGCAGTACCAAGCAGCTTGTTTTGGAAAAAGCTGTTCTAGTTTTAGGCAGCATGCCCCAATCTTCTGTTGGACCTACTCAGCATCCAGCCTGTCAAGTCAGACCACCTGCGCTTTATAATTGTGCTGAGCGCTGGGAAATGTTTTTCTTTAGGTTTGGTTGGGCCAGGTGGTGTGTTAGCATGAGTCCCCTTCTTCATGTGGCATAACAATGATCTCTGACAAGTTAATTAAGGCAAACGGACGTCACAGGACGGTGGAAGTTGGAACTGAATGGAAGCAGTTACTGTAAACTGAGAGATAAGCATTGAGTGGCAGTTGGAGCTGGACTCACGCCATTAAGTCACTCTTCATGCATGTGCCTTTTGAAATCACAAAATCTATTGTTTGCGTTTTGTAAACAGAACATTGTACTTGATATAGGGGCGGTGCTAGAAGCATAACTGCTAGAGAAGCAGACTTTTGGCTGTACATCTGTCTGCTCAAATTCCAGAATTGGCTGGGGAAAAAGCTATTGGCGGAAGTGTGCAAGTATCACTCGCCACTCCCTCAAAGACTACTGTCAAAGTGCACAATGACCTAAAAGGAAAAATCCACTTTTGGATACTCTTACACTGTTAGACATTATCAGTTTGTGATGTTTAATGCATTCCAGGAGATATTTTGTGATGAAGTGTTGTAATTTATGTTTTTTGGTGTATCCACTTTCCCTCAACTTGCCTCATCTACTTCTACTTCAGTTAGTGATATCCTCCGTTTCCCAGAATGCCTTTCGTCAACCCCCAGAGAACAGAAGTGAACTTGTTCCTTTCAGCTGTAGGTTATATGTGTAGGTGGAGAGAGCAGTAGCAATAGTGGAGCGAGAGTTTTCCCAGTAGAGAAAAAGTGATTCTGAGGATCTGACACCAAAAACCTGACATTTACCACTGACGTTTTAGATAGAAAGCTGAATTTTTCTGCTATTAAACTCTGTTGTAGTTGCACTGGAAAAACCTCAACATGACATTTCGTGTGGCCAGTTATCCATGGGAATAAGAAAAATCCACCACCAAACAACAAAATGGGCCCAGGAATGCAACATACTGTACATGGCCAATAGCTGCCTTAGTGTTTTAGGGTGGATTTTTCCTTTAATTCCCAACTGTTCCAGATGAAGTGCTCAGCAGCCAAAGGTGGAAGACCATTGTACTCATTGTTAATCAATTCCCTTTTTGTGTTTACAGGAAGAAGTCCTTTCTCTTCTCCGCGCTCTACGCTGCCTGTATCCTGGGGGGGCGCCATGTTATGAAACAGAGGGAGAAGTTTGAGCTGAGGAAACCGCTGGTGCTATGGTCACTCACCCTTGCTGTATTCAGGTGAGAAAGAGTTGACATTAACATTGCCTGAAACGGATATTCATTCTCCAAATCGAGACCCTGAACCTTTAAGAGCTACAGTTAAATATCATTACATTCATAGCATGCATACGTTGCAAACATTTTGACCCATTTCAGTGTTTGTTAGAATGATTTTAATTTTTGAACAACTAGGCTATGTTTAGACAGCAGGCAAATCCAACTTGTTCTTCAAATCTGGTCTTTAAGACTCCATATTGTAATTTACAGGTAATCAGATCATACATGTGGTATAAAACCATTTGCTGTCATTGCGACATTTGTTTTAACGATGCAGGAGTGTGCATGCTAAGGGCCTGCTGTCCCAACAACAAGCTAGTAACATGGAAGTTTTGCTGTTGCTTATCCTGACTGTTTTTATGATGGCATTTCTAGCCGTGGTGCAGAACGCATTCATTACTCGTCAACAATAGAGGAGGGAGGAACCTGCCATGTTGTTGAGGAGGCATGAAACCTCTTTATTTGTCCAGGCACCGCTATTCTCTGGCTGTCTTTCCTCCATGTTTGTTGTTCTCTGCTCTTTCTGTTTTAACATGTGACATCAAATACATATTAGCTTGGAAATGACAAAAAAAAAATATTTTCAGTGCGGCAAATTGAGTCACATTTCATTACAAATTACCTACAAATGTGGTTTAATTCTGGCCTGAAAAGATCAGATTCCATGTGGGTTTTTTGCTGTTCAGAAAAAATATCGGGCTCATATCGGATATGTGGAAAAAATCAGATTTGAGCTGCGTGTCTGAACATACTATTAGAGTTAGAGTTGATACTGACAGACATAGTACAGACCTCACATACAGTGCACAGTGCAAGACATATGGTGGACAGTAGACGATGCATATCACTCTGCACATGCATTCACAACTTGCTCATATATAGTAAATATCGGAATGTGCCGTGAAGTTTGCCCACTACTATGATTTGTCTCTCTATCCATGCAGTATATTTGGTGCCATGCGTACTGGGAGTTACATGATGTACATCCTGATGACGAAAGGGCTTAAACAGTCAGTTTGTGACCAGAGCTTCTACAATGGGCCTGTCAGCAAGTTCTGGGCATACGCCTTTGTACTTAGTAAAGCACCAGAACTGGGTAAGTCAAGACCTTTTAATGGCTTGGATATATGGCTTGCCATATGTCTCGTCTTGTCATGTATATTGTGCAGTGTTTCCCATTCAAATTAAGTCAATTTTTGGGTGCTATGATGCATGAAGCTGGCGGTTGACCAAAATTCATTGCACCTATTACGCAGCACATCTCTTCGCGGAGTTGTGGTGTATCTGTGCCGACACAAACTCAATGGAGAGACAGTTTTAAATATAGCCTTAATAATCAGATGGAAGTATAATAGTCAGATAATGTTGCAATGCAATAAGCGGATACCAGACTGATAGACTTAAGTGCCTGAACATATATGAGTTATGAGCTTGCTAAATGAAACCTCAGTAACAAGTCGTCAATTACCTGCACCAGATTAAACTGACTGCTCGTGGGAAATGCTGTACTAGCTGTTGTGTGAGAACCAAGTTTCCCCTTGGGGATCAGTAACACTCCTGTTCTGTTGCATTCTGTTCTGAAACCTTCCCCTCAAACCTCATGCACAGGTATTTCAAGTTCTAGTTTGTTTATATAGCCCTTTATCACAAGAGGACTTTACAGAGGATGTGTCTAGCTAGATCTAACTAAACACAATCAATGGTGAACAAAATTATATAGGACTAGCATAGTGAAAAACACAGGGTAGGCAAGAGCAGATTTTAGCAAGACAAACAGTCTACCTATTCTACATAGCCTAACCTACCTGGCACCCCCCAGCCTTAGACCCTAATGCACACAAGGAAAAACTCCCAAGAGAAACCATATTTACATATTTCTCATTTTTAACATTTCTACAAACATGTCAATAGGTCATTCTTATCAGCGTAACTGATGTGACAGTCTCTGAATGTGTTTAGACTGGAGAAAATGAAAATGTCTAAATTCATAATTCATCACAATACTAATCACTCTGCTGGAGGATAGTCGATGGTTTTATTTAGCCAGACTGTATCCAGACCGAATCCTCTCAGGTTGATATTCTACTAATATCTATTGGTTTCCTAGGCCTCTGCATTTAATATTTCACACTTTTTCTTACTCAAACACCACCGAGCGATGACATTTTTGTCTATCCTTGATCCCAGGAAAATGTCACCTTCTTAGCCAAATGGGTCGATGTAGGATTACCCCTTACCCTAAGGTCTGGGGTTTTTGTTTCTGAGAATCCATTTTCTGCCTTTGTGGTCCTTTTGTGTTTGCCCATCCCTGCACTCCCTGGGACTCGACACCCTGTGAACTCCGGGCACGAACCCAGAGCGGTCGTCCCTCGCAGGGGGAATGGCAGGGGGGCAAAAACCCATAGCCTTGGTTCTCTCTGTCTGGTTGTAGTCCAGACCGGCTGGACCATGAGTAAAATACTGGAAGCCAGAGACTGAACAGCCACTTTGTCCCTGCATGGCTCAGAATCACACATTTATGGAGATTTAAGGTGTGGACACTTTATACACATAAGACAGAAACGCAAGCATATACATGCTTCACTACTCAGCCATAACATAGCAAATAGCATGCTCAGGCAGACTGGTCCAGTGCCCCAAAGCACACACATATGTACACACACACACACACACACACACACACAAACACATACATACATACATACATACATACATACATACATACATATACACAGAGAGAGAGAGAAGAGGTAGAAAATGAGGAGTGGAGCCCCTGGTGATTTTCCACTGTTTGAAACAGGCTGTACATTTACTACTGTACATTAATTGGAGAAGATAAATGGAAGCACATAGTCTCGACTCCCAGGTACCCCAGCATGACCTAGATACAGTAAGAAAGGTTCCCTAGATTCCTAGTAGTAGTTTTCCAGTTTAACCAGTAATTTTAGTTCCAAAATGAAATGTAAACCATTTTAAAATATGAAACCCACCCACACAAAATCATTGATGGCATAACATTAAAATAAATTACTTACTACTTAGTCCTTGATACTTAATAAAGGATAGCTGGTGAATTAAGTGCTTGGCTGACAAAATGCAAACCCTTTTACAAACTGGATGATGTACATTTTAGAAATATTTAAAGAAAACCTCCAGGTAATTATTTTTTCCAAAATGGATAGTGATTTGGAAATGACCTTAATTTCTTCTTGTTTACATCTACAATAACTGTATTAGTTTGTTGGTCAACGGTTGCAAATATAAGCATTATAATGGATAATAAATGGGTGCAGAGTGACTTAAATTCAAGTCGGCTTTTGCTGTCATTTGCAGATTTATTTATTTATTTATTTATTTATTGGGCAGTAAGTGAAGTTGCTCCAAAACATTTCAGCACCACATTGTGTGCCAAGTGCTTTCAATATTCTCTGCATATTTGAGAGCAATGATAGCTTCAACTTGAAACATTGCCAGTCATTTTGAATTTTAATAACCCCCCGCCCCCCCCTCCTCTCCCTCCTCTCCCCCCTCTCCCCCCTCTTCCCGTCCTCCTTAAACCTCCTCCCTCCCTCCCTCCCTCCCTGTCATACCTGCAGGTGACACTCTCTTCATCGTCCTGCGGAAACAGAAGCTCATCTTCCTCCACTGGTACCACCACATCACCGTGCTGCTCTACTCCTGGTACTCCTATAAAGACATGGTGGCCGGCGGCGGATGGTTCATGACCATGAACTACTTGGTCCACGCCGTCATGTACTCCTACTACGCCTTGCGGGCGGCCGGCTTCAAGGTGTCGCGCAAGTTCGCCATGTTCATCACGCTGACCCAGATCACCCAGATGCTGGTGGGCTGCGTGGTCAACTACCTGGTGTACTCCTGGATGCAGCAGGGCCAGGAGTGTCCATCCCATGTGCAGAACATTGTCTGGTCCTCCCTCATGTACCTCAGCTACTTTGTGCTCTTTGTCCAGTTCTTCTTCGAGGCCTACATCGGCAAGACCAGAGCATCAGCCGCGGCTGTGAAGAAGAGCCAGTAAGAAAATGCCATTGGCAGGGGAGGAGGGAGATGAAGATGAAAGGGAGTCGGAAAAGGAGAGCAGGGACCAGTGACTTGAGAGAATCGGTAGATGAACCGGGGAGGGAAGGGAAGAATGGGGTGGGTGGAAGGAGAGATGGATGGATGATGGCGGGGTGGTGTGGGGGGCAGGGAACTGTTGGGGATGGGGGGGGGGAGGACGGGGTCAGGAAGATGGCTGATGTTTGTGCTTGAGCATTACTACTAATGTGCAGATCCAAAATGCCTCGAGGGAGGTGACATCTCCAGTGAGGGGCAGTGAGGAAGCCGCGCCACCATGATGAGAAGCCGTCGGTGACAAGTCCACCTGATGTTTCAATGCCCCCTTTTGGATTCACCGTAATTACATTTTTTAAAAAGGTAAAGATAACAATAAAAGGACAGTTGAATTTGCAGATAAAGGAGTTACATCTGCCAAGAGCGTATGTTTACTTGATAAAAAAAAGAAATAAATTGGTACATATGAAGATGGATGGAGTCAACGTTGGCTTGAGCCATCCGAGTGTGTTTTTGTCTGTCTGTCTTCAATGTCGTTTGTTGTTTTGTTTTGATCTATCAAAGAAAATGTTTTAGACACTGGTGAGTGTGTGAAGCTGCTGAGTGTTGGTGGTTGATGTGTAATGATGGGGTGAACAGCACTGTATCTTCTGTATCTTACATTGCAAAATGCGATATTTTCTCAGGTCTTAGGTTATCTCTTTCTTTATATAATATGCATATCAAGACAACGTAGACATGTTTAACATCAGCAGTGGTTTGCAATATGGCTGAAAGTCATCCAAAATGGCCGCAGAGTTCATCCAAAGGTCTGAATGAAGCTGATTGGAGGAACATGAGTCAGATGACCACACTGCACATGGGCATGATGGGAAACAGATGCTGACAGTGTCCTGCCTCACCACCTGTCATGACTTTGCAAAAGTCGCCGACCACACTTGGAAAATGAGTTGCCATCGATTTTCCAAACACTTCTTTGTATTAAAGAGTCCCCAACAACAAGAGGACCAGTCTGTTGGACACTGAAAGCTTAAACGGAAGTCAAACATATTTATGTTAAGCTAAAGAAAAAAAAAGAAACATGCAATTGTCAAAATTTGCTGTATTGACTTTAAAAATAACCTGTATCATTAATGGTGTCTGTCGTGCTATTGTGCATTTGCACTGTATCAATGTCAAAAAAACATTGTTGCTGAAAATCTTAACGTATGAACAAAGTGCAAAAAAAGTTGACATTCTGCCTGTGGTGTCGTGTTTATTTTTGGTCTCAGCTGCAACATCTTGCCATTACACACATTTAATTCTTTATTTATGAGAATAGCCTAAATGCAGCAATAGTTAGGAATGAACAGAGGGCAATTAACACATATGTTTAGACATACAGTATATCTGTTTACAAAGGTCAATCCTCTCTTGGTCATTCGTATCTATTGCTGTATGTAGTGTATATCAGCAATAGTAATAGGGGATTTGATTTTTGTGTTATCAAGTGGATTTTATGGTTATATTTGCATTGAAAAACAAAAAAACGTCAAACCAAGAGAGGGTGTGCTTGCATACATCCACGAGTGCAAATTCCTGTGGATCAGAACAAATGTCAAAGAGAAGGAGTGGAAGCAAGGTCTTTTAAACCTGATTCAGTTTGTCTTCTACTTCAGCTGTTGGTGTCACCAGAGAACTAAACAGGTTGAGTTGCATGCCTGCTATATGAGCTACCCAGAGTATCAGGGATACCACCTTCTGGTTTCACCTGAGTCTGTAAAGCCACAGTGTCAACATGGGATGAAGCAGGCTGGCGGCAGGTATAAGCACTATACTTCACTTGAATAATTGAGCTAATTGGCCTACTAATTAACCATTCCACAATTGCTGCTGAATGTGTGTTCAACTACAGTGCTTATCCACTGTGCCTGGCCTCCCCCTAGAGGAGCAGTTATGCAATAAAGATCAAGCCTTGGGACTAACATGCAATTTTGTTTTGTGCTGAAACAGACACACATTTAAAAATGCTCCAAACCTACACAATGTTACTCTTTTTATCAGCAAATCAGGTGTTGTTTATTTAATATGAGCTTATGGACATTGTACGAGGGAAACAGATTAAGCAGTTATTGCTTACACTATGGTACAAACCAAAATTAACATTTTCCATTTATGAACAGAAAACAAAGAAAAACAGCACATAATCATTCAGTATTTCTGGCAATCTTTTCTAACAAAAGGGATGTTTTATGTGCTTTGACATAGTATTAACAAGGATTCATAAAACAATTTCAGTAAGGAACCTTTTGATTTTGAGAGTGTACTTCAATACTCTAGATTTATGAATGTGGTATTCACCAAAAAGCCACAATAATTTCACAGTAGGCCTATCATCAACACTTCTATTGTTAGTATCAGAAAGAGTAACAGAAAGAATGAAAACCACATTCATCAAAATGCTGCAGTTTGCCCCAAATTTAAGTCACAACCATTTCTAAACCCTGTCTTAGGAATAGAATAATGTGAAACACATGAAGAGTTCATTTACAAAACTACTTGAGTTGATTTTGGGGGGAAAAAATCATCACTGATACAGTTCATCATTCAATATCGCCAAAATGCGGAGGATTCAGTGTGTAAACGTGTTATTTTGTCAACAGCGGCCTTAATTTGCCTATTGTCCCTTACTAATTTTGTGCTATCAATATGGGGGTGAAATGTTAGGAAGAGACCAAGGCCCCGTGGCTGACAGGGGCTCTCAAAGATGTCATGATTTATAGATTTTACTGTTACTATAAATGATAAATATTTGCAAAAATAACACTTCCACTGTGTGTATTTAAACAACAGTTCTTAATATAAATAATGTCGACAACCTCTGACACCCCCGGAGTAGTGTAAGAAATGGTTTAGACCGGCCCGGTGTCTGTGTCTTGTCTTTACCGCGGGAGAAGCAAATAGAAAAGATTAGAAAAACACGGAGCCAAACGGGGTTAAAAGTAAATAAATAAAACTGACAGCGTGCTGGCATCTTGTCGCTTCAAAAATTAAAGTCTGGTTTTCAGAAGAGACGAGAAAGAAAGTAAAGAGAGGAAAAGAAAACACCTAGTTACACAGTTTTTCCACCAAGAAAGGTGAATTAGCTTACTTTTCAGAGACTAAACGAAACGGCTAGCTAATGTTGTCATGGTGTTTCAGTTTAATTTTAGCTTTAAAAATGGCGTCATTCACTAAGCCAAAATGTCCCAGCAGGTTCACCACCAACCACCTGATGAACAAGCTACAACAGCAACAGAGGGAGTATGATGTGAGTTTACTTTAAATCCAAGAAATGTTGAAAAAATATTTTCCCCAGAAATGAAATGAGAAATGAATAGTCTCCAACGTATTAGCAATGATCCATAAACCTACGCTAGGTAAACGCCTGTCTTATCTCAGCATCTGAAACTCTTTATGTGGGCTAATTATAAACTTACACTGACATAGTAACGTTAAATGTCTCCTCACAAAACTAATATAGCCTACATGTTGTTTTTGTATTAGGCTATCTCTTATCTCATATCTGTTAAAACATAAAAAGCTAGCTTAACTTTTGATTAGAGTATTGCATAGGCTAATATTATGCCTGTTTTTTCCTCTAAAGTTCACATCATCTTCTCTTAATTGATATTTCAGTCGTTTTAATGTGGCATTTTATGGTGTGTGTGTGTGTGTGTGTGTGTGTGTGTGTGTGTGTTTCTTAACTCTGTAGCTTGTGGTAACTACTTCTATCTAGATGAAGGTATTGCCAACCTATTTTCCATAATATTGATAAAAGACACTCCTCCCCCTTGATTTTCTACAGTTTTGTAAAATGCTTTTCAGTGGCACTGCATGGCCTTATCTCTGTGACATTGGATACAGGCTAATGTTTTCACACCATGCATATATTTGTTTTAATTGCATAGATATTATCACTATGGTAAAACTCCAGTTTACTATTTTAAATACAATGAATGGAATCCATTCATTGTACAGTATGCTATATTCATAGTTTACAAACAGGCAGCATCTATTAAGCTTTGGCAGTAGTAAGACCTAATAATGTTGGAAAGCAAGATGGTCACAACAAGGTTCAGTTGTGTGTTGGGTGTAGGTGGTGCAGGCGGGTTGGTGCCATCAGCCACTATTTTCCATGGGCAGCTATTGCCAGTGGTGATGTAATTAAGAGGCCTGGTGTACAAAGCCAAAATTGAATATTCATTAGCCAATAACCAAAGCTAATTATGAGGAGATAGCCGCAAGAAGCCTGACTCCATTAACTCTAATAGACATGTAACATTAGGGGCCTTGAAGTCACTTCGCCTAATCAAAGGAAAAACCCAGCAGTCATTTGCATCCACAAGTATGTTTTAGCTGCAACATTTCACTCCAAGTTGAATCTGCTTCATGTTGATCCAAGCATATAATGGCAAGTGTACATTCAAAAAAGAGAGGCTGGCTAGCTGTTTCTCACAGCTTTGAGACTTCAATCATGTGATGTTTTTTTTTTCATGCACATGGGGTATTTTTCTCCATTGGTTTTAGCCATTTCCCTTCACATGGATTTAAATCTGAAAGAAATATGTTATGTATACTTTGAAATGTGTCCAAAACTTGTAGCATCAGTGCAATATCCAGTAATAAAAACAGAAAACGCAATGGAGTCAAAGAAGTAAGCATTGCATGAACATGGTACTCTGAAATATAGTCAAATGTGGTCTGTGGTCAGAGTCTGGTGCACGCTGATATATGGAGAGAACACATTGTACAAACAGTGTGTGATGAGGGAATGATGAATAATCTTTCCATGATTCAAATATTGGGAGCCATCACCAGAACATGATTCCATTTTATAAGTAAGCTGTAATATCACTATATATACCTTGACTTTAGGGAACAGAGCTTTTGAATTGTAATTATTTCTGCTATTCCCATATATGAGTTGGAGGTTAAGGTGTAGCCTGAGCCAAAGACAGGGGCTTTGAAATGACTTACCTGAGTAAAATCAAACCATTTCTTTGTATGTTCGGCATAGCTGACAAATGTGTGTTTGTGTGTGTGTTTAGGAGTGGGAGTAGTGTACCTCCCTTCAAAACTGAAATGAAAATATTGGCACGTAGAGGACAGTTCCTGGTCTACTTAGGCATGGTTGAATGTGGTGTTTAAATGAATTGGCCTCTGTTAACAAACATCTGCTATGACCTGTTTGCTACATTTCGTTTTTTTCATTTTACAGAATGTTTTCATGTAGGGTTAGCTGGCTACAACAGCTGGGTGGTTCACAGTCAATTCAGTTTCAGTCGGCTAATTCAGATTATTCAGTAAATAGGCCTGTTAGAGGTACATTTCAATGAACCAGAGGCAGTGTTTCTCAGCTTTTGGACATCCCAGCGGGTTGTGAGATGACTTTAGGGAGTCGCAACATGTTCTATCAATTGTGAAATACATATTTCTAATATACAAATACATTGAATGTACAAAATATTAGTGACATCTTCCTGATATTGAGTTGCAGCCCCTTTTGCACAATCTGTAACTCAATTCACCTCATCACTGTACATCACACTGTACAGTGTCCCTAATATTTTGCGTCGGTATATATTATGGTTTTAATCAAAGAGAAAATGTCTTTTTCTTGTGAAATTATGAATATTTGAACATGTAAAATTTATTTTATTAAAGTAAAATAGCCTGAGAAGGAGAAATAAGGGATAATTTGGTGTCAAAGTTCGCCATTCTGCATGTTTCTGCCTGCAAAAAGGGGTTGCAAATAGGCATCACTTTGTTTTGGGGGATCATGAGCCAAAAATATCAACATGAATATAGACTCGATTTAGACAGACACAGGCTGAATTTACAGAGATACAAAGATTTGTTCTTTGTTGCACCGGTCAGAATTTCATGTTATTGTCTACATGAGGAGAAACTTAATGGAATCTGTTTTTTCCGTGTTTAGACAGCCATAATAAGATCTGATCTGTGCCACACAAGGGTTAAAGCCCAGATAATCTCATTCAATATAGACAGCCATAGTCTGCTAATTTATTGCGCTGACATACATTTGCAGCAGTGCCAAGAAGTGCATTACTTTACTGTGCGTTCCCCATCTTAACTAAGTAAATCCCAGCGTGAATAGATTGATCTAATACAATAATCACTGTATTATTACCCTGCATGCAACAAGCTCACTCCTGCCAGGCATCTGATGTCAAAAGACCTCTTATATTTAACACGTAAAGATTCAGATCTAGACATTTTAGATCAGAATCTCATAATGTGAAGCTTTTGTCACATTTATTTTTATCAAAGGTTCTTACCTGACAATGTGCTGAGTAAGCAATCAATATTGATAGACAAGTTAGAGCGATTATTACTGCTGTACTATTGCTACTACTACTACTACTAATAATAAAATAATGATCTATCTATGCTTCTCAAAACAGTTCTTTACAGATAGATGAGGGTTGACCCCACATGTAATGATTTTTTCATTATACACTATCGCCATCTACTGGAAAAAAGAGAGACCAACCTCAAAGGTTTTTTGGACCTTTACTCCTGTAACATAACAAACACCAAAATTGCAACAAAAATCATTTCATTTTATTCTGAGCATTTCTTGTGAAAACCAACTACAATTTATGTTGATGATGCGCCTCTATAATTCTCACATTGGCCTTCTCTCTGTCACTTTTTCTGTGTGTGTGTGTGTGTGTGTGTGTGTGTGTGTGTGTGTGTGTGTGTGTGTGTGTGTGTGTGTGTGTGTGTTGAACCAGCGGACTCTTAAACATCTAGTGTGTGTTTGTGTATACCCAGAAAAAATACTTTACACATTTTGGATATACTTTAGGGTGGCTGATATTGGCCTTTTATTAAATATTGGTTAATGCCGTCCACTGTTGATATGCTGGAGTTTCATCCCTGACCACAGCTACATAAAAATGAATCATGTTTTTTTGTAAATGAGTTATTGTTTTAAAGCTAGTATCCAGAGAGTTTACCTTACCATTGAATAGGTGGGGTGGGTCACCCTGCCTGAAGAGACACTAATCTTCCCAAAACAATTTCATTAGCATGGATTTCAGTGAAGATTTTCCAGTGTCCCATGATGGTCAAAATGCTGTGTCAGAGGCTTTCTCTCCCAAAAATTCTGGGGGGGAAACACTGACTCCCTGTATTTTTTTGGCATGAAAATGGTCAAATTTATCTATGTCTATCGGCAGCTTCACTACAAAAATATTGGTATCCGTATCGGCGCTGGCTTTTAAAAACCCACATCGGTCAAACCCTAATATACTAACAGATAAGTGTATGGGGAGAAATGTGTTTCCAGTGTTCAAAATATTTTGAATGAATGGCATCTACATGTAGAAATAATTTTTTTGGCCAATTTTTAAAAATATTTTGAAACGTATTTATAAACATTTATAGTGTATGTGAAATTATTTTTTTGTAGAATGGGTAATTCACTGCTGTGTGTATGTGTGTGGGATGGGTGGGTGGGTGGGGGTTTTGACTGCCGCTTAGGGCGACACTCACCTCTAGAAGGGGTGGCAGGTTGCAGGCTTTAAAACACTCCACACGCAATCAGTCAAAGTTCCCTGCAACTACCCCTCAGGAGACAAAACAACCAAGGGAGCCACCAGGTTGGGGACTTACCTACTTTATGGTGCACCCAGAGCTTCTGGCTCATGTGTCTATGTCCAATACATGCATTACACCCCCCCGTCCCCCATTCTAAATCTGCCCAAATCCTCGCAAACTAGTGCTACTCTGTGCTGCTCAGGAGCTGGAGGGACCAAACACTGACCCGGAGGATCAGAGCAAAGCCTTTGAGTGGCTAGCTAATGCCTTATTTAGCCCCCTTCAGCTGTGAACTCGTGCTGCTCCGGGCTGGGATGGGGACAGGAGCAATAAACCAAAGCTGTCCCCATCTGACAGAAACATGAGAAATTAGCTAGTAGGGAAGGAATATAAATGCTGTAGTCAGAAAGTGTTTTTTTCCTCTGGCTTCAAGCCATAGGTACTTCTATTTTAGGAAATGTAGTTGCTTGCACAATCTCTTAATGTTTCTTTCTCTTTTCCTATTTTTTACTCACCCTTTTTTATTCTGCATTTAATCTATCCATACACTCTATCTATTCCTCCCCCATCCAAAGCCAAAATTGAACCACCGCTACACAATTTACAGCTCTAGAATATCCACTGGAAATGAAGCAAAAGGGCAGAGGAGAAGGCAAGGAAAGAGAAGAGAAGAGAAGTAAAAAGGTGAGTAGAATTAGATGGAGATGGTGATGATGAAACACCTTAATTTGCCTTCTCTTTCTGAGAGTTTTCCTGTGGTTGACTGTACATATAGAGGGCTTTCAGGCGACATAACATGATACGCTTTCTGGTGGCCATACTGGAGATGCTCAGCTCTTGGGCAACAATGACTGAGAACAGCTGATTGCATTTCTAAACATATACACAACTTGGCCGTCTCAGCAGCATTAGATCTGGTTAACTTCTGTGCTGGTTTTGATTGGGAACTGAACATTTTGCCACTGATAAATCTAGCTAATTGATTTTGTGTTTAGATAATTTCCGCTAGTTAGCTACTAATCATAGTGTCTTCTAGCATTAGTAGTGGCTAGTCACATGTTAACATAAACATCAGTTGCTTTGCTACAATAGGCTGCTAGCTAGTAAGCTAGCTGACAATGCTAATACAACAGCTGTTTGTTTGAGTTGTTTGAGCTGACTCTTCTCAAGCTACAACTCGCAGTGCTTTCGAATAGACACTTGCACTCCAAATACGACAGTAATCGAAACTTGGAGACAAATCTACCTTAGACTATTCACTTTTACTTGTATATTACTGAATGGATCTACACCCACTCCACAACAATCTTTATCAGGTATCTCTTTTTCTTGTCTGGTTGTCATATATTTATCCATTATTTGCCTGTAGCCTTTTCTCTGATGAACTACCATGATGGTGCCAGCTGTGCTGTCTAAGAGATTTGTGACATAACTCCATTTTCATACTATTTTCATGAAAGTTGCTTTGTTTTGAAGACCAACAGTCATACAATGCATTTTAAATATGTGACATATTTCTAATTTAAGAATGTTTACAACTCCGGATATAGAAATTAAAGATATATTAATCTTCTGTTATAATAACATTTAAAACAATACCACGTACCGAAAATGTTACATTTCAAAATTGAGGCCCCTTTTACGTACTTACCAGTGACTCTATTGCCCCCTATTGCCCCCATTGAGGAGTAATACAAAATAAATTGACGCGGGGCCCAATTTCATCTTTACTTGAGGGCCGATCTGCTGCTGTTTAGAGTAGTGCCCTAACCTATCTGTTAGCTTTAATGGAGGCCAATATATAGATAAGTGTGTCTTGCCAGGAAAATCAATATCGATGTGGCCACTGATGGTTTTTGAGTTAAAGTGCTTTGTTTTCTGCCATCGCTTCGAAACAAAGAGGTTGTGAGTCCCTCTATTAACGATTCCCAGTCAACCTTGAGAGGGAGACGCAGACAGACAGAGAGAGAGAGAGATAGAAATAGAGATAGACGGGTGGGGGGTTGGTGATGGTGGGTGGCTTGGCACCAACATCGCTAGAGCGTTACATTTGGTGGAGGATAGAAAAGCATCACCACTGGAGCACGGCAAGAGCTTCAAAGAAAAGTGTGATGGGACGTAATGAGACCGAGGCGGCCTCTGAATCGCCAAAATAATGTTTCAATTATGAGAAAGTGATGTCACTAGAAAAGTATATTTTGCAAAGAAAATTGCATAGTACAGATGAATGGTAGTATATAATTTTATGTTTGTTTGTGAAGTATCCAGTAAGAAAGTAGACTGCAGTCAAGGCCTTTGACAATATGCCTGTTAGAGAAATGCTGTTTGGATGCAGTGGTTAAGGTTTGTTTGGAATAAATAGAAGAACTGGATAGTTAAAATCAGGTTAGCATGAGCAGCGATAGCCACCATGGCT
The DNA here is from genome assembly GCF_048128805.1 of Centroberyx gerrardi. Taxonomy (NCBI): domain Eukaryota; kingdom Metazoa; phylum Chordata; class Actinopteri; order Beryciformes; family Berycidae; genus Centroberyx; species Centroberyx gerrardi. The sequence continues at coordinate 22,641,024 of NC_136012.1, forward strand.
GAACAGATAAAGAAATCAGCCCCACCTACAGAAACTCAAACTTCATCAACAGAAAATCCAAGGAAAAAGTCGGCACAGTACTGGACACACTGTTTGATTGACAGGTGATCTCTGGGCAGTGCAGTGTAGAAACACCACAGCAATGAGTGCTGAGCACCAAAGATGTTGCCAAAAGAGAAAACAGAAGAATCTTGTGGATTAACACTTAGACAAAAAGATAGCCTTTCTACCGTTTTACTTTTATCTTACTAAGTACTTTTAATTGTTATATCAACTGCCATGGCTGTTTATGGCACATCTATTTCCACATTTTGAATGTGGTTGCTTGTAATGTTGGTGATTTAGGAATTTAAGCTTATTCTCATTGTCAGTTGCTCTGGACAGGAATGACGGCTAAATACCTAAAATGTTAAAGTACAGGGTTGATTGGTTCATGGGGAGCATTTAATGAGCATAGGTTTGAGTGACAGTAGCCCTTTTGCTGGAGAGGGGGCAGGTCTTCTCTTGACAGGGATGGAGGATATATTGCAGTCATTAACACAACACATCTTTGTGGATTTGATTTTATTACTGGCAATAGAGTAAAAGCTTCAACATTTTTTTACAATTTTGTCATTCCAGTTAATTCCATTTAAGTGTGGCTGCTGAAAATAAGACATAATCACAGTTGAATAGCCTACAGAGAGATTAAAAATTGCTGTATGTGGTGCATGTTCTCCCAATAGAGATTTATATGTTCTGCTAGTCCAAATATAAAAACAGATACTGCAAAGGAATGAGATAGCACAAATCAGTAGCATGAAACCTTCCCTTTGCCAAACCAAACACTCCTAAATTTACCTCCATCTTATCTGTAATAGCATAAAGTAAGATCTAAGTAGGGCTCTAGCAAAAGCAAACAGGTCTTTGTATAAAAATAAATATGGCATCAAAGTTGCCAACATTCTCACAGTTGTCAGGTTAGTTGAATAATGCACTGAAGTACTAGCTTTTATGCTGGGCTAAATATTATCATACATGATGCATAGTATCTATACATTTTATTGGAGCTGATATGGCACGTTTTCTCTCACTTTATACACAGAACATTTAATTTAAATTGGGTGAGATGAGCAACAAACTTAATCTCACTCAATTTGATAAAACTTTTGAAGCTTATGTCAAAAATGAGACATTTGTAATATACTGAAAGGGAAAAAATCTGGTATACCACAACTTTCAATAAAAACATAATGGTAAAAACATGATGGTGATTTCTAAACAAAACAGAAATGCATCCCTTTATGGCAGAAATAAGCAGTTACCCATCATCTTAAAGTCTCCTAGAAACACTTTAATCCAAATTCCTTCGAGAAGGAAGGTTGTTCAGATTCGTGATAACAGGGAAAAAAACATTGAAATAGCAAGCCAAAGCTTATTCAAAAGATGAAATATGTATCCTTATCAGTGCTCCCCCTAGAAATGTTTCATGGCTTGGTGAAAAGGCCTCAGAAACAACATTTATACCATGTGACGTTAAAACTCTCCAAACTACAGGAGTGAAATCCTTTTAGGCAGGGTTGCCCACCTCAGTTATTCAGTGGTAGGGGAAATACAAATATTCCAAAATGCCCTGTGGAGTCTAATATTTAATGAATGTATTAACATGAAAAGTCCAACAACTTCACAATTAATCACCATATATCCATTATTATGCTGGAATCATTTGATTAAATCAGACAATCCTATATTTTTTAACAGGGAACACCATTCTGAGGAAAGGCAATTCTTGTGACCAAAACATTTAAAATACAATGAGAATGTGAATTATGATCCAAATATTTAGGTTAGACTAATTAGGTTAATTACAATATTTCATTTCCCAGGCTGACACAAATCCAGCTGCCCTTGTAAACTGGTCAGTGATAATTCAAAGACAAGCAGTATTGTTTTTACAGTGTATTCTGTGCAGCTGAAAAGCTGTTGGAAGTAGTTTTTCATTTCAAAATGGCAAACAGATTTTACTACTCAAGGTCTGGAAAATGCCTGGGTTAACTGCTCATGTTGTGTGTGATGTTAGCATGCATGAGGTTTTACAACAACTGATAATATAGATGTTCTATATAACTTTTTAAGTAAGACTTACATATACTATCTTAAGCTATCAGGTAAATGTTAACAATGCTGGGAAGGGTTTCATTCCAAAATGATATATTTTGGGAGGGGGGTTGGAATACAGCAGATTTTTGTTCATTATTCAATATTTCACTTTTTTAAGCTTAAGACGTGAAGTGATAATCTAGTGTTTCTGCACCCAGAGATCACCTGTCAATCAAACAGTGTTGTCAGTACTGCAACGTCTTTTTCTTTGGATTTTCTGTTGATGAAGTTTGAGTTTCTGTAGGTGGCGCTCTTTTCTTTGTCTGTTCAGACATGGTGGCTGCTCATGCTAACTACCCAGTTCTTCTTCTATTTATTCCAAACAAACTTCTCTTGTTGCTTCCGTAAACATAAAACGCATCACTTCCTGTGCGTCAGAGGATTTTTTTCCCCAGGAAAGACCTTCCAGACACTGGGACGGCAAATGTAAAAGCTTTCATGAACTGAGTATAGGTTGAGTCATTATTGTGTGTTATGTGTCATATATTTATTTATATGAAAATATTACGGATTGCTACGTTAAGATAAGTATCAACTTCAATTATATTTTTTTCAATTGTTGGGTATCTCATTTGGGAATGAAACTCTTCATTTGCAGTTTGCACATCAGCCAAATCCTACAGTATGTGAGTGTTTTTCTGTACAGATGTGTCGATGCCTCAGGTGAGCTCGGGAGCAGGGGGCTCAGGGCTGGGGGTCAGGGCGGCGTTGGGTTGAGGGTCGTCCAGGAATATGAGGTTGTCGATGGACTTGAGGGGATGGACGCTGGACTTGCTGGTCTCCATGGCAACGGCCGGCACCATGGAACACTCATACCCTCGGTTGTGTTTGGGCAATGTTCCCGCCTCTTCAGACATGGGGTTGTCACCTGACAATAAACACAATCTCCTTTTAAAATGTAAATTTGTAAGTGGAGAATACGCAGGCTTGTGTGTAGCTTTATTTGATTTGAATATTAATTAACTCTGAAAAACATCAGCATGAAAAAAAAAATCGAGGATATCACAATAAAGTTCAACATTAGCAAGAATATGAGAAATTCTATTTAAGCTGCCTGCTGTTCCATCCACTTACATTTGTTTTATCTTATTGAAGCTATATTGTATGCATTTATGATAATAACAAATATATTTGTATTGCACTTTTCAAAATTGTTTTGCAGACAGAAAATAAAAAAAACAAAACAACTTAAACCGTATAAGACAATAACAAATCCAGACAAATGCTAATTGACAATAACAGGGAAATGCGAGAATAAAACGGGTAAAAAAAATGTGTTAAAGCCTGTGTGAAAAATGTGTTTTAAGTGATTTAATCATAGCAGCACTGATCCCTAAGACTATAATTTGTAATTTGAGCTAACCGTTCCTTTAAAGCTGGTTTAGGCAATTCTTTTTCACAGCCAATCCACACAAGAAAACAAAACACAGTTACACACCCATTCAAGATCAATAATGTCTGTAAAGATGTACGCGAGTTTCGGGTACCTGTCTCTGAGGAGCAGGACGGGCAGACGGCTCTCCTGGGACAACCCATGGCAGGAATAACCTTCCCCTCTCCGCCGTTTTCCAGCACCACATAGAACTGCAAGAGAAGCAATACACTTGACAGATTAATTTATGAGTTTATACATTTTGCGCCGTCTATCTGTTATATTGTCAAATCTTGTCATGGTGCCTTTAAATAATCATGTCTTGCTGAGTCTGTATAGTCTTTATGATGTTTTTAATGCATTCCTGCCCTCGGGAATTAATACTGAGAGTTGAACTGAACCCTCATTAAAGTGAATGGAACTTTGTAGTCACTTGTACTTCTACAGTCTATGAGCTAGTATCTGGAGTAAACAAAAACAATAGGGTGTCACACTATGATTTACACTAAGACACTACTTCAACTAATTCACATCAATTTGTGTCAGTTAATGCATCTTTGAGAAAAAGCAATTGAATGAACCAGAGCTTGGTGACGATGGCCTACCCGAGGTGTACTGGTAGTGGTGGTCTCTGACATGCTCTCATCTGTCATACTGGTCTCACTCATATCGTCCACCGACGGCTGTTTCCGGAAGAATCTTCTAGTTCTGCGTAGATAGGTACAGTATGAGCACCCGCACATGCTTTATTTCCCCATTGATTCCTGTGTACTTTTCAAACTATACAATGGGTTTTTAATAAGTTTCAAGGTCCCAAGAGTCCTGAAACTCACTTAACAGGTAAATATGCAATTCAACGATCCGCATGGCAGTTACATGGGTTTTCAATGACAGCAGTGATATACTCCCCAATGGACAAACAATGCATTCAAATTCATCATGGCGGGAAATATGAAATTATCCTGTGCACTGTATAACCTGTTTAAAAGTGCAACATGCCACTATAGTCCAATTTCTGTACACAGAAATACTGTATATTACATTCTGTGTTCTCAGGCCATAAGCCACAATATTTTGCCACATAGATTTCTTGAATCTTTCACATGGAATAAGCACCAGCAACCCTTGGGCAAATAATATTTGCAGATACTTTTTATGTTTTCTCTAGCCTACTTTTGTGCCAGATGGGTGGGCCTTGCCACATAGGACAATACAGTGAGTGCCAGAAAGTTTAGAAAAGTATTTGACAGTCAATTTATTACTTTTCTGTGACTGCCAACTTGGCTGACACTGTCTGAATTGTTCTAATGCGATAATCTCCGTCCATCTGGTACTCCAAGCAGGTTAAAACAAACGCTAAGAATTATTTGCAAATGCTACTTGGCCTGGGAAAACTGGTGTAGTCCAGTACCAGTGAATGTGGAAATCTGGTCTTCAGTGAATGTTGCTATGGAAATATGCACCCGCAAATGTAAATGGTGAACTGGGAATCTTGTATACTGTCTGATTTCTGAAATTTGGGAAGGGAAAGTGAATGGAACGATAAAAGCAGTGGATGTGTGTAACAGTATGACAAGCAGTGCATCTGGGTAAATATATTATTAAAAAAAAAACCTGTTTCTGCCCTTTCTGCCAATGTCACATGCAAAAGATCACTGTAGTTTTTACTCTGTTACAGTAAGGGGCTTAGCCTTGTATATGTTTGATCTCTTTAACTTACTTGTGGACCAGAGGAGATAAATCTAGATTTAGTGATAAATCAGGCCATGGACTGTGTGTGTGTCTGTGTGTGTGCGCGTGTGCATTTACTGCATGTGCGTTTGTATGTATGAGCGTGAAAAGAGAGAGCATAAGAGACAGAGGTTGTGTTTTTCTGCCCATATCCCTGTGTGCTTTTCCTTACAGTATGTCTGTGTTATAGAGGAAACTAAACCACCAAACTCAAAAAACAATGCAAGTGCTGCACTTGCAGTGAAGTGCAAAAGGCAATTTGAGGCAGAGCTATTGGCGGCCATGTAGCATTTCCACTGGGGTCATACCTCACCGGCTCCATTCTGTAGCCGAGAAATGACCTATTTTTATGTGTAATTGCTGTAGAACAAGCTAAACCAAGCATGTAATTGAAAGCGTGCCACTTCCACGGGGGAACCAAGAGCAGGAACCTAGGATATAGGAGGTGGAGTAGAGCAGGAGGGCGGGGGGGGTGCTTTGTGAGTCAAAAGAGTGGAGAATGCCAACAGCCTTGTCCATAAGCCACCGAAACAACCGTAAAACAAATCAGCCACTTAGAGACAGATCAGGTGGAAATAGAAGGGGGGTTGCAGTATGTAGTTTACGTATGCTTCTCACTCTGCAGCTAACCAGGGTTGCACGCTACCATTCGTTCCACATATGATCTGCTTTCCCACCCCCTGCCGTCGTGCTGAGACACCTACATTACACGGCTCATGCCACCCTAGGTTTGATAGACACCTCTGTATGCTCTCAGCTCATTCATTGCTGGAGGGGCCCCTCCTCAGCAATCTGTCCTGCCCTTTGCTTCCAATGCCCCGACTAATAACAGATTAAACACAACACTGGTTACACGTCATTACTTTAAAGCGTACACAAACACATGCATGCACACAAGCATGCACACATTCAAATGCGCACAAACACATGCATGCTCATAAATGCATGTACATACCAGTGTTGCCCCCCAGAATTGTATTCTTGTCAGAGTGGAAAAGCCTCTGCCACACCATTTAGACCATGGGGCACTAAAACTCTCCATATTAATGAAACCCATGTTAATGAAATTCTTTTGGGTGCATTAGCAGCTCCTTAAAGTCACAATGAAACAGCATTTTAAGAGCATCTTTCTTCTTTAATGTGATGTATTTCCCGTTGAAACAGGGTTGGATGTTGGGGCGGCACATAACGCAGGGAGGGATTATTCACAGGTGTAAACCAGTGGGATATCAGTTAGGCAGAGAGTTTTTATTTCTACCTACTGGTACAGCATGAGGTCACCGCTGTTTTCCAAGAAGTAAAAGTAATGGGATTTTGATATAAAAATACAAGAAAATAAAAATGTTAGAATTTTTTTTGCCATTTATTGTTAAATAGGCGTATATTATAGCCTGGAAAATTATCCAACAAGGTGAAAAAATAATTTCTCATTTCATTGTGACTTTAAAGCAGGGTAACCCACCCCACCTGTTCAATGGTAGGTTAAATTCTGGTACCTACATGCAAGCGTGCATGCACACACTCCTATCCAGTGAATGACCCCTATATCTTACTATTAAAAATTAGTGACCAAATGGCTAAAATGTCCCTGAAAGGCTAACGATGGGATCATTTTAGCAGGGAAAACATTTCACAATCATTTTATAATTCTGTGCACCTTTTTCTGCAAAGGATTTATATATTGAATCCATCATATTGTCATTCTATTTGATTGTATTATGTATAATACAAAAATAGTAATTGAATACACACAGGCTTCAGTGGTGAATTGCTTTAAGGTTGGACTGTATTGCCATATTAAGCACCTCTTTACGTCCCGTTGGACCCCCTTAAAAATCCATCCGTCCCTCTCCTCCCTCTCTCCCTTCCTTCCTTCCTTTCCTCCATTGCTCATTATGTCCTTCCTTCCTCCCCAGTCCCTCTTTTCTTGCCAACCTTCCTTGTCTCCTTCCTCCCCTTGTTCGTCCCTTTCTTCCTTCCTTCCTTCCTTCCTTCCCATATTTTTCCAAACTTTCCCCTTTCTTCCTCTCTTCCTCTTCCCTTTGCCTTCCTTCCTCCCTTCTTTCCTTCCTTTCCCATTTCATTTTCTTCCTCTTCCTCACTCCTTTCTTTCCTCTCCACACACGCCTCGTTTGCTCCTCGTCTCTCACCCGTAGCAGTAGGTGAAGCAGGCGGCGATGGAGAGCAGGGTGATGAGGACCACCATGCAGGCGGCGATGACCACGTTCCTCCTCTTCTCCTGCTCAGCCTGCTGCAGCTCCCACCACTCCAGGTCACTGAACTGACAGCGCTCGCCCATGTAGCCTGATGCACAGCTGCAGCAGGATGAATGAAAACACAATTAAATCTTATTTAAATTAAACAGGATCAAATAAGACTCGTATGAGAGAAAACAACATGCTCTGCTGCAATGCTTCTTCCGATTCTGATAGATCTTAATTGTGCATAGATCTTTATGTTGCATATTTGTTTTACTATCAATAAGATCTATTGCTCATATGTCCCAATTGCAATGCATAATCTATGATGTAGTTTTAAGTTGTATCTCAACAGCCATTAAGTTTCGAATCCCTTCTCCCATAACCACTTTGGCATGAGGGACACAGTCAAAGGCTTTAACTGTAGAACAATGGTGACATCTACTGCTTGTCAACTGTAATGCATAATGTGGGAGGGAGGGATATAAAAGAGCAGACACTGAATCATCCATGATCCGCGCCGCATATACAGTATTCTCTTACTTTCCATCTACAATATGTTGGCCTATTCATGCTGGAGTTTAATTCAAAGTGAGACATGATATAGGCCTACTGTTTGAAAAGGGACACATACTTTCATGAAAGACTTAAATATAACCATGTTGACTCGTAGTACAACAGTTTTATAAAATGATGGTACTTTTTAAAGGATAGGAGGTAACAAAGTGGTAATCTGCAAAATACATTTTTTTTTGGCAACATCTTTGGTCCTTAGCGCTCATTGCTGTGGTGTTCTTGCACTCCACTTTCCAGCACTCCACTTGGCAATCACTTGGCAGTCGAACAGTGTGGCCAGTACTGTGATGTGTTTTTCTTTGAATTTTCTGTTGATGAAGTTTGAGTCTCCGTAGGTAGTGCTGTTTTCTTTGTCTGTTCAGCCATGGTGGCTATCGCTGCTCATGCTAACTACTCAGTTCTATTTATTAGGCTATAGGTTTAATCACTATTGTGTTATATCAGTTGGCAACAGGAAGTAGCAAAACTGACATTTATTTATATGAAAATGTAGTATGCACTAGTGGATTGGTTGACAAGATGATAACCCTTTTATAATCTAGATCCATTATATTTTAGAGTTGAACTTAACGTTATGATCTCTCTCTGAAATGAATAGCGTTTTGGAATTGAACTCAAAGGCCACCAAGCATCCCTTACTCAAACCTCTACTGAACACAAGGTAACAGTAAACTGTTAAACGTGGAGGTCAAAGGTCAAACGGAGGGGTTAGAGATCAGGGGTTATTTACTTGCAGGCGTAAGACTCCATTTCGGGAAAGTAGAAGCAGACGCCCTGGTACAGACAGTAGGATTCATGGGTGGAGGGGCAGCTCTCTACTGAGTTACTGTTTTGACGAGTTTTGACATCAGCAGGACTGCTGGTCGTCACCCATGGAGAGGTGGTCTCCAACTCTGGTGAGAGGAAGAATTAGGGGTATAATGTCATTACGTGAGACAAATATAGTATGACACAAATGTGTTTACATTCAAATGTATAGTCTGTTATTATTTGGGGTAGTGTTCCTCCTTTGAGTTGGCGCATGTAAACACTGTATCCCATCTACAATGAAAGGGATAAGCTCATGTCCCAATTATGAGATTAGCCAGGATATTGAATCATGTATACATGGTCTTTGTAGATTCTAGATATGAAAATGCATGTTAACAATTAACAACACCTAAATCAGGATATGAACTTTAAACAGCAACACCATGGCATGTAAACATACTCATTGTGCTGAGATTCTTGGCTACTGTTGAATATCCTTTCTACACTACATTTTGGGTTTTCATGTAAGAAACAACATTTTTGGGAAGTTAATTTTTAGTGTCAGAATTAAAGTCAATGGAAATAAAAATGTGTTATTATCCTATTGAAAGTTTTAGTAGCAGTAAATCATCTAAACGCACCTTGACATGCGTGGCCGTTGCCATGGTATCCAGCCTGGCACTTACAGAGATATTTCCCCAAGGTATTTTGGCACTCTGCATTTTTGTCACATTTGTGCATTCCCAGTTTGCACTCATCAATATCTACAGGAGCAAAGGGGGGAGGAGAGAAGATAAAATGTTGACTTAAAAATGTATGGTATTCAAAATATCATGGGCATAGAATTATATGTTTAACTTTAATTTAACCAGATGGTACAAGACTCAAAATCTCTTTGAAGAGAGAAAGAAAGCAGCATTAATGTGAGACTCCCTACCAGACATGGGTCAAATAGTTGTGAATAAAGTATTTTTTTTTACTTTTGCACTCAAAAGAAGAGCAGAAAGGCTTTTTTAAACTTCTGCACGCAAAACAAGAGCACCTTGGCTTCTTTTTTTTCAAATGTTCTTTTACCCTTGACTCCAGTGAGCATCTCTTTTTTGCAAACAGACTTTAAAGGTTTGGTGAAGCATAAAGCAAGGATGCACTCAACCTGCTAATTTCATGCGTTTGTTTTGACATGCTCGGAGTGCCAGATGGGTGGTGTTTACAGCAACAGGACAATTCAAAGTGTCGGGTAACTTGTCAGTCACAGATAGCAGAAGTATAGCAGAAGTATGACGTTTAAATACTTTCCTGTGATTGTTTTAACTTTTTGACACATTGCATTCTCCTCTGTAGCAAACTCCCCCTGTCTGGCACATAGGTAGGCTAAAACAAACCATAAAAATTATCTGCAGTTACTATTTAACCAGGTCTTCTCCTCACCGGTGCAATGGTGGCCCTCTCCAGTGAAGCCAGAGTGACACTGGCAGTGATATCCACCGACTGTATTGACACAGTCTGAACTCTGACTGCTGCATTGAGACAAACCCAGCAGACACTCATCCAAGTCTGCAAAGACAATAGGAAAGTCAGACTTTTATTTAGTAGATGCCCTCATTCAAAAGCGACTCGATTAGAGCATTTAGTGGTTCAGTGTCTTGCTTAACGACACTTTGACTGGCATGACTCTTGATGGGCACAAACTGGCTGTTGCAGGGATAAAAACTGACCTTCCCATTATGGGATGGTTTCTCTAATCAGTAAGCCAGCCTGCCGTCCTTAATTGCTGTTTCTTTATAATACTCACCTACGCACAACTGTCCGTCTCCTGTGAAGCCTTCCAGACATCGGCAGGTCGGGCTGCCGGCTTCCAGCTGGCACTGTGCATTCATGGCGCAGCGGAGTGAGTAGCACTCATCCTGGTCTAACAGGGAAGGGGACATGAGGGGAAAACAATAACATTTAATCACTGTAAATTGTTGAATGTGAAAGAAGAGCCCTCAAGTGGTTGTCCTCCAAGTTCAGCAAGTAAGGGACTGATTTCTCCATAGGGAATTTGATATTAAATAATATTATAGAGTACATTGAATTAAACATGAGATGGATTCTATTACATATAACAGCAATCTTACTTTATTAATCTTAATTGCCTGCAACTGAAGATCAAATTGACTTTTAACAATGTTTTATTGCAGTGAAGTTTGTACGTATTTTCTAATAACCTTTAAAAAATTGACTGCTCTGGTGAAGATCATGCAATTATTAATCATGACAAATTATCTCAGGAATTAGCTCAAACAGTAGGAGTGAGAGTTGATGAAATGACTTCAAAAGCCCAATTAATTAATCCATATACAAGCAAAATTGATAGCCCAACCCCAGTATAGCAGTTAATAGCCGATTGTTACCTGCAACCATCTTCTCTGTGAAGAGAGCTGGCTCACTGCCTTCGTCCGAGTCTAAATCGGCCTCCTCATCATCCGTTAAGAGCCCAGGTATGGCCAGGGGCATACTCTCATCATTTAGTGTTTTGTTTTTGAGAGAAATCATATCAGCGGACTCACTGTCTCCAGATTCTAAACAATGAATACATGTAGTGTACATTAGTCTTAAACATCAGTTCATTTAGTTTTACTTCATACTTTGTACAGAGGTATGTAGAGTTACAGTGAGTAGGGCGGCCTCAAATCACCTGTGTTTCCATTGGAAGCATCGACAGGCAAGCAACCTTTTCCATCAGCTGACTGGATGTAGTGTGACAGACAGGAGCAGTGGGCGAATCCCAGCCTGCTTTCACACACCTGGGCACAACCTCCATTCTGGTGAAGACAAACATCTGCCCCTGAAGATAGGGATGCAAAATGACAACAAGAAGCTCAATCATCAGTATTTATATGGACTCTTCGTTTGACTTGTTTGTTGTCTTCTCGACGATGGTAATTATACAAATGTCTAAAAATGAATTTGTTAATGATTTATTGATTTTAAAATGTAACCCCTTGAATATACCAGGACATTAGAATAGAATCCCTGTTGTGTCTATACCTGGTTTAGCAAGGGGATGAACCACCACAATGGATGATGGTTGGACCATGTTGCCATGGATACGTTCCAATTTCTTCCCGGTTCGCTTGTGTACGCTCCTCAGATGCTGGTGCTCCCAATCAGAGATCCACAGCCTGTCCTCAAACACCGCGAGGTCAAAAGGTCGACCTGGACCAGTCAGAGGAGATGAAAAGAAAACCTGAGTTGGATATGGAGAAATGTACTGAATTTACAGAACCAGCACCTGCTACCAGCAACTGACTTCGCTCAATAATCTGAGGACATCACTGGATGAAGGAATAAATTAGAGACTCTACCATAGCCGCAAACTCGCTTAGGGCTTCTTACTGATGCAGTGACACAAATTGTGTGTGTATGCATGAGGACTACACATTTAATCCAAACACTAGCAAAATTGCAATATTGATTATTATAATTTTGAAATCGCAAGAGGTTACAATTGAAAGGCCTTTCAGACAGCTTCCTAAATAAGTATTCTGGTTCTCTGCAGAGTCCTTGATCTACAAATTGTCAGAGAAAATCTTTCAGTTTATTCAAACTGATCGAATTCAAAGTATCTAATTTTCTCTCCCACACAGTTTTCTTTTGTAGAAAACTGTTTATAAGCGCTGGAAAAGAAATTATGTAGAAAAAAAACTGTCTTTCAATTCAACGTGATTGTTTTTTTTTGGTCAATGCTCTACACCCCTGCGTGTGTATATGCATGTGTGTGCTCCACACAAGCCTCACCTACTTGGTTCTCGGACAGGACCCGTCGGTCTGAGCCGTCCAGGGCGGCAGTCTCCAGCAGCCCCCTCCTCCGGTCGCACCAGAACAGACGATCCTCTGTGAAGTCGATGGTCAGGCCGCTGGGTGACAGCAGGTCGGTGCTAGCAATGACCGCACGGTCTTTCCCTTCCAAAGAGGCACTTTCCACCACAGGCCGGGCACCTATATCAGTCCAGAACAACTTCCTCAAAAAGTAAAGAAAAAAGAGTTAAAATATGGAGTAAATAAACATTTCTTCTTATTAAAAACATTAAAGCTATTTAGTATTCAGTACGCAAGATTCTTATGTAAAAATACACCTGTCTTAAAGGCCTAAATCATAAAGTAGAGCTATGATAGGGAACAGTGTCCCATCTCTACCTAATTGAGATGCAGTAGAATTGTTCTATTGTCCCAAATGAAATTATGGTGTTGGGTATGGTCAGTGGTGGGAAATCTTCTCCAGAAGACACCTTACAGGAAGTGACGAATCAAAACATAATACTGTCCTAAACAACAGTGAGCAGTGCTCACCAACATTAGATATTTTGCCTCTCTCAGCCCTTTGGTTTCCTTTGGCATAAAGCATCACACAGCATGTTGGTAAACATGAGTGTGCTGTGTGCAGTTTACTGACGTCATGTTACATGATTTCTGGAGTTTGAAGTCTGCAAAATTCAAACAGTCACCTCTCTCTGCCATTTGGGGCTGCTAAAGAGCGAAGTTGCCTAGAGCACATTTAAAATGTTGTGGTATTTTAATATGAATAATAATGATCATTTTTGCTTCTCTCTCAGTACTATCATTCCTGAAACAAGCATAGGATTATAGCCCTACTTACTTTGCCATAGGATGAACTGTGATTCCTCTTGGTTTCTGCAGCCCTTTGCTTACAATAGTTTCTCTGTTCAGTCCATCTAAGGTACTGCAGTCAACAGTTGACCGGCTGGAGGACAAAAGTATATGTAGGTATAAAACCCGAAAAGAAAAAATATGACATTCTATTGGCATGTTTAGCAAATACACATAACTACTTGGATAAAAAGCCATGACCCCAAAAAACTCCAGCAGGAATCCAGTAGGAAAATCTTAAAGAGTTGTTCATGCTGTATGATGGAATGAAATCAGAATCAGTCATCGTACAAAGACTTATATCTGAATTTTACACGCCAGTTTAAGTGTCTTAATAGGATCCAAAAGGATTTGTTCAAGAGTACATCAGATTCTGACTTGATTCTATAAGATTTAACCACAGAAAAGCTTTTCAACTACTGAGTATCCAAATTGTGAATAACCATGACCTATAGGCACACTTAATGATGAAATAACCAATAATGACTAGGATGCAGTGGGTTATTGAGCGGTATTGTTACACTACGCCCAATGCAAAGTGGAGGCATGATCTGCCTGTTTTATAACAAATAAGCATCTTAAGGATGCAGAAAGTCCCCAGTGTTGAGCTCTGTAGTTAGTTATATCCATAGAGTTGTACCACCATGTTGGTACCAGGAAGCTTAAAAATGACAGATGCACAAATAACTTTTTTTCTCCGCATTCTTATCAAGGAAATCAATTGAGTGTGATCTGACTCCATTTAGAAAAACAAATATCTTGTGCAAATGTTCACACAGAAAATGATTTACTCACTTAATGAACGTATTGTTTTAGAACTTGTAGCACTGAATTTGAACCATTGGAACTGGTATTGGTATCAAAAAACTGTTTACAATCCTCAGCACTTTCCCTGTGGGTACACCACACACCTTTTGTCCGTCCAGTACATCTTGCGGTTGACCCAGTCGATAGCCAGTCCCTCTGGAGAGTCCAAACCCTCAGAGACCAGAACGTCTCTGGACCCACCGTCCAAATTAACCCGCTCAATTGTCTTCAGGATTGTACTAGCAAAGTACACCTTTAAAATGCACATAAAAACACACAAGATAATTGAATTTGGGACAACCTTTGGACTAAGGACAATCTTTTGAAAAACATTATTATATCTCTTTTCCCATGATTGTTACAGGATTAATACTGTATAGGCTATATCTATGTGTACTAACAAACATTATTGAAAGCTATAGGTCATGAAATAACAGTGTCTGTCCAGTAGGTGTCACTGCATGTCTGAACCAAAGCAAGAAAACTAAATACTCCATAGGACTCAGTGAGGCTGTAAGGATAGTGCAGTTAATCAGTTCATAATAATAATGAGAAGGAGGAAGAAGATGAAGAAGAAAGTGCCTATACTAGTGCCGATACAAATGAGCCATTGAAATACCTATAAAAGATTTGTATTTTATTGAAATGGGTGTCCCCCTTACTTTGTTTTGGACTGGGTCATAGTCCAAGGCTATGATTGTTCCTCTGGGCTCCTCCACAAGGGTTTGGTCCGTGCTGTCCAGATTAACCCGTCGCACGTCTACTAGATTAGCAACCAGCAGATAAGGCGGCGGTCCTAGAGAATAACAATATGTCATGATCAGGCATGTAGTGGAGGGTAAACCCACCTAAACTTTGTTCACCAGCCTTTTAATTTGCAAAATAGAGTTTACCTGGGTTTTTAGCCTGACATGAATCTCTATGACATAAATTCATTGTGTAGTAAGTGGTTTCAAATTGATGAGTAAATATATGTTTTTATGGGAAACAAAAAGGATAAATTATTGCTCTTCTGAAAATATAGTTAATTTTTGTTTATATTGGTGGTTGTTTGCCTTATGTTGTTCACCAACTGGAGATCATAGTTTACCCACCTTTTAATTTACCACTTCATCAGCGGTCATGATGTTAGAACAAAATTACACAATGTTGTGCGTGAGTGTTGAGGGGGAAGCTGAAGATTTGACTGTGCGCATGCCCAAACACAGGTGTTTATTTGTTGGGGCCTGTCCATCTTGGCTATCCGCTTTGCTGTAGTATGACTCACCAGAGGCAATGCAGCGCTTGCCATCTTGGTGGAGCTGGTAGCCAGGCAGACACCCACACTGCCATCTACCAGGGGTGACAGGGGTACAGAGCTGACTGCAGCTCCCTCTGTCTGCAGACGAGCAGCCTGCAACAGCCAAACACAGTATTACACACACACACACAGACACAGACATACAGACAGACTGCTTCTGTTCTTCACAAAGAGACTCCGTTTTCTAACACTGACTCAGCCCCACACATTGGTACAATACCTAATCTGCTGCTATTACCAAGCCAACACTCATTTATTGACTCATTAGAACATTCTGTAACATTAACTTTGAACTTCATGGTGATAGTTTTTTATCTATAATCTTAATCACATTGATATGTTTTACTGAATTGTCTGAATTGTTGGACACTGGCTGTCTCACTAGCTTTCTCCTCCAGCATACAATAGACTCCTTCTACTATGGGCCTTGGCCTTGGGAAGTATTTGCAGGGGGAGGGAGGGTTATATATGCACGCATTACACATTCACACCAGGGAACCGCCCAGAGGTACTATTGGCCATTGAATAACTCCACTTGGAGCAATGATGGTCTATCTCCAGGGTGTCAAAACTATAAAGAATTTCCAGCAAGCCAAAAAACAATATAACCTCATTCATCATCAATGTTGTGCTATTCTAATTGGGTGGCATTACTTGACCATTATCAGTTGACCAATAATGCAAACCCAGCTGGACACTGCATTGCTGCACTGTCAGTGTTGTTTAAATAGCGTTCCACACACCCTGTGACGTGGCTTTTGGTTAATGTAGCCTCAGGTTGACAGCCTTAATCCAGGTCTTAGTTGCTGGACGTTTGGATAATTTTAGCTACAGATAATTGCCGTCTTTTTTTCACTGCAATTTATCAAAATGGCAAAAACTCTGACACAAAGTTTACTTACTTAGTTACTTGCAGCCAATCAGCCTATCTTCCAGTTTATCTTAATTTGATAATTTGAGAAATTATTTCTGTTCAGATTTATGGAATGTTTACAGTGTAAGAAAAGTAAATAGAGAAAAAACACGCTCCACCCATTGAGCTTCAGAATACAGCGCAGCAGGGTTCACAACATTGTAATTTGCTGTGTAACATACTGTATCACTGTCGTCAGACAAAATTTTAAAAAAATATGCACCTGTAAAATGGTAGTATTTTTAAGGAATGAAGAAAAGAATACTTAATACCTATAATACTTATTTTTTCATCAACACTCATGTATTTTTGAAAATTTCAACACACACATGACCATGCAAATTTTCAGTGAGTGAGAAAAAGATAAACACCAGTTACATAATTTTTCCATGACAGCTTTAGTATAAGAGCTGGTGAACTCTGTAATATATTGTTGTCCATACCAGTACAGGCCTGTCCATCCTCCTGTAGTATTGATCCCTCTGGACACACACAAACAGCACCCTCATCTGTGGCCAGGCAGCCATGGCCGCACTTAGTCATATTGCCTTCACATGGTATGATCTCTGGTAATGGAAAGGAAATTTATATCTTGAATTAAATGCTTAAATTCTAAACTGAAATAAAAAAATGTGATAAACTGAAGCCAAGTAAATTGAACTGATGGAAACACATCGATGAATCAAGGAACTGTAAAGCAAATCGATGGAAATTGAAGAACATAGTATTACACAACTGTTCAATAAACATTTATTTCTTGGTCACACAACCAATATATTAACTTTTCTGAGGCTGCTTTCTGTAACTTAACTGCCATATTAACAAGGCCAAAGTGTTGTCACATGGACACGTTCAAGAATATTTCCTGGTTATTTTTGGGCCAAGCAGGTAGTAGCTTCGAACAAAACCAGATGGTCGAAGGACAACAAGCTTCTTAACCCCTGCTCCGGGAAAATCCCCTCATGAAGTCAGCTCTAATCCTATCCAAATAGGTGAAAGTGTGATGAGAATGCAGTTAAAGGCCCACCGAGTGAGTGTGATATAATGTTGGCTCACAAGGGTACGGCGTGTCCTGTAGCTGTGAATATGGGCAGAGGCAGAGCATGTGGGTATGAATCTGATGTGAAATAATTGCCTGGTTGCTGTGGCTTTGACCCTTGCGCTCCTTACTATTGGTTGCTTGTAATGTTGGCGATCTAGGAGTTTAAGCTTACTTTACCGTTGCACTCATTGTAAGACGCTCTGCGTAAGAGTGTCAGCTGAATGCCTAACATCTGATGTAACTTGTAATGTAAATCTAACTGACATTGGGCCAGCTTTCCTCTGAGAAAAAAAACAAAAATTTTCACAAATGGGTTATGTGACAAACTGGATACTTATCTGAATATTAACTGAAGCATGTGTGACTATTTCAAAAGTGCAACAAATATATATAAAAAAATAAAAGAACAATTTTTTTTTAAAAAAATTAGGAATTATCCTATGAACATGATCCATGATTGGATATGAGAAATTATTATTTAGTTGTACTTTTCCAACTAAAATAACTACTACAAAGCATGGAAACAGGACTACTCTTCAAACGTTTTTATGCTTTGTGCATGATTTTTTCTTTTTTTAATGAAGTAAAAACACAGACTTTGTGTAAGCAACACTGCTATATCCCTGTCCAAGTAATCTCTGCCATTGTCTTCATTGTCTGGCCTGTTGTCTTGGCTGGACATTTGTTTCCTTCTGGACCTTGGCAAAGGTTGTCTGCTAACCAGCTTAGACAGACAAAGCTGCTGACCAAATATATTCCCTGTTGCAAATGTCGCCTCGTCATCTAATCTCATTGTGTCTGTAGCGAACCTTTCCTGTTCTTTTGGTCTCTTGAACATAGCTGTGAGATTAGAAGAGAACACATTAGAATGCAGCCACAATATTTTATCTATTTTGTAGTAAAAAAAGATAAAAAGTAAAAAGTATAAATAAGTGATTAAACCGAGTCAGAGGGGTTTTATATTGCCACAATATTCTTGTAAAATATCCATTGCACATGTTTACACATGCTTACCAACTTATGCAACTAAATTAAGACTTTGTATACATGCCCTCATGATGGCTATGTATACGTTTCTGCCAAATGATAAAATGGCATATTGTTTTCGAATCTGACCACTAAAAAGAATCTGTTGTTGCTCTGGCAGACAACAGACCTGCATTATGGGTGAGAAGAATGACCAGAAACAGACTGAGGTGGAAAAGCTATAGGAGAGAAGTGGGTTAGTGAAAGAATAGGGTTCAACCGATATGGGTTTTAGAAAGCCGGTACCAACACTTGTGGATTGAAGCTGCCGGCAGCTGATATTTTGTGCCAATATTCAATATCTTTAATTTTGACCAAAAAAATACAAGTATTCAGTGTTTCCCCCAGTAGTTAATTCTTGGCAGGGTGGAAAAGCCTCTGAAACAACACTTAGACCATGGGACACTAAAAGTCAGGATACTACTACTACTACTACTACTACTACTACTACTACTACTACTACTACCACTGCCACTGATCAATTGTGCAATTAATATGTAATCAATCAGATTGCATCATATCGACGGTGGACGACATTGACTGGCTCCTATTAGATTTTTTATAAAACAGCCAATATCCGGCAAACCAATATATCGGTCTAATTCATTTTAAAAAAGCTTCACTAACGTTCAAGTGACATCCCTGTTCCCATCTACCTTACACAACCTTTCAGTCTCAACCCCTCCTAAACCCGTAGGAGCGTCACAAAGAGTCTGTGTTTTGACCCACGTAACCTAACAGAGATTTGGCAGCTCATATATGTCTAGTCTGTCTGGTGTCCTCTGACCCAGCCGTTTTATTGGCTCTGTGGGGTCAAAGTGTCTGGGGGACAAACGCCACCTTTCATAGGAGCTACAAAAAGGAGAGGATCTAATCTCAAATGAGCGCTACACAATATTGACCAAAAAAATCATGTTATAGCACCCAAAATTTTCACTAACATTCAACTTATTTGCTGGCCAAGGATTCTGTGCAGCAAAGAATACAATAATCCAGAAGCTGAAAAACCTTTAATTCGAAGAAAAGGCCTCTTGAAATTGGGATAGTGCAGCACTCAATGTTGCAATTTCAAATTGCACTTGATAGAATTCCTAGAAATGTGTTGAATTTGATCTATTATTCGAGGGTTTCAGCAAATCTTACTGGTGGTATCATTGCCATCCACAAATTTCACCATTTCACCAATAATATTTGCAGTCTTTATAACATACTGTGAATGAAGATGTATGAAAAACTCTTTAGTTGTCAAACGGACTTTTATGTCTGCACAATTAGTGACGGCACTACTAAGTTTATTGCTATATCACTGACTATCTCAAGCTATTTCAACTTCATTTCAGCTTTTTTCTAACTCTAACATGAATTGTTCTTACAACTAATGAAACAGTTATGAAGGCAAAAAGGAATTTTCAAACACCTACAATTAGTTAAATGAACCACGTAAGATGAGTACTTTTAACAAATGTATTTCCAGTTTACCTTGGCAGGTTTTCCTGTCCGGTAGAAGGGCATAACCGGTGGGGCAGGTGCAGAAATAGGAGCCTGGCATATTTTCACAGCCAAGAGAGCAGCCGTGGTTCCAAAGGGCACATTCATTCACATCTGTGGCACACACAGACAAACGTACTGATGTAGCATAACATTGCATATGCCATGTAGTGGACACTTTCATCCAAAGTGCCTTGTATACATATGTGTTTTTAGTATGGGTGGCCCCAGTAGGAATGACACCGCTAACCCAGGCTTAATGCCTTGCTCTACCATACTATACAGGACCACCTTATGTACCACTGCATGTACTTATAATAACAATACTGTTAAAATCTGTGAAATCCGTGAGTAGGCTAATCCATGAGATTCTAGTTTTTTTTTATTTTGGCGCCATCTTTGATGCTAAGTGCTCGTTGCTGTGGTGTTTCTGCACTTCCCAGAGATCACCTGTCAATCAAACAGTGTGGGCGGGACTGTGATGTCTTTTTCCTTGGATTTTCTGTTGATGAAGTGTGAATTTCTGTAGGTGGCGAACTTTTCTTTGTCTGTTCAGCCATGGTGGCTATCGCTGCTCATGCTAACTACCCAGTTCTTCTTCTGTTTATTCCAAACAAACTGCTGTTGCTGCTGCTGGAAACATAAAACGCATCACTTCTTGTGCGGCAGAGGATTTTTCCCGGGCAAGAGCTACCCGACACCGGGTGTTTAGATCAGCAGACGTAAAAGCTTTCCTGAACTGGATATAGATTGAATCACTATTTTGATTATAAGAAGAAGTATAGATATATTATAGAAGTATAATCAATTGGCAATAGAGAGTAGCAAAATTGACATTTATACGAAAATGTTATGGATTATTTAACTGTCATGCAGTCAAGGCCTTTTCAGTTCATTTACTTGCTGCACACGATAATAAACTTTTAATTAATTAAGTAATGAATTACCTACCTTCACAATAATTGCCATGCTTACTGAGGGCAAAGCCTTCACTGCACTGGCAGCCCCCCTGCTCAGCTGGACTGGAGCACACATTCACACAGTTACCACTGTGTTCGTCACAACCTGTATGAAAAGGTTAGCAATTGTAAACTTTCCAAAACAGTGTAGGTAGACTCTTATTAAAATAAAGACAAATAGGAGGTAATTAATATAAAAACAGGAGAAAGAGTAAAATAGAGTTTAACTGTAACCTGGAAGTGGTGATACGGCGTCTGCTATTGGCTGGTTGAGGGGATGCACCACCCTGATATCAACTGGGGGTTTTGTCATTCGTTTTGTGTTGACATTCACTGGCTCTCCACCAGTGTACTTGTTGACTTGTTTTATAGCCTGAGATGCAACATCAGTGTAATAGAAGTGCTCCAGAAAAACTGATATCCCCAAAGACTGAGACCTGGCAGGAAAAAACAAAAACAATAAAACATACATTAAACTATGAAAATAATCTTTGAATGAAATCAAAGAGACATTCCCATTTTAAGGAGCTTATTTAATAAGCAGGAAGTTCTTTCAGTCAATCCAAAAAAAACCTTTTGCTTCTGAGATATTATATGCAGAGGTTATTAGCATTAGTTAGCAATTTGTTACCTAGTTTAAGTCAATTGGGCTGATAACCATTCTTTGAAAAGATAGGATTTTGTCCCTCTACATGGTAAACTATGTAGTGGAACAGTCAACAGAATGTATACTGCATGTGATTTTTACCTCCACCAGTGAAGTTGGAAGGTTATATTATCACCCATGTCTGTTTGTCTTTGTTAGCAAGATATCTCAAAAAGTAATGAGTGGATGTAGATGAAATTCTGTGGACAGATAACCCTTGGCCCAAGGATCAGATGCTAGGATTTTGGTGGTGATCCGGATCTGGGATTTACACCTTTTTAGATGATTTTTTTTTTTAGCCAGAACTATTATGCTGCTTTCATGTGCTGCTGCGGAAAGTCCAGCAGTTGGCAGAGGTTTGTACTCTGCTGTCTTACAGCTAGTTATACCAATTGATGATGGAAAACTAATAAGAATACACTATCAATAAATGATGAATGCTTCCTCCATCCTCTCAAAAACCAAACCACTGAGAGAAGGGCTTTTGGAATCGACTAAAAAAGATTCAATTCATAAATAAATCAGAAAGGTTTCTTAAAACCAGTCTATTCCTTCAAGACTGAAGTATCAAAATTGATGTTCATCTCACCAAAGTCAGAATCTAAGAGCAGTGGAGCGATTAGTCTTACAGTTTAGGATTTTTGTTTAACACACAGTTGTGTTTTTTATGGTAAACTTACCGAAGTGGCAGATCTATGATGTTTATGATGTTCCCATTGTAATCACAAGAGCCAATGGCGCTTTCTCCCTCCAGACCAAACTGAACCCAGAACAGTCTGTTGTCCGCCCAGTCAATCGACAGTGCTTTCAGTTGCTCTGCTACCTTAATCAGTGTAGTCGTCATCTGCCCCGCCTCATCAGACCGCTGGATACTTGGAGTCATCCCACCAGACAACCAAAACAGAAACCTGCAAAATAGTTATTTTTGAACTGAGAGGGTAGCTTTGAAATGAAGTGTTGGTTTCCATGATGCTATATATTCATTTTGGTAGAGAAAAAACAAAAAATAAGTAAATAAATAAATAAACCTATATATATATATATATATATATATGTTGCTAGAAGTTTATCATTCAAAACCCCTAAAATATACAGGATCTGATCTTGTTAGACATCTCTAGACATATTGTTATCATGGCAATGGCAAGGCAAATCCTGCCATGACTCACATTTTCACATTGATTTGTTAAACTGCTGGACCAAAATGCAATAAAATGTCTGGCATGATGTGGCCAGGTAAAAATGGCGACCTCTGTCTTTGACCAGAGACTGTTATGTGAGAGTCAGTCTGTCGTGTTGCACCTATGTGCCAGCCATGCTTGATGGAGGGAGACGCAACATTTATAGTAACACAAACAAAACTCTGAGGAGCTGTATTGGAAATGTTTTCCTTCGGGTCTCTATTACTATTCATAACTTTTTAATTTATTTTATTTTATTTGTAGTTGACATTTATTAACCTGGTAGTCCTGCTGAGATTAATTCTTTTTTTTTTTTTTTTTTCAAGAGACTGCAGAAAAATAAAGCGCCATCATGACAAACCCAAGTTTCATACAAACAGCAAAAAACAGTGTGCATAAGAAAAAACAGAAAAAATCTGAATCAGAATAAATCTCATAAAATGTTTCATTTTACAATTCATAATTTACAGTTCACTGTATGAGAGCTTAAAAGGCAGGAGTCCAATAGCAGGATCAGGGTTTAGTGTTAAGGTTAGGGTTTGATGCAGAATGGATTACCTGTTAACGGGGTCAACAGCTATACAACTTGGTTGGGTCAGGTGTCTTAAAAGAGTCTTCTCATTTTTCCCATTTGTATCCATTCTCTTGATCGTTCCCTTTTCTCCACTGGTCCAGTAGACACTATTCCAAATCCAGTCAACTGCAAGGCCTGAGATGCTTTTCTCAGATGAGTACAGTTTCTGGAAAATGTTTTCAAATGAATAGTTAATTATTCAAACCCTACAAAACAGCATACTCAAACATTCAGCTTCTAACTGCAATTCTGAGGATCCAAAGAAAAACAAATTTACAGTTTGATTTGTGGTGATTGCTTTAGCAATGATTTCCCATGAATCTTATGAATTTGGCTATGTTATTCCTGAACTGCCACGCAGATGCTTTAGATGCCTAAAAAATGTCAGAGTATGTAATCATCTCCAGTTGCAAGGCCCAGTGTTACAAAAACCATTTATCGCTCAGTGCAATGGCCATGAAACTAAGCTGGAATTTCTTACATGGGACTGAATGAAAACTGTACTGTCTAAATTCTTGAGGACTGTGGTGTAGTAGCATAATCACCTGTCTCTGCGTTCCTCCCACTGTTGCTTTGTAGATGACCCCGGTATGTTTGTCAGCCCAGTAAACTCTCTCCTCTCTGAAATGGAAGTCAAGTAGGATAGAGCTTCCCACCCCGGCCACAAGCCGTCTTTGGTTCCTCCCATCGAGGTCCATCCGATGAATGGCCTTACCATGGCCGAAGATCAGGTAGGGCTGTGGAGCTTAGCAAAGGAACACATCATACAGATCTCTTGTCAGTCTTTCAGTCTTTCATTCTTTCCTGCCCCCAGAGTGTGCAGATTTTATAAAGTTTATTCCAAAATACTATATCATATCCATAGACAACTGTAACTCAATATTCATCACTCAATATTTCAACAGTACAGATGATTTCATCCTCAAAAATATTAGCGGTAGGTAAAGGTCTTGCCAGGGCCCAGAAGAGAGTGAGATGGCGAGCTCTGGTGGACGCCCTATGCCCCTAAATGGGGTAAAGAGGTTTAAGTCAAGTAAGTCAAAGGTCTTAAAAGCTAATAATTTAGATGTTTTTGCAAAATATCTTACTTTCATGTCAGACATCATTTTGTAAGAGAGGGTATCACATTTTTAAAATTGTGGATGTCTCATTTTTACCATAAGACCATAACCATATGTCTGCCATATCTGCATGCTTCTTTGATTCATGCAGTGCATCTAGTGTTTCTTCAGTGTTTATCAGGTTCTACTTTTCCACTTATGCCCTCTGCTCGAACGTATTTGTGGCTGGATCTGTAAATAAGATCACTTTCAAAAAAAAAAAAAAAAAAAATAGAGGATCTAGTCGGTAGGATTGGCACCATTTTTTTCAACCGTGAACTTAGTTACCGACTGTGCTTTACAACATTGCCTATTTTAATTTTGTTATATTTATAATTTTGAAATGGCGAATATCTCACCTTTGGATTCAAATGTGTGTCAGTGAGCTTTTTGTGCATATGGATACTGCTGGCCTATGGGAGACCACATTAGTGTTGTTCTCAGTTTAACAACTGGATGAAACTCAGGGATGGGTAAGTCACTATGACAGCATTTAACATTTCAATAGCTGCTGCTTCCCACTTTGTGCAACATTGTGGTTGTCTTTAAACATGTCAAATCGTTGCTTGCTAAAAAGCCCATTCATGGGTATAATGGGGTGAAGTTCAAGGCAGCCTCAACTGCTCTTGAATAAAACGGCCATCCCTTAGCAACACGTAGACTAGTTCTCGCACTATCCTTTGACATGGTGAAAATCCTCCCGTATGAATGAAAGTAGTCTTATCAGGCCGGGGTTTTTTGATCACAATTATGACCTAAAACATTATGTGAGACATAGATTTTTCTGAATATGAATGCACCTGTATGAGCATGATGTCTTTAGTGCTGTTGCTACCTCCATATTCTCTTGTACAGAAGCAGTTAGTATTATTTTTCCTCACAGTTTTCAGCTAAAAGGTTAAAACACTCAAGTACTCATTATGAAGAACAAATATTTGGTAATAATTTGTAAATGGAAGGAGTACCAAATACATGTCCATTGTGGGAAATATGCTAATATTTTTCCCCATGCATAGAGGCAATTTGCTCTAGAGACCATTACACTTTGACAAGCTGGGCCATGAGGTCAAAACAAATGTATGTTGGCTCTCTGTTGACCCTGGAAAGAGGGTAATCTGGTCTAACATGTTAATAAGCTGTGTCAAAACACTGTCATGTGCAGCCATGGATACTGCTCACCAACACTGTGGAATGAAGACAACAATGAAGCAATGAGCCAGACCAGACAAACAAGGCAGTGAGCAGTCTGGGCTGAGACTCCAAGATGGCCACTGGTGCTCGGTTGCTAGGATGCATTGTGATGAATCATTGGTTGAGAAGTTCACAGCTTGGCCATCGTGCATCCTGACCTAGTAACCCTACCCAAGCTTAGTTAGTTGGATGTAATTCTGATTGATTGAGGAATGTAGTTAATAGCCAACTAGCATTTCCTTGGACACTTTATGATCCAATGTGGTTGGGAAGTTTAGAGGGTAGACATATTGGATACTAAGCTAGTTTGGTTAGTTTGATATAGTATTGATTGATTGGGGGAAAATCCTTATCAGTCAACAAAACAGCCAACCATCTGGGTGTGTGGGCTGTTGATGAATTGTTAAAGCTGCACTAGGCAACTTCGCACGTGGCAGCCCCGAATGGCAGCGAGTGATAACCATTGGAAAATTTTTAACTTCAAAACCCAGAAATCCTGTAACGTAACGTCAGTAAAATGCATACAGCACACCCATGTTTACCAATCCGGCTGGTCTGTGATGCTTTAAAGGGACGAGAGAGGCAAAAGATCTAACGTTGGTGAGTCTAGCTTTCTCTGGACGGGGGGTTTGCTCTCTGCTGTTTAAGAGACAGTTTGCATTTCGCTCTTAAGTTTTATTCATCACTTCCCTTGAGCAGAGAAGTGTGTATACCTGACACCAGAATTTCATTTGGGCAAATAGGGTAAATCTATGCAAATATTATTGACAAGTAGTGGGGATGGGACACTTCTCTCTATTGCAGCCCCACTTTGTGATTTAGGCTAATAGGACGTCTGTGTTCCAAAATGTATGTATCAGAATTTCTCTAAAATAGTCCAACAACACAACAAATGTACTGTAAGACCTAGTCAAAAAACCTAATGATCTACTATTTGACTGTCTTATCAACTTAGAATCACATTTCACGTAACAGATGGTTGACATCTTCCTCTGACGAAAAGGTTGCATAGTTTTTAAATTTCTATTTAAGGAAGCAGGGTGGCACAGTGAGTAGGTAGACTGCCCTTCAACCGTAGGATACAGGTTCAAACCCCTGCATTGGGAAGTATCCGCCTTGCTGGAGTGTCCTTGAGCAAGATGTTAAATCCCAACCAGGTCCAACAGTGCTGTTCTGTAGCTGACCCTGACCTCTGAGTGAATTGAAAAGATAATTTCCCTATTGGGGATGAGTACACTCCTGCTGTGTGTTATAATTATCAACTCTGTCACCTCTATAAGAGCCGGGTTGTTCATTTGTTTGTTCGTTCATGTGTAACGCCATAGACAGTGCTCAGGGGAATTACAGTATTCACAGTTTAAGCTGTGTCTGACTTGCAAGGCTACCCCAACAGCTTTGCATGAGAGAAATACAGTGTGCACTCGTACACCAGGCAGTAAGGTAGAAGTCAAAAAAGCATCAACCAAATGGAGGCTGGTGTACTGTACATCCACAGACCAGGAAGTAGCTTGGTGACTTGCGACTCAACGCATGAAGTCAACGCATGAATTAAATATTTTGTTCAGCGATTCTCTTAGTTACAGCAACACTGTGCCACCACAGCACTTTGGTGTTAACAGGTGGAGTTTTTAAAGTCAGTTTCACTCACTCCAATCATACATATCCCACCCAAGAACCTAAAAAGCATAAGCGTACTTGTTATTATTTATCAGGGGAAGTTTAGCTGATAGTCTTTTTCATGAACACCCTGCTTCACATTCAAATACAGTTACACACATTCACACCTGGGAGGGGGCTCAGTACAACCAGTTTTCTACAGTTAGGCACTGTCTAATATTCAGCATCATGGAGAACTTGTAGCATCAGTTTGTGGTGATATTATAGGCCAAAGGAAGACGTTGGCATTAACTTTTTGTTTTGTCTGAGGCTGGGCTAAAGGCATCATCGTCTGTCAGCCCACATGCCATGGCAGCAGCCTGACCTTTTGACTGTCAGGGGTCACCAGCCGTAAGCCTCCTCCGATGTCTCTGTGGCATCCCAGCAAAGACGTGGGCTCAGCCTGAGTGACCAACACACACACAAGAGCAGGCCAGCTTGGTCTTTGGTACAGTATATCAAACTGTCTGGTCAGCTAAGTTCCCTTTGCGACGCATATAAAAGCTGTCTTTCACCCCCGCCACTCCCCTTGCTCTGCTGTCAGTGGAGATGGAGGTATTCTTTGTATAAGAGAAACCTTTTTTTGTTTTATTTTACTTTTTTTTATGAACAAGTCCCAGCCAGAGGCCAAATAGTCATTGACACCATCAGTTACAGTGTTTATCCACATGTATTAGTGATGGGGAGGGTCAATTGAAGTTTTGCTTCACAATAAGATACCTACCAATTGAGTGGCACCTTAGAAAATGATCAACATCACCAAAACAAAACAAATGTACTCTATAAAATATTTACACACTTTTAAACACTGAATTTAGGAAATAAACTCTTATAGTAAACAATTACGGTGATATAAGGCTGTAATATAACTGATACCTGTGATCTGATACACTGATCACCACTGTGTGTGCAGTGTAGTTAACTGCATGTGTGCATTAAACGATATACAAAAATAATTTCATCGATATACAACATGCAGCATCAACACTTGGAGGACTTGGCCATGGAACAACAAACATTTTTTTCCTTAACCATGATGTAAAAGAAAATGCAAACAATAAGAAAAAAAAATGTGTTGTTCCATGGCCAAGTCCACCTGTTGAGTGAAAGTGCCATATTACTGTAGAATTTCATCAAAAGGGCTCACTTTACTTAGAGGACCTACTGTATTTGTCTTATTTTCAGGATTGGAATCAAAATCACTTTTTTGTCAAGTGCAATAAATGTACAGGAACCTGCATAGGAATACAGTACACACTGACACAAGGACCTCATATACAGCACAGTATCCAACACTGTCTGTAGTACTTTCAACATCACCTCTATCAGTATTAAGCCTCATCTGGACAGGACAGGTGTCAGCCAAACTCACCCACACAGCTGCCGTTTCTCCCCACTCCAGAAAGGCGCTCATCCCAGCAGGCTGTACCAAGAGCCAATGCTCCGAAGCTTTGCACCATAAAATAGATCAGCGCTGCCGTGATCGTTGCAACCAACATAATCCTGCGCTCTGTCCCTGCGCGGGGAGCTGCACTTCTTCACTTTTTCTCAGGCATTCCCACAGTCAGCACAGGCACACAAGAATTCCCCAAAACTAAGCAACGGTCGCTGATGGACTGTTGGCATCCTCGTCCAAGGCTTCAACCAAGAGAGACAAGGGAGCTTTACATCCCAAAAGAAGTCATGCCAAAGAAAGATGCAAAAACAAAATGAAAAGATGGTGGACACAGATTGAGGAGGGTGATACTGCCAGTGCAGTTTTCAACCCAAAAACTGTCTGTGTGGGATCCTGCTCACTCCTCACTTCGGCCCTCAGGCTGCCTGGCTGTTTTGGAAGCAAAGTATGAAATTCCTGACACCCCCGTGGTAAATTTTACACATCCTAGACCAGCACTGGAGAAGAATTCTCTTTAAGCAGGAGTCAGTGTCTGAAGCAGAATGTGGAATATGCAAGAAATGAGGCTGGGCCAAAGAAAGGTCCCAGAAAATAACAGCAACTTACCCTCACTCCACCCCCTGACCCATGTCCTTTGTGCATATGTGTATGTATGCGTGTGTGAGTGTGTGTGAGAGAGTGAGCAAGGGACAGAGACAGAGCCACAGCATGAAAGGCTATTGGACTGAACACCAGCCTGAACCACTATTTTTTTTTTTTTGTTTTTGTTTTTTTGTTTGGTTAATTTACAGAGAAATAAATTGTCCTCTTGCACCACTACAAACTAAAACACCATTCATAAATAACCAATCATACACATATACACACACAATATACACATGCCCCACACACAATAGGCACTCTGTTTTGTGTCCAGTGAGTGAATGTGAACTGAGTCTGTGTCAGACTGTCTCCTGTAGAAGTTCATCTGGCTCCTGGAGGGAATTAGCCAGAATGAGTAATCTATAGAGAACGGAGGACGAGTGGAGCAGATTATCCCATAATTGTTTGTCCTCTTTTTACGCAGGATAACAACTAACAGACCCCAGAAACCAAAACCCCTATTCATACCCTCCATGACTAGCATATTGTCAGCAGCAACGTCACCAGTAACCTTGTAGAGGAGCAGTAGAGGGTTTACATGGCTGAGAAAGTTGCTCTGTCTCCAGATATTGAAAGGCTAACCACTGTTAGCAGTCTGGAGGGCATTGCCCTTTTCCCACGATTTCACCCCGGCAGATTACAATGAAAATGTTGGTGTCCATAATTTCACCTAAGGTGACTAGTGTGATGAATAACAACACATGTATTTGAATCATTGTGTCTAGATCGTATCTAGGACACAGCAAGAGTGTAGATACTGCAACATACTGAATGCAACCTCACCGTCTATCATTTTTATATAACAAATAGTTCCAGGCCCTAGTTCTAATTGGGTGAGTCATGTTAAAGCTGGTGTAAAATACTGGATGAATGCACATGTGTTTACATATTTGTCTATCTGTCTGTCTGTCTATCTGGTCTGTCTTTCTATCTCATCTGTCTTTTTGTCCATCCATCCATCCATCTGTCTAGTCTATCTGAGTAACAGTCTGGTCCATCCTTGCCTGCCAGTCTATTCAATCTGTTTGTTAAAACAGCCTGGCTGTTGCCATGATAACAGAACAGCTGGCATGACAGATTAGGCAGCGCCGCAGACGCATGCAGCTGGTGGCACAGAGGTATCCATGGGAACAGTTTTCCAGGTCCACCCATCATCTTATCGGGATTTACGGCAACGCCTGTGCAGAGTCCATGACAACCGTGACCCATCGATTTGCAGGATGAACTCGCCTGTTCACAACTCAGTGAACACGCATGTGGGATGTCTGCGTACATTTCCATGCTCACTTAAATCCATGGATGACAATGATCACACTTTTACGGCATTTTTGATCATGAATACTTCCCTTGTTGGTTTCTGTGCACCGCCTTCCAAGCACCAGCATCACACGCACATGCACATACACATACAGACTCATATACACACTAAGACAGTCCATTAAAAATATGATCTAACCATGATGACAGTGTTATGTGCATGGAGAAACAGTTGTAGGACTAGGACTTAGATGCACCTGTTGCAAAAAAGGCACAAAATCCTTTGCTGTTAGAAAAAGATGAGATTATCACTTCAGCAAATATTACACAAGTAGAAATTCAGAGTAACATGGATTGAAAAAGAGTTCATCTAAAATTCTATAATGCTACAGATAGTAGGGCTGCTCTCTCTGAGTCAACTGGTCGACTATTCAGTTAAGTTTTTAGGCAACTCTATTAGTTGATCAGTTGGTCTTCATTATTTTTAGTAACACATTTATGATTAATGTCCAGAAAATTACAAGTGCATCAGAACATTATTCACAAATATGTATTAAAAAGAAAAGACTCTACAGTGAGAGTCTTTTCACTTTGGTAAATGCTAGATTTAAAGGACATGTTGAATGGTAGTAGGTATTTGTAAAGGGACAGTGACATAGCAGTAGTATTGCAGATTGTCATCGAAAACGCCTATGACCATTACACAGCTTAGAATTTCTTGTTTTGGACCCCCTTAGTATAGAGATGTGTTAATGAGTTTGAGTCAGTACACTATGCACTCCTACTAGGATTATGTGATACAACACAGGTGAAATTCAACAAATGTTCAGTTTATTAAAAAGAAATGTACAACTCCATTTGTAGACAAATATATACATATAGAAACTGGCAATGTTTATTGGATGAGTCAAACATTCTATCAAACACGTTGACAGTACTTTTTTGTAGAGTAAGGCAACAATCAGCTTGAAGCTTGATGGTGTAAATGAGCAGTGAATGATGTAGTGATGTTATAGCATCATTCATAGACATTTCTTTTTTCCATTGGTTATTCTCTGACACCACCATATGGTATTTAAAGGTGAAATTTAAATCTGACATTTTGGCATTGAAGGTAATCTTGAACACCACACACAGTTACTGACAGGTTCCTTGGACGGTACTATTGAAAGGTTATGCAAAGTCCAACAAAAGTGCTGTGCTGCAATGACAACCATCTCAAAATTTCCATCAAATGTAAGGCTCCAGAATGGTTAAGTAAATACATAAAAGTATTAGTCAGTCATTATATCGACTGGGTTTTAACAAAACATCTTTTGGACAACCAAACAACAAGTGTTTTGAACATTTTATGTTCAAGATTTATATAATGATTTATACAAGGATACCTTTTATAAATCATTATAAAAATCTTTAGAAATGAATAGCTGATGGATAACTTATAATAAATGTATTAAACCATCAAATAATTATGATTAGATTATTACTAAACAGCTCCACAAATGTGCATAACCTTGCTACAGACTGGTTTTTAATGCATCATACCAAGTCATTGAGCCACTTTTAAAGATTTAAAAATGATTTGTTAATAGTTTACCGTTGTCATAGAAGGCATATAAAGTATATTTAATATGAATTGTTACTAGCATAGAGTCTGTCATACAGCTGTGGATTCCTGCTGTCAGCAGAGATACTCAGACCTACAACTGTCGCTCTTATAGGTCATCTGGGAGTCAATACTTGACCTGGAGCATAGGAGCATCCGCTCTGATTCATGAGTCTGTCTCCTGGCCCAAAGCTCAGTTGGGTGGGTCAAGGTCCTTTGTTTCATTGAAATTGTCTCAAACTTGACATAGCTGTCTTTTTCAAGCTCCTCTTCATCCAAAGGTGTACTGCTTCCCTTGCAGTACAGAG
The DNA here is from genome assembly GCF_048128805.1 of Centroberyx gerrardi. Classification (NCBI taxonomy): domain Eukaryota; kingdom Metazoa; phylum Chordata; class Actinopteri; order Beryciformes; family Berycidae; genus Centroberyx; species Centroberyx gerrardi. The sequence continues at coordinate 22,673,532 of NC_136012.1, forward strand.
CGAGAATCTTATAGAGCAGAAGGGCAATGAGAGGCAAAGCCACAGCACAGGCTATGCCACTTATGATCATGAAAAGCTGGTTCTGCCCATCATCGTCTACAACGTCCAAGGTGTAGAAGTCAATGCAAGGGTCTTTTCCAGCAGGACTACCTTTTGCCACTAAGCAAACTGAGTATCTCAACCCAGATGCCAATCCCTCCAGCAGCACTTTCCCACTGCCAGCATTGGTCTCCACTGTCCTTTTGATGTCATCCTCACCATAACGTGAGTACACAACTGTGAGCGGGGCGTCGCTCAGTATCCCATCTGCGGTCCAGAGCAACACTGCGCTATCAGACGTTTCCTCCACAATCTTTAGGTCTTTGACAGATTTTGAAGCGTCATTCTTCTTGCTCTTTTCATCTGCCGCAAGCTTCCTTCCATTACTTCCTTGCTGGATCTTTGCAGGTTTGACTGAGGCTCTCTGTAGACCATCACTGGGGGTGGTTTTCCTCTTCACAGAGATGGTAGACTGTGTGGTCGATGCTCTCGGGAGGACAGTGGACACGACAGAGGGTGTATTTGGGGTGCTAGTCGAGGGACTAAGTGTTGTGGCTGGGGTGGCTGCTCCAGTCTCAACGTTGGGCCTCAGAGGAGGGATGGTGGTACTGATGGTGCTGGCAACTGAGAGAGAAATGGTGGCTTCTGCATTGCCTGCAACATTCTTAGCTTTGCAGCTGTAGTCCCCAGCATCTTTGTTCAATATCCCGTGCAAGCTCATGATGGACCACCGGATACCGTCCCCAGGAGACTCTTGGACTGTAGAGTGGAACAAGAACACAAAAGTCAGCATAAACCAAGTCTTACCAAGCCTTGCACGTCTTCATGTTTATGATAATGAGGAGGAACTTTTGAGACGAGGACACCTCAGACACCTTAATGTATGATGATCTACACATCAAATGCTGAAAAACTACACACTTGTAAATGGATACGAAAGATTCCAGGGAACGGTACATTTGACGTCATAGCATTGTTCATGCATTTCAAAATGCTAGAACATTCAAAACCTTTGGTATTGTACCTGTGTTGTTGACAGGTGAGCCATCTGATTTGGCCCAGACGAGGGTCGGTGTCGGGTGACCCGTGGCATCACAACGCAGTAGTACATTACTCCCCAAAGGAGATGTGATTTTGGTTGCAGAAGTCATGACTGATGGTTTTACACATTGGTCTAGTTCAGCTCGCTGGAAAAGGACGCTAGCCAGATTCTCAGGTGCGCTGCAGGACAGGAACAGGTCCATCAAAACCACTGGTGTTTCAGCCATTTTGGAAAGCTCAATAAGTTTGGAGATTCTGCAGTCACAGAACCAGGGATTATCTTGAAGGCCTGAAGATGAAAAGGTGAGAGATGTATTGTGAATATTGAGTGTTTCTGTTGTCACACCCGTCAAGCGTCAAAATCCATTCCTTTAAACGCTACAGCATTTTAAAGCATTTGTGTTAAACATATGGAACTGACAACCTGAAGCAGGACATTTACAACCTTTGTAGTGCTCAAATTTGTCAGTCTTTTGGTTGACATGCTGGTTTGTTACTGGCTGGTGTTGGTGGCCCGTGAGATCTTACAAATCTCCACATCTCTTACAAACACCAACAATTTACATTGTAACAACAATAATCCAAAATAAGGTATTAAACATTTGAAAAAAGCAAGTTGAGTCTATAGTTTACAACAAAATGACAACACTCTAACAGGCTGAATCCTCTACATTTTAGAGAAATAGTTAATGAACTTCAAGTGCTTTGGAAATAAACTTCTCACATATACTCCCTTACAAATGACGGTAAACGCATCTACTGTACACTGTGGGTAGATGTGTATTAGTGCCTACGAAAACCCCCCTAACTAGATTAGTTTGTCTTAACAGTGGCAAAGCGCTAAAGCTGGCTCTGGCCTTCCTCCAGTTTGTGGCAATCCTCCACTTCTTTCCATTAGCCTTGCTGTTAGCATAAACCTCAATAGATCACTAAAGTGTTACATTGTAAGCCATGTTTATAACACATGCTTAATATTTCAATTTGAAATTGCTGGAAGTGTTTATATGGTTTATTGTAGATTACTCAGCAGATTGGAAATGCATTTACTTGAGTGATTTTTTTTCAAGTTTGGTAAATCCAAGCCTTTAAATAGCTCTTTTTGTATATGAAAATTCATTTATTCTTAATTTAGTTTATGTTTACACTTGAAGTAATACAAGACAACTAGGGTGACCTAATAATCACAAAATATTAACAGAAAATGCCTTTATGGTACACTAAAGGAGCTGTAGTCTATTCTGTGCATGGGCTATGTTTTTTCCCTACAGTGTAATCCGCTTTCTCCTTCAAGTACACCAGTGCACACAGCCAGCTCTTTCTGCAGGGATTAGCTCACTTGGCCTTATACAGCCTATTAATACTATCCCTCCCTCCCCCCATGCAACGCAGATAAAGCGACCAGACATCCCCAGCCTCATCGGCCATTTGTGTATCTTCCATACATCATAAAATAAATAATCCTCAGAATGTCAAAACACAATAATTCAGTTATTGTTAACTTTTCTTTGATATAATCTATAAGCATTATTATTATTTATGGTGAAGTCAAAAATACTTCATACAAAAAAGACTAGTATGATTTAAAAAATAAATAAATACCACTGTGACAACTGATAAAAACGATTAAAAAAAACATAGATTCCAAAAATCTGAGTTTCACTCCACAATAACTTTCTATCTACATGTAAGGAGTATGAAAAATATGTTGACTTATAGAATGGGACACAAGTAAGGTTGTTACTGCTCCATACCACAAAATGACTGTAATATATCTATTTAGGCTTGACAGTGTTATTGATCAATACTACTGATTCAGCAGTTACTTACTGTAATTACAGTAACTCACTTTACGGCCCGTACTCTGTTTTGGAACTAAAACTCCCCACCCCTTGGCATTTCAAGACACTCCCAATCTCCTCCCCCCCACCTACTCGCATTTACAACTGCTTGATGATGGAGGACGGTGCAAGACATTTCATCTGCGAAAGCTAATAAGCCTCATTCTCAAGCCCAAAAAAACATATGACAAAGCAGTATTATTATTATTACTGTGTTCGCGATATGTCACCTCTTAACCAGAAAGTTCTGTTCGATCTCTGTGCTAATTAGCTAACTTACTCGTCTCTCTTGTGTGACTGATTGACTGACTGACTGTAAAACCTAGTGTCAATTACAGGCCACCATAGCTCAAAAGTACGGGAAGCAGTGTTGCCAACTCTTTTAGCTATTGACTACTTAAAAAGTTGTCAGATGATGTCATACCAAATTTGTATATCAATATATCTGCTTCATTCTCACTCCCAGTGGAGGGAGGGGGCTACACTCCATATGAGGAGCACTGTGATTGCTGTCAGACATCTTGACTGTGACAGACATCTTTGGATGCAAGTGTCGCAAATTGGCAACAGACAGATTTGTCGGCAAATGCTTTGGGAGTCAACACATTAACGTTCCCCATAGTCAGAAAAGTTGCTAGATTTGTCACTGGTCACTTGAGAAGTAAAGTTGTCAGAGGGGTCTGAAAAGTTGCTAAATCTAGCGACAAAGTCGCCAAGTTGGCAGCAGTGACGGAAGTGACGGGAGTGTGTGCCAGAGACCTGTATGGGAGGAGATAAGTTCTGACGATGTTATTGCAGTTCCTACTGTTTGCTTAGTACCCGTTTAATTACACATGTATGTTGACATGTATAATGACAATGACATGCCCGCTAATGATCATTGAAGCGTCAGGATATTTAGTAGTTCTTGTCACCTATGAACTCTCTCAGTACTACCTCAGTACTGTAACAAGCCCTACACATTATATGACAAAACATTTTTTTTTTTTTTAAAGCGTGTAACTAGTGTGGTACAACCACAAGCAAGTGGATATGTTGCTCAGTGGCCCATACTTTATGCCGTCTGATTGATGTGTTTATCCAAAGTGCCAAATGAGTGAACCTCTAACCCTGGCACTGTTTGTGCCTTGAGCTAGAGAGGACCACAACACCGGCTTTGAGAGTTTTGGGAGTTTCAAAATGTAAATGAAATAACCAAAAGTGGGCCCATAAAACCCAGTAATCATTTGATCACTGATCAGAGGAAAATATTGTATTTTAATAGTTACAAGTATCCTGTATCAAGATGGTTTCAAGAATGCACACCCATATTTCTTTTTTCATTGTGTAAGTGTACTGTGCTGTATGGGTACATGCAGGGCTATAGTCAAGACTACCGAGTCCAAATCAGGTCCAAGACAAGGTCTAATTGAGTTTGAGTCAAGACCAAATCTAAAAGGGGTTGAGACCAAGTCAAGACTGAGTCCTGAACAAATCGAGTCCTATTCAAGTCCATAACAAATAAGCAATGAACAGGGTATAGAATTGCAAAAATGAATTTCATTATTTTCTCTGGATGAACAGAGATGTAGTCTTGCCTGCAAAGGAGCTCTGTATTGTAACCTTAAAAATCAATTGTCAGGACAAAAAGTCTGCCCCCCCCCAAAAAAAGAAGAAATTGTCAACATCCAATAGTGGGCGAGACCAATTAAGACAAGTCCAAGTCACATTAGGCACGAGACTAAGATAAGTCTAAGTTCACAGAAAAGTGGACACAAGTCCGGACTCAAGCACTACAGCCATGGGTACATGGTATGTTTTTCTGTTCTATTCCACTGAATTTGAGCGCAGGCATGGGCAACCAAGAGCCTATGTGTTAAATATGCAACAATTAGATGTCACTCCTGCCACTACTTAGAATAGGCCAATCTGACTCTGTCCTGACAGTCACTGCCAGGGTAAGTTTATTAGTCAGTTCAAATTAACAGATGATGGAATGAAGTTTCTGATGTATTTATAAATAACCCCAAAGGTGTCCAGCCTTGGCCCTAACCTAAAGACACAACCCCTATTTATCCTTACCTAGCACAACTTTCTGGGAGGCATTAGAAGAGATGGGCATTCCATTGAAGGGGGGCCAGATGTCCATGAGATCAGAGGGCAGGGTGGTTAATTTGTTACTGGATAGATCCAGGTACGTAATATTGAGGAGGTAGGGAATTGCCTCTATGGGAACGTTAGTGAGCCTGTTGTTGTGTAGATCCAGGGTCCTCAGCCTGGGCATCTCCTTTAACGACTCCCAAGGGAACATGGAGATCAGGTTTCCGTCCAGCCTCAGCTCGTGGAGCACTTTGAGGTTGTAGAAACTTCCAGTATCCACGGAGCTGATGGAATTGTAAGTAATCCACAGGTACCGTAGGTCCACCAGGTAGTAGAAGGCTTCTGTTGGGATTCGGCGCACAGCGGTTTTCTCGACACGAAGTTTGACCGTGTCCACAGGGACGTTGACAGGGATATCAGACATGTCCGGGTCATTGCAGAGCACAGATCTGAGAGGAAAATATAAACTGGTTAATTGGTTTCCCCTACCTTACTATCCCCTCTTTTTGGCCAGGTCACAATACTATTCTACAGATGATAACTGTTATAATATTTTCACTCCTTTTACAATGAAGTGACAGCAGATTTTTTCTTGAACATTTGTAGTGAGTTAATGGCCAGTCTACAAGGTATGGTCAAAATAAAAATGAATGAAATAGACATTACTCTCAAATGACCTGACTGCATCTTTGTTTAGCAGTCACAATGAACATGCTTTGGCTAAACAGCCTTTAATTAATTCATTTGAGAATGTTGGATGTTTTAGTAGTTTTTCTTATTATTTAGAGTTGAGCATCTCCAGTTTCTACTTGTATGGTGAAAACAACAAAAATCCATACAGTACCACAGTGGAAGTGCTCAGGTGATACTGACCTGTACTGACATAATGTATGTTTCCTGGCATGGAATCAATCCAATAATCCCCAAGAATAAACACCTAATTACTACAAGCATGAGTCTGAGTAGCCACCTCTATCCCATGATGCATCTCTTTCTAGGTGGTTACGTTTAGGTGACATACTGGTTTAAAGGGGGGAAATGCTAAATTGCAGGATATACACATATACTGTTCCAGCACCCTTGCATGTTTTTTTTTGTTTGTATTAGTGAACATTCACTCCTGTCCAATAGCTAGACATGAGAGAAGAGTTTGATCTGTGATCTTATACACCAATTGTAAACCAGGGAAGAGGAGACTTTGACATAAGCCAGGATGAATAGATCTTCTGGTTCAGGACCATTAACACTATTATGGAACAATATAGTAATTAACTAATAACTAATTTAACCATCATAACATTTTATGAGTTGACAAAGTGAGTCTCCCATTTATAGTCAATGGAGCACCTTGATGACATCACAGCTTAGAGTCGTGATGCTGGTTTTCAGCTTTAGGAGAAAGTTGTTAATGTTTACAAAAACTGATTGGAGTGTCTTAAGCCGTGGCAATATCATAGTTAAATTCTTTGGTGCTTTGATGATTGCCATATAAGGCCTCATCAATGACTAGAATTGATCCCAAATATTCCACCACCTGCAAAGATGGTAGATCCAAATGATTGCTCATTATCTATGTGGTGGTAGTGATTAGCCATGACCTTGCCCTCTAGGAGGTGGGTGGGCTACAATCATGCTAAAAAAAGCATCCCATGAAATAGGAGCGCCACGATTGCTTGCTGTTTCCTTTGTTTTGAATCCCTTTTCACATTGCTGACCATCCAAATGGTCCAACATTACTAAATAAGCCTCTGGAAGAATCTATAATTTGTAAAACATTGTTTCATAAATCTAGTTTAAGTCTGTTTTGGGGTGAATGAGATTTGTTTAATGAATTCCATGGATGGATTGCATGGATTTGTTTTTCATGTTTTTTTTTTTTCTTTTTGTTTTGTGAAGCTAAACTCAGGCTGACCTCGTTACTAAACCTCTACCCAAGACATTAGAATTTTAATGAAATAACCATATCTGTAATATTACCAGAGATGCTAAGCGTGTGTGTTAGGAGAATTAAACTATAAATACCTGGATCCTGTTCCATCGCTGCGACCATGGAAGACACAAGTGCATTGGGACGGACAGAAGGAATGGGCCACGCTGAGGCAGCATAGGAATACATGGGCATAGAGAAGACACCGCATGATTTCACCCAGTGAACCCAAAATGTTCACATCGAGGAGAGGTCAGGAGATAAGACATCCAAATTCATTTAGAGAGCGTCCGAGTGGTAAAACCTCACCAAAAACAGGCAGAGAAGACTGAAAAGAGATAAAAAAAAAACAAAAGTCCCTAAGATGCAACAGTACACGGGCTCAGGATCTACTTACAGTACAGGTGACCTGTCGGCTTGCTGGGGAGGGGGGAGGGGAGAGCAAGGTGAGGCAAGGTTGGAGTGAGATTAGCAGAGGATTTCTTGGGACTGACTGGGCCATGCAAGCTGGAGGAGGGGCTGAATCTGCCTCTTGGACATGGCGCTAATCGGCCAGCACAGGAGAGGTTTCCCCTCACGTGATCTAGCCACGCCTCTTCAAATCTCTTCACAGTTGACAACCTCACTTGTTTTTTTGTTTTTTTTATTTCAACTTTATATATCTGAGTTTTGCCGAGCCCGTATGCTCTTTTTGAGCACCGCCCTGCCTCACATTCATACAGCTACACACATTAACATCCTCTTTAATATCACTGTCAGGATACCCAGGCCAGTTCAGCCCTACCCAGTCACGTTTCCTACACAGCACAGGGCGCTGTAGCTTTGACCCTTGTAGTCTTTAATGCCAGTTGCTTGAAATATCAGCAAATTAGGAATTTAAGCTTATTCTGCTGTTGCACTCTGACATTGTAAGTCTAAATGTATTGGTGAGCTGGAGGCCGCATGTCAGATGTGTTAGGGAATTCTGTCTGACACAAGGGTGCAAGCTGTAATCTTGGGTGTGATTTATTACCTGACTGGGTGGACTATGGGGGTGGAGTAGGGGCCCAAACTGTACACGTCTGGGACTGACAGGTCCACAATATGCTGTACCCATACTGCAATAGTATGGTATGTGTTTCAATCATTTTTGTGCACACTTAGATTCATATTTGGTGCTTGCTTATTTTCAAAGAGTGCTGGCAAGGTTACATCTGCACATTCCTCTTCTACACAAACTAAAGCGTGCTGATATTGTACGGTAACCATAGCAGGCACGCAGATACAGCACAGTACTTGTGCAAAGGAAAAATCTACATGCAAATTTGGATACATGAATGCAGAATGGGGTCCATGGTGTACATTGAAGGAATATTTCTTTACCTATCATTTCTCTCATGATCGTTAGAGGGACATACAAATATTTGTTACATCTGTTTTGATTCTGATTGCTGAACAATTCTGCAACTTGCTGTTACACCCAAAAACATAATTCCTATCACTTAAATTTTAAGTTAAATGGATTTCTTGACCCTGCAAACATACCCTTAGAATTTGGAATCAAGTCTTTATCTCCATTAATTTCATAGTTATGTCTAAAAAAAAGGCTAATGATATAATGGCGTAAATCACAAATCTGGATCGCCACCAAAATCTAATCAGTTGGCCCAAGGCATATCTGTCTACCAAATTTCATGGAAATCCTTTCATACGTTTTTGAGATATCCTGACAGACACAGAAACTAACAGAGGGGAAAACATAACCTCCTCGGCAGAGGTAAAAATGTAAAATGGTAGAACTTGTATGATCAAAATAAATATCTTTTAGATAATACAGTAATAATAATAATATGATAATGATGATATAATGATAATACAATCCTGTTTTAATCTCAATTGGTGTTGTGTTTATATTGACTTGTATTGACAATCATCACAAAGAAAGAATTTGACTCAATTGGGAACCTATCGTCTAAAACGTATGAAATGGATTCTCCACATAACCAAGCATGAACAAGAACAAAGGGAGACATCTACTGGTATGTACAAGTTGGTACATCACAGACCTGTGTACTTTTTCCTACAGAACATCTGTAACTGATTTGTGATATCTCTTGGCTCATATAGTAGCTACTACTACTAACACGACTACAACTCTCACCACTACATCTACTTATAAAAGTAATAATAATCTCAGCAACATCACAAAAAAGACACAAGAGACATCAAGTATTTATTAACAAGTACACAAGTGAATTTTATTTATGCAAGCAAATTTGATCATACAGGTCAAATAAGCCACTTCAAGCTGTTGGCACATGAATGTACAAAACAGATTCAATTTAAAGCCTGCTACTAAGCATTCTTAGTGAAAGTACAAAAGACTAATACGAGGAGGAAGCTGAAAGCATTTTTTCAGATCATTACTGAGTAAGCAACGTTGGTACAAGTATTAGTTTTAAGACATGGTTGAGAGCTCATCACAAACTAAATAGACACAACTCAAAGACTACAGTCTCTAATATCAGTAGCATAATGCGTTAAGCGTGGGAAGTTTAGTACTGCACATATAAACAAAGGGTTGATCCAGCAAGACAGTCAAAAGTGTAAAAATAAAGAAGTGAAATAAAATGACTTTTTGAGTCAATAATACTATACTTATTAATGCATGTCCATGCCACGAAAAACATCTAAATTCACAGTCTTTACCTAACAGTACAGTTATCCAACTCGGAGTTGAACACCAATGCGCTTACATCTAGAGAGAGCACAGAAATGGTCAAATAAGTGCATGAAACTAGCTTTTAGAAATACTGACAAAACAAATATTGCCAGGCAATGAAATGACAGGCCACCTTTGTAGTCTTATGGCATCAGGATGTGTAAGCAAGACAATCAGACTTTTACTGTCATGAACAAAATTACTGTGACACACACTTTTCTCACATCTGATAATTCCACCAAGAAGTGCCATTACACCAACAACTTTTTATTGTCAAGGTTTTTTTTTCATTGAGACTGATAGATGGAAAGTGGACTGACCCACAGTGATCTCTTCTTATTCTCACATGAATTGTCCTGAAATTGAAGTGCTTAACATATAGGTATGCTTTGATATATCAATATATACAGTGCAGAGTTCTGCAAAAACTGGATTCATACTACTATTTATAAAGTTCCACTTTTAAGAAATTAAAAAAGGGGTTATGAAAGTATGTTTGCATGTGCTTTTGTGGCTTGTGATTCAAAGACAATGGAATCATTCACAGTCCTAAAATACATTTAAACTGGCGAGATTCCCCGTTTATCATAAAATAACCCATAGTTTATCATTTAATTGACTATTCCCATCTTTGATACTGACCTAGGTCATTGTTTCCTGTTTAACAGGCTTGGCACAGCTAGCAAATAATATTTGTTTTTCTCTAATAATTTGGTATTTATTATTGTGTTGTCTTGCTGTTGTATAACATCAGATAGAAAAACAGATTGTAGCTAAGATTTGAATTACTTCCATTTGAAAGTGATTTTGATCCCTGGGAATAATTGTATTTCGAAGGCTTACAATGCTTCATAGTTGCCTTGTGAGATTTGAAATATTTTAGTTTTCAAAACGGACCATCCATTCACATACAGTACATAGTTCTTCAACATGAGATCTTCAGACACACGAACATGAGAAATGTGCTTGAAACCCTTTAAGCCCCAATTGACCCCCTCGGAAATCAGCAAAAAATAAATAATACATGAGAAAAAAATGACACTTTGAATCAAATAAAAATATCAGAAAAAAAACATATATGTAAATTATTCAACGTAAAATAAAAAAGCATTAAGCAGAAACACTACTGCTACTTCTGATTCTACAATCTATACTAAAACTACTATCAGCACTAAACAACTGGTATTCAATAATAATATAACTGCCATAATGATAATCATAACACCGTCCATGAGAGAGGTAAAGGGGCTTTTTCATCTGAAATGCTGTTTGTGGCTGGGGAGGGTTATGTGACGTTCCCCCCCCAGACCACTTTGTCATATGACGCACCAGTGACATCAGCAGTGGCGAGGGGCCCTAGGCGCCATCCGCCCCCCCTCTGGAGGGGATGGTAGAGAGAGACAGAAAGAAAGAAAGACAGAAAGAAAGGAAGAGAGAGGGAGGGGGGCCGGAGTGGCAGGGCCAGGCCTCACGCTGGTCTTTATGTGTAGGCGTTGAGACGCTCCTTGGAGCGAGTGGAGTGGATGTCGTGGAGCTCCTGCTCCTCCTTCGACTTGATGTCCTCATACTTCTGCATCCGGCAGGCGTCCTTCACGTAGGCCCAGTTGGCCGACAGCACCATCAGGTAGTGGATCTGTGAGATATGGAAAAAGATGAGGTGTTACCCATGCAAAAATGTTGCAGAAAAATCATATAAGGTCTACCTTCTATGATTTATATATGTTTTGTTTATACTGTATATTTGATAGCTATAAGTTTAATAGTATTAAAGTGGCCACTCTCATAGTATGAAAGTCCTAAATAACTTTCAAGATTCATAGTAGATTTTTCAAGTCTCACTTATTTGGGTGGTTTATAAGTTACTTCCTGAGTAATGTAAAAGGTAATTCATATACATGCATGCCTGCAACTGGGATTCACCCAGCTGAACTCTTGAAAGAATATCATTTTTTGCAGTACTCTATTGACCCAGAAGGGGAATTCCGTCTTCAGTTCAGGTTTTGTGATCCGGGTTTGAATTGCGGTTTGGGTGTCGATGGAATCATAGGAAATCTGGCCTGTACAAATCTGTCTAAGCCCTCCTACTTCAATCGTTTCCTGAAGTTTGCCAACCCACAGGCCTTTTCTCTGTTTTTGTGAATGTATTATTGAATCACATGTGGGATGAGCTATTTACACTGCATCACATCAGAATAAAGACTTAATAACCTTCATTCACTGATGCAAATTAATAACCTCCAAATGACTGACTATTCATTTAAAATGCACAGAGTAGACTTGTTAAGTTTGTTTGAGTGGGCTGGCCGTTTTAATTTTGAGCGACACCTCACCAGTAGACCAGCAGGTGGCAGTATAATGTAAAATGTGGGCTTGGACCTGCGTTACCATGGCAGCAAAGGCCATAGTGAATGCATTGTGTTTTAATGACTGTGGTTGTAACACAGCCACTCCTTTCACAAGGAATCACAGCCCTCCATAACTGTGCTGTTCATTGTTTCTGATATGTATTAAGACCATTTAGGTCACTGGGATTTGAGCAGAAGCTTCAGTCTAGCAGCCAACTTGTTTGGTGAATAAAAAAAGGACATGTCTTTGCTAATTATCAATCTTTCACATTAATCAAACGTTTGTTTTTATTGTCTAGTTTTTTGCTAGGTCAGCTGGTATTGATGCATCTTTGATGAATTTCTGAGCATGAATATGCACTGATTGTGTTCCTGGCTTTGAAGCTTTTTGAGGCCAACACTTTCTTGGCGAGCGTCTGTGTATCTGTTCCTCTGTTCTGCTGTTTAATTTTCCCAGCCATTAGCCGGACAAAAAAAAAGGGGCTTGGGGAGGGGTTTAGTATCTTACCACAATTTGCACCATCATCCCTGACTAACGCACACATTCTGTTTCTCAGAAAATGGCTCCTCACAAATTACTGAGTGATGTTTGCAACAAGCTCTGAGCCTTTCTTCTCCCTGTTTCCATGACAACGCTGTGACATGCCCGGCGCCTCCGAAAGAGGGAGGGAGAAAAACCCTGTCTTTTCACTGCGCCAAAATGCCTTCTCTCCCATCTACAGCTATTCTCACAGGCAAACACATCACACACTAAAACAGTCACACCAGAACACAACAATCCCTATTTCCCCAGCTATTTCCCCCCAGTTTTACCTTCATTTTCAAAAACAATCAAATCCCACAACTGTAGAAATCATTTGCTGTGGCCTTGGAGACCAAAGCGAAATCACATTTGTATTTACTCTTATGAAGAACATGGGATACTGCAGTAGTTCTTTAAAGAAGCTGTCTATTCAAACAGGTATACATGCAATCTGTGACCAACAGCATAACACTACTGCTGCGGGAAAAAACCCCCAACATATCATAGGATAATGATGGTGTTGTTTTTTGTACTTGATTTGAAAGATTTGCATGGTCATGGATTTGAGTGATTTTGATGACCCTTGAGCCTTTGAAAACACTGTATAATATCAGAATTACATGGACATCAATGAGAAAATAAGCATTCTTTTCCTCATTATTGCAAGACTTTTTGAAGATGCATGTTTCTTGGTGTGTTTTTTTGCTTTGCTTTGTCCGGTGAGAGTGATGATAGCTTTATTGGTGTCTCACCATAGCGATAACAGCGGCTCCTGCTCCGGCCAGGGCACAGATGAACAGGTGGAATGTCATGTCCAGCTGTAGTGAAAACAAATCACAGCACAAATTAGTCTTCAAGGTTTACAGGACCTTTGAAATCTCTTAAACAAAAGAACTGGCGTGCTCAACTCACAGTCTTTAGAGCGTAATGGGTGCCGACCCAAAAATCACAAAAATAACAAATGAAGTCGTCAGCACTCACAGATAAGTTTATATCACTTCTTTAATGATGCACAGCAGCAAAAAAAAAAAAAACGGACGTGTTTCAGCCCTAGGCTTTCCTCAACGCTGAGGAAAGCCTAGGGCTGAAACACGTCCGTTTTTTTTGCTGCTGTGCATCATTAAAGAAGTGTAATACACTTATCTGTGAGCGCTGACGACTTCATTTGTTACCTTTGAAATCTCTAACTTGTCTAATTCCCATTTGTAAACATCTTCTTGTTCTTTTGAATTTTTTCAGCAGGCGTAAACCTATATGACTATGAACAGTTGGCCACCAATAATAGGTATGTCAGTGTGTGTCAGTGTCTACTGTGATGTTACACATTTTTATTTTTGAAAAAAATATTAAGGACAATGTGTAATTGTAACATTTATATTCGTTCATTTTCAATACACTATGTCCATTTTGTGAAAAAACATTAATTGCCCTAATCATTCACTATCGGTAAAATATAGAGGATCCCGTCTCTAACATTGGCATCGTTTTGTCAACCAAGAACTTCATTTACCTTCTATGCCTCAAAAAGTACCATCATTTGTTTCAGTTTTGTGCCATCAATCATTTTCAAGACTAGGTGTCACTTTCATCAAATGATGGATATCTCAATTTGGAATAATCCTCCTGTGTTCAGTGTTATACTTTACAAGAGTCAGGAGGAAGGGTCTGAATGGAAGTCACGGCTATGGATTGCTGCGCTGCAAAGATTGTCTATTTTAACAAGTCGTGAGTCTTGCAATCTTATTTTTCTTTCCTCAAGTGACAAAAACAATCCAGTGGGGTGAGATGATTTCACTTGTTACTAACATAGCTTCACTTGTTTCAAGAATTTTCTGATGTTAGGTGGAATACCCTTTTTGAAGTACTCTTGCTTTTTAAGTGGCCGTATGTAAACACCATATCCAGTCTACAATACGATAAGATGAGCTCATGTCCTGGCTATGAGAAACGTTTCCTTTTGGTTTTTGCGGCTCGAGTACATTCTGTTTGCACAGTAATCTGAATGTTGATTTTATTCACACAGAGAGAGAATACATTCATATGTTAAGATAAGTAACCACACGATGTGTCAACACACTGTGAATTAAGAGGCAAACAGCCCTCCCAGATTAGCTTGTATCCTTTTTTTTTTTTTTTTTAGCCTTTATTCATCCAGGGAAAGTTGACTGAGCAGTAACACCTTGCTCCACATTCACACAGTTACACATATTCACACCTGGGAGCTGCCCACTGTTGGCCACTGAGCAGCTCCACTGCCTTGCTCAAGGGCTCCTTGGCAGCGGTTGTTGAGGAAGAGGAGAGTGTTACTCGTTCACTTTCCCCACTCATATTTTCCCAGCTGGTCCAGGGATTCAAACTGTCAATCTTCCAGTCATAATCCCGCTTCTTTTCTAAAAGGTCTTTGTGTTTTTCCCATTACATAAGTGTACAATGCTGCACCCATACTGGCACAGTGCAGTATGTTTATCCATTATGCCTTGTGCACAGAAGTACACTAAAAGGATATGTGCACTATTTTACAAATACACAACAGGTACAAGTGTGCTGTGCTGGTATTGTACCATACCACTAGCTGGCCCAGTATACACATAAAAATACTATGCATGTTGTTCATCCTGTATGTAAGTCAGCTCAACATTTCTTAATGGAGGGGGCAAAGGGATAATGTCAGAATTAGACAATAATTAGATGTTGCAAACCCATGGAACATGAATTTATAGTAATACTAATTTCACCTACCTCATTAGATTCACACATCTTGTAAAACTTCTCTGTACCAGAGCACACCTTTTTCACCTCAGCAATCGGTACGATACCTGAAATGAGAGTACAACGTAGATGATAGGGTGCTCAGTTTTTCACGTTGATCATCAGTTGAGGATCTCGGGGATATTCTTTGTTGTATGATCTTGTGTGATCCACACAAGAATGTTTTTCTCAACTTAAGAAATCAGTGTCTTCTCAAATCCAAAACCACCCATAAAAAAGTCCAGTAATGTAATGATAAACACTATATCAAACGATCTTATAGCTTGGCACATCGGCTCATGTTCAGTCTACTGTACTTAACCATGTGGACAACACCGTGCTAAAGAGAAAGAGAGGGGAAGGGAGAAAAAGCTGATCAGGATGTACAGCCTGTTTTAGATATACATTTTTATATACATCATTATTACTCACTGTATTGTTAAATATTTTGCCTTATCAATTGAATGTTGAATTATTTTGTTAGACTGACTAAATAACTTGATTAAATTGAATTGAATAAGATGATTCAGCTTTGTTTTTCATAATTATTATTATTATTATTATTATATTATATTCTTTTATGCTCTTTGTGCAAAGCAAATTCCCCGAGGGGCAATAAAGGTTTCATTCATATAATAATATACCTACTTCTGAAACAGGCTGTATTATTTTCAACCTTGGCACAGGTCCAATGGGTGGGGAAATTATCAGCCAGCAGCCAAATTATATTTTATTTATTTATTTTTGTGGATGTTAAGATGGTCGGCTCTACCAGCCACTTTGGCAGATAATAAGCCTTCATTCAGAGGTCTTTTTTTTTATTTTAAAGAAGCATAAAAGTGTTTGGTGGATTTGGGATTTACCAGCCACTGGGGCCTGCAGACATGCAAAGTTACGTTTCCCGTCCTGCAAGTCGATAGCTGTACAGTTGAATGAGCCCCCCAGTGCCCTGTAGATGCTATAAAAAATTGAGACCTGTGACTCGGAGAGACAGAGACAGAGAGACAGTAGCCTTCCTTACCATACTGGCGTGGGTCCAGGCAGAACGAGGCCCCCTCCAGCACGGTAGCATTTTGGCAAAGAGTCCAGATGTTGAAGTACATGAAGACGGGGAGGGAGGTGAAAGCGGTCACCCCGAGCCAAGCCAGCATGAAGATGTACGTCAGCATGATGAACTGAAAGAGCAACAGAGGACAACAGATCACATTTACGATTGGTGTTGGGCAAGGTAATTGAAGTTTATGGGATGGTTGTCCGTTTATGGACTAAGCCGACAGTGTAAAACATCCATCTTAACAAGTCATTTAATCTAGTTTTGAGTCTTAGAATCTTAATTTTTTCAAATCAAATGCTGCTGTTTTCTTTACCCAGCCTTACACTTGGTTATTAAGTCGACCAGATGCCTTCGGCAGTGCATTTCCTGCTCATCTTCCAGCCAACCAATCAGTCTCAATGAAGCTGAGTGTGTCATTTCCACTGAAATGCCTTTAGTAGTGAGGTGATTGCAGAGAATTCCACATGATAAAAATCCCGGAAAGGGGAAGATGGCAACTCTAAAAAAAATTAGACTCTAATGATGTTTTTTTCTTGTGAATAAATACTTCTCCTTTTATTGATTCAAAGTATTACGCTTTGATGCATTTTGACAGACAGCATGCCGAAACATGTCAAGTTTGTTTCTGAGTAGCTGTCTTTCGTTTTTCATTTGCGGCATTTAGCTGATGTCTTTATTCAGAGTGACTTCAATAAGACAGGAGGTACATGCAGTATGGGTTCAGTGTTTTGTTCCAGGTCATTTTGACAGGACACATTGTTGTTGATGGAAACAAATTGACTGCTGTGAAGAATGAACCTGTGATTTTTGGGTTATGAGTGTCTATCCAGTTGACCGCACTGCCACCCATTTGTGCATTTCTACCAGTCACATTGTGGTTTGGACGTTTCCATGGGCAAAGGATTAGCACCCACTAACTCAATGAACTCAATGACCACAAATACCACAGCACAACTCATTTCCTTTGCCTCCCTGTGGAGCTGCAGATTTGCTGAGCAATTATGTTGTAGAGATGATCTTGTTAGGATCGCTGCAGGCTCTGTGATATGGTCTGTATCAGAATGCTCCTAGTTGTTTATTGTTATTATGGAAATATAATAAATGTCTTTTGACTCTAATGTTTTTTATGAATTTTAGAGCACTTCAGTTGTCACATGCAGTGGAATTAGTAATTTGTCTCTTCAGATAACCCTCTGAAACACATATACACATATATACATGTAAAGACTGAATTTAAATAAATGTCCACTTTGTGGATAGTGATTCAACTTATACCCAGTAAATGAAAGCTTTTACATTTGCCGTTCTAAACACCTGGTGTCTAGTCGGTCTGTCCCGGGAAAAATCCCCTGCCGTACAGGAAGTGATGTATTCTACATTAGTGGCAGCAGCAACAACGGTTTATTTGGGAAGGAAAAGAAAAGCGTGGCACCTGCAGAAACTCAAACTTCATCAACAGAAAATCCAAGAAAAAAGACGTCGCAGACAGGTGATCTGTGACTGGAAGTGCAGTGCAGAAACACCACAGCAATAAGTGCTTGGCACCAAAGATGTCACCGAAAAACAAACACAAATCTTTGACTATCCCTTGACACTGGATCAACCAAACCAAAACCAAGTTACATTTAACAGAGTTTAATATGCACTCATATGTCTCCTACCCAAGCGCTGACGCAGCGTCCGCAGGTGGTGATCTTGAAGTCTCCATACAGGTCCTTAATGGCTCCACTGGTGAAGAAGCCCTCCACCATCAGCAGGATGCCGTAGACGAAGAAGGCCGAGGCGATGCCGTAGATCACATACTTGATAATGTCAATCCTGGGGAATGTATAGAGAACTGCTGAAAACTACTACAACATGACAGTGAATAATTTGCTTTGTTGCAGCTCAAAGAGTTTGCATATGAAGAATTAATTGCCAAAATGCTATGTATTATTGTTTTGGAAATACAAAAAATAACATGAAGTTAAACATTTTGAATTTTAGCTTGTAATTTATTTCACATTGGGGAAAAATAATTTTCTTTTGTCCTTAGAATTCCTCAAAAACCTCTTCAAGTTGATTTTGGTGTAATATTCCCTTTAATCAGCTCGCCAATGACCCTACTGGATGCCCATCTTTTTTAGGATTCTGCTTTCTTCAGTTACTATTCTTCCAAGCAACTTATAAGATCCAGTCTGATCCTCCTTTACTCACATGGTGAAGACGTCCAGCGAGTCCACGGGGCTCCGGACCACCTCAAAGTAGTTCTGGAGGATGGTGACGGTGCCAGACAGCGCCTCGTGCCCGCAGCCGCAGAACAGAGCCACGCCCGCGTACAGCAAGATGGTGGCAATAAGGGATGGGTATGGGATCCCACCCAGGCATTTGATGCAGCACTCAAGGCATCCTAGACACACACATACACACACACACACAGACAAAGAGATGAAAAGGTCAACCGTCAGTCAGAAAAGACTAAAAATGAAAGTTAATTGCGAAAGGAAATCTGGGGAGGGGCGGAAATTTCTTTGTGTCTTCGAATCACTGGCAGGCTGTGACAGAGACCAAGACAAGATTCTGACTTTTGCTGAATTTTGAATAATTCAGTATACATTGCCAATGGGCGAATGCATTTGCATGTCTTACATTGTAGTGCCATTTGCTTGTTGGGAATCTTCTAGATTCAAACCACGGCTGGGAGGCCTCCGTCCATTTACAGGGAGGAACTAAATACAAAAACTTGGCAAAGTAACAGGACTACTGTTGCATGAAACACAACTACAACATCCTCTCCCTGTGGTAATGGACAACTAATGTCTTTCTCCATCTAGTGAGACATCAGTTGTGTAGAGGTATTCAAAGCCACAAAATGGAGTAGGAAAATCATTTTCTCCTCTACAGCTTATTTACATTTTAGCCTATGCAATCTTCTGGCGTCACATTTTCCTTGTATTCTGGGTTTGTGCGTCATGTCTTTTCTTTTAGCTGTTTAGCCCTACAGAGCTTCCTGCTGACATTTTATTCAGTACTAAAAACTACACTCTGCCCCTGACCTTTAACCCCACTCTGCTTCGCCTGGCTTCCTGTCTCAGGGGACCCTTAAGGTGACTAATCGCTGCTCAGCTCCAACTTCAATCTCCTGTCACGCAGATTACTCCGAGAGGTGGTGAGTGTGTGTATATACTCATGCGTGTGTGTGTGATGTCTGTATGAATTGCCTAGATTGATGAGTCTTTCTCTCTCTGTCTCCCTCTCTTATGTTTGTATATTGTGTGTGTCTGTTTGTGGCTTCTGTGTGTGTGTGTGTATGGGCTCCTATTTTGGGGTGTGTGTGGGAGGGGGGGGTACTGAGTCAGTCATTCCCCTGAGTAACAGCAACATTAGTGTAGTTTATTTCCCGTTAGCAAGCATGGAACTAAAACCAGATCGTATCAAGTCTTGCAGTGCATTGCAGAATATTAACCACTCGGTTTACATGAAGCCGATTCCATTTTGAATCAATTGATAACCCCTCCCCATCTAGAGATGTACTAAAATGGAGAGCTGTTTCTGTAAGCATGCATTGCTTTCTGAAATATGGTCGCCCAAATCAATACGCTCAGCTAATGAAATGCACAAATGTAATTTCACGCTCACAGAATGAGAGAATTCCTCCAGAGCATTTACATCACCATTATAGCCCTTGATTAAATTCATCTGCATTCACACTGCTGTCCTCGTTTAGCAGAAGAATCTATGACTACGCAGCCAGTTTTCATTGTCAGTCGTAGAGATGCTGATAAATTGCAGGATCGCTCATCAAGGTTTTTTTCAGCACCATCTCCTTTATGGTTATCTTGCCGTCTTCACCTGTGATACAAGGCAAGAGCCAGAGCAATATCCCTCCCTCCTCATCCTCCTCCTCCTCAACTCTCTGCTTCTGTCTCTGATCCGAACCTGAGTGGAATACCAAGTAGCTGGTCCGCCTGCTGGGCTGTGGGAGCGCTCAGACTCTTGGTGCAGCTCCGATCGTCACCCAGGCTCGCCCAGATTATCTGCATCCTCGCAGATGTAATCCAATGCTAGACATCTCACCGACTGTGCTGTCGGTGAGATGTCTATTTGGCCTCCCTACTTTATTTTTAACCTTTTTTTTTTTTTATCCAGGAAAGGTTTGCTGAGCATGCATGCGCTTTTCCATCAATGACCTGCTTCGCTTTTCACACAGTTACACACGTTCACATCTGGGATCTGCCCAGTTCAACTGCAGTTTAAGAAAATAATATGAACAGCTCCACTGAAGTGATTGTGAGTTAAAGGAAAAATCCACCTTTGGATGCTGTCACGCTGTTAAAAATCACCAACTTGTCATGTTCAGTGCATTCCAGGAGTTATTTTGTGATGAAATGTAATTTACTTTTTTGGTGTTGCCACTTTCCCTCAACCTGCCTCGTCCACTTCTACTTCAATTAGTGATTTCCTACATTTCCCAGAATGACATCAAACAATGCCAATGGGCTTGAACTTGCTGCTTTCAATCAAAGCTGGGTGTATGGGCATATAAATGGCTTGGAAGTGTGATCATTCAGCTGTGGGTTTTACTTGTCTATGATCACCTCTTACTCAAAATACACACTGTCTTGTGGCTGCATTGCATTCTGGTCTACTGAGGCTGCTGCCAGTGAAGAAATTGGTCTCTCTGCCTCTTCTACCATGGATTTCTCCCTGCATGATTGTTAAATGTTGGTGCAAATTGGTGAGTCTAGCAAGAAGCCCTCGCTCTTTGATTCTGAGGGACTGACACCAAACCTGGCATTTACCTTAAATGTTTCAGATAGCTGAAACATTTTCTGCTATCACACTCCATTGTATCCGTGCTGAAAATGTCTCCACGAGACGCTGAGTTATCTATATTTGGTCAGTTATCTACAGGAATAAAAAAAAAAATGTGGATACACCACCAAAAAACTTTTTTTTTTTTAAAAGTATTTTAGGATGGATTTTTCATTCAGAGCCTTGCTGAAAGGCACCATCACATTAGTTGTTGAGGGAAGGGAGAAGGTAGCCTAATTCTTTCACTATCCCTGCCCAGATTGTTCCCTCAGACTCAATATCTCTAGTTACCTTATCGCATCGGGAAGCAGGCAGTGACAGGGCTTGTTGATGCCATGGTGTGTACAGACGGGCTGAGAGAGAGCAGCCACACCTACCCTTCGTGCTCAGGGTGTCAACATGTTTCAGCTAGCGTAAACGAGCCAAACGGCTGTCCAGTCATCTGAAGTAAACAGAGGTGATTGGCATATCCTAGTTATTTTTTGCCTGCAGGTCACACCTGAGGAATGCTGTTGGGGTTTCTTCCACACTTATGTGGCACCCTGAAGGGACATTTTCATACTTCACTATAGCACTATTTTTTTGTAATTTGCTCACTTCATTTCATAGACTCATTTGGGTATGAATGATTTTAATTTTTTTTTTTTTTTTTTTTTGCCAAATTCAAGCTCAAGTTTTCAAAGTAATGGGGGGAAATCAGAATCCCTCTCACAAATCACCAGAAATTGAAGCAGTTATTAAAACCGCTTACATTTTTAGAGACAGGCCTTGTTCTCTTTCTTTTCTCTGAGAGACTTTCAGTGTGAATCTGGTTTAATGTGCGTACAGTAGATGTGAGGAGTGGGTACTTTACA
The DNA here is from genome assembly GCF_048128805.1 of Centroberyx gerrardi. Classification (NCBI taxonomy): domain Eukaryota; kingdom Metazoa; phylum Chordata; class Actinopteri; order Beryciformes; family Berycidae; genus Centroberyx; species Centroberyx gerrardi. The sequence goes on from NC_136012.1 coordinate 22,695,475, forward strand.
TGAAGGGAGATGTGCGCTGATGTAAATGATTTATGTCATGTCCTCAATCAAGGTTTATTGCCTCTGCATTATTTACATTTTTTCACGAACCAGTGAAACCAGGTCTAGAGCAGACCTCTCATTGCACTGCATTTTGCAATTATTTTACTTTTCCAAAGATGATAATAAAGAAAAAAACAACAACAAACTCTCCTTCACTGTAACACTAATGCACATAGGCCCCATACTGTCACAGTGAATTGCATTTGATGAAATTCTGATTCTTGCAATAGAACAAAACCATACAAATAAATAAATAATACAAATAATATAACTGACTATTAGACACTAGTTTGCATTATGGCTCGCTAGCTACAATGAAATAATATGACATCCGTTTGGACTTGACTGAAAGGAAATGGAGTGTTGTTTCCATGGAAACAGTCGAGAATAAAGTTGCAGGGTAAGAAGGAAGCAACAGTGAGTGGATGTAAGGAGAGTGATGTTTTATTGATTGTCTGCTTCTAATTTTGCAGAGGGAAACTCCTGCGCCAGTCGCCCCCCCTGCTCCCTCCAGTATGCAGAGGTGTCTTAGCAAATGGCAAAATTAACTGGCCATGTTAAGTGCCGCTTAAAGTTAGAGTCTGACATATCTCTTACATCAAGATATAAGAAAGAAATGGATGCATGAGTCAGGGTGGATGTTAGGATGAGAGTGTAACATTCAGCCAAGGCTACAGTATGAGCTTCTGTTCAATCAACTGTTGTAAGTCTTATGTACTGTTTTCTAATGTGTCTTCTGCAAATTTTGGAAGGAAACATAAATGGACCATGCTGTAATTGCTTTATGGCAGGCATGATATAGTGGGGATGTTTGATTAGCAGTCATTTATTTCTACAACTCCGATATCAAGTGTCACATGTGCCATTGCATTAGGAAAAAAAAGTGCCTCCCATGCTAGCAGATTCATTCCCTTCCTCTCTGTCGCTCTGCATTGATCCTAACTCACTTTGCGAGATCGAGCTGGTGAAAAATGACAAGTGGTGGTGCGAACTGACTCAGAGAGCTACTGGATGCTTGATCCATAATTTAGCAGCAGCACAGCGCAGCAGAGCACAAGCCTCTTGCATTCATTATTTACGCTTTCTGCATTAGTCTAACATTACCTGCGATGAAGATAAAAGATGCCTGGTTGATGAGGAGTCGCAAGTATTTGAATTGATCTCGTTTGCAGTTGGAATATCACTGTAGTACCGAATGTATTTAAAAGTAGTGACTGACAGGTCAGTCAGGTTGGGAATTTGGCCTGATTGCCTTTGGGTAAGCTGATTTAAATGGACTAATAGAAGCAGTGATGCAGAGCGTCTGTGTGCCCTTACTCGTCAATGGTCAAACGGGAGACAAAATGTTAGTGTCTTGGGTTGAAAAATTGGATCTACTTGTTGTTTCAGCAAAGTCAGTGTAATGAAATTTTTGCCTTGTTGTTATTTTCATAGCAATACAGACAATATTTGATAGTTAACCCATTATTGACTTAAGATGCTTTAATTTGTTAAGGCTAGCCTCCAGACATTGTAGGTCCATCAGCTAAAAAGACTTAAAATGGACTCTTCTTTCAAAGCAAAACTCAGATTTAGAGGCTTTATGTTCCCTGTTTGTGTCTAAGCTGTGTATTATTTTCCTTGACTCTTAATCAAATAAATTTCACCTGCCAAAATTGAAAATCTGGCAACATGAGGATTAGATTTAATGAATTTTGAACAAAGAGACAGGATTTCAGGAGACAGTGGGGTTTTAAATATTTTATCCTCTACACAAAAAAGCTTCTGTTTAAAAAAAGTGAAGCCTGTAATTTGGCCATGACCCCAAACATACACTCTGGTCCAATCAACAGAAGGCGTCTCCCTAATACAAAGAGAAAGGACGACCCCCCTCCCAAGGCCCCTCCCACCTCCCACTTCTCCTCCATCTGTCAGTGTCATGTCCGACAGGCAAAAGGGACACACATGCACACACAAACACACACACACACACACTCAGACTCTCACTGACCCAGTCAACATTCACACAAAGGATGAGGTTATCGTTATATAATGCTCAGAGCTAAATGACGTCCTTCAAAGAAAACATGGCTATAACATCCTGGACACAGCAGGTCTACTCGGTACAAAACAATCAGTATGAGATGCACAAATTAGCACAATCACCTTAATCCTATTTAAAGAGCTAAAGTTCATTAGGGTCAACTCACCAGGCTAAAGGAGCGAGACAAACAGTATTTACACCAGTGAGATATGGCCTTTTACACCTGACTTCCAGGGGTGTGCTTGCTGAGAAAATATATTTTTACTGTTATGAACTGCCAGAATGTAGTTTTTCACCAATTCCTCCAAGTATAACTGGCAGACTGAAGTCAAAGCCAATTCAAAGCCAGACTTGTTTATACGCCAAACATTTATGTTCAGGTCCACCTTTTCTTTTTGAAGCCATGTAGGAAAGAGCAGCTTTGCTTTTGGTGCAGCTAGGGCCAGAGAGAGAGAGACAATAAGATGCAGTGCAAGAGATGGAAACGAATGAGAGACAATAAAGGAGATGAGAGAGAGAAGAAAACGATGATCTAATTTTACGTCTTAAGGCACATCAGCGGTGCATGTTGACTTACTTGCACATTAAAACCTCTAATCAGACCCAAATTTTGCACATATAATCCAAATTGCATTTATTAGGTCCTTGTTAACTGAGGACTTCCGTATGGGGGTTGGGTGGCAGCGCGCCTGGCCCTAGAGAGCGGGAGATGGCAGTGGGGGGATGGTGTGTCTGTGTGAGTCTGACAGCACTGGGCGTATACATGTCTCGTTGCTTCCCTATATTTAATACGCAGCCCCCCTTACCCTGAAGCGAGCAGGTTTTTTCAGCTCCCGCACGCCCCCGTCTCCTCTGCGCATGTTTAATCAACCAGTATGGTTGCCATGTCAACCGCAGCGCAAAATCTGAGAATAGACCGGGTACTTCAGAGCCGTGACCCACTTACTGTATGTCAACAAATTCAGTGGGACAATAGTGAATGAGACACATTACACAGATTACCCCTCTGGGCAAAAGGACGCTACAGGCCAGGTCTAAAAGCCCTGCCACTGATTTCCTCTTTTTTCTTTTTTTTAACTGAGAGATGGAAGACTCTGAACATGCCTGCGTGACTGCTGAGCAGGGACGTGTCTTTTGTCTGCGCCGAGTTCACTCAAGAGACCGAATGAGCAAATGTCAAAAACTCGAGAGAAGAAAGCGAGGGCTGTTCTTTCACACTTTACATTTTAAGCATGTAGCTGATGCTCTTCTCCAGGATGATATACTACAGTGAAATAATCTTAAATTCCTCGAACGCCAACATTTTAAGCAGCGAACAAGGAGTGCAAGGATCAAAGTCACAGCGCCTAGACAATAGATAGCCTGTTCTCAGTATATGATTGTATGTGACAGTGATCCGTACCATTGTATTCAATTTTTACATCATTACATCATTCCAAATACAGCTTACTCAAGATCAGCTACAATTTCTAACATATATTGTTGTTGGACAAAAGCACATATTTGCCAAAAATATGTCTTTCAGGAATGGAGAAAGCTTATTTTCTCATTGACAGCGTGGTATTTTTGAAATTGGTCAGTGAGGTACTTACAGTTTCAAGGGCTGAAGGGTCATAAAACTCACTCAGCATACAAATTAGCATGTAAATTTCAATCTAAGTAAGAACTCACTGTGTAGGAGAATCTAGTTTGGTTCTAGGTTAACCTATATAGGTTGAAGGCAGATACTGATATTTTGTATTGAAGCTGGATATTCAATATAAGTTTTCGGTCTAACCCTAGTGTCTACAGTCAAAGTGGCTTTTTTATGTATGTGATGATCTACTGTGCCCTAACCTCAATGCAAATTTGACATTTATTATGGGAGCTGTAAATTCAAAGTGCATGGGACTCAGTGAACCGTTGGTAAAATACAGCAAAACTCAAACAGCCTCTTCTTCAACCTTGTGCTTGCCTACTGTGTTCATGTCATGTTCCTTGGCAAATATTCTACAGTGTTTTGACATTATATATCATTACTTAACGTGCACTGACAGAAAATGTCAATGAAATTTTCATCACATTACAGCATGCCAAGTTAATACCCTGATCAAACTGATCAAACAGAAGGGCAAGCGATGCCTTGCAGAGTAGCTTCTTGGCTCAGGAAATGCTAACAGGTGTGCCTTTCTCAATTTTTCCATTCAGCGGTGATTAACAGAAACAGTGTTAACTATCTCCAGAATGCTTTATTTGCTTCCTTCTTAAATAGTGCTACGCAACCCATGATAATTTGCAGAAGGTCTCTGCAAAACTTCATTGCAATCCCATGTGTTCAGAGTTGTAGCTGAAATTCGCTTGTTCAACCATAGGGCGTTGGTTTGCTCCCTGCTGCTGATGGCCCCTTTGGTACATAGCGTGCAGTGCTACATTTGGCTAGCAGCTGAAGTGAGCAGTGCCCACCTGGTGCATCTGACTCATAATCTGAGATTTGCAGCCTCAGAGGAGGAAGACAGAAGGGCGTTAGCATGCTGAGTGCACTCATTGACACCTACACCTCTTTTGTGGCGGAAGCACCTATTTATTTATAATTTGCTATTTGCTTGAATGATGTAAACACTATTCTTCATCAAAAAAAATTATTAAATTGTCCTTTAACAATGGAAGTTTTTATAGTAGATAGTAGAAAGAGTACCTAGAGTCAATGATGCACAATTTGTCTGTTGGCAATAAAAGCCCCCTTTTCAGAGGTTCACAACATTGCATGACATTCATAAGCTTTTAAAATTGTAATGGCCAGACAGAAATGTTTTTATAGTGCTGGTGCTTTTTGAGTGCTTGTGCAGTGAGCAATGCTTAGTTGAATGTCCAGAATCACAGGATAATATTCCTCCCGATCCTCTGGCTAGTTCTTTCATGTACAGTAGCTTGCTGGGGACTGAAGTAACAAGAACCACAACAGAAACAAGGCTAGGGCTTTTTCACACGATCCTTGACAGTTCTTACTATGTTTCATGATTTTAGTTTTTTAAAGAAAGAAAGAAAGAAAAGTAAACTACCTCTTGGCATCCAGAGCAGCCCTCAGACAAATCAAAGCTTTGATCACCACATAAAGGCTGATCGGACCGTGGAAGAGGAAGTTGTTGGAGGGCTTTCCCAGCAAAAGGGCACCACACTTAAAGTAGCTCATTTATTTATTATCCCACGTTCTAAGGCTAGGGAACAGCGTGTCGGTTGCAGCAGAAAGCCAGCAATGATTTTGTACAAGTTTTGCAAAATGACAGGCACGAAATCAAAGGAACATGGAACCAAACCTGACAGGGCACACTAAAGTGTTCATCATGCTTCATCTGAGCAGTCAATGCAACCATCAATTGAATTCAAAACCCAGGAGGGGGATTGTCACCATTTTTCAAGTCATTAATTTACCAAAAGACCCTCTGTGCAAGGAGATCAATGAGCCCTGCCTCCATCCTAATTTGTTCTAAACTATTTATCTTCTGTTGCCTCATGCTCTATGAGATTAACCAATAAAACGCCTGAAATATTGTCTTGTATGAGCTTACAGCCAGTAAAGAAGATGGATGTGTCTTTAAATCTACTGATCGCATTGGTTTTTCAACCATAGGGAACCTGTCAAATCATGCAAGATTGATTTATAAAATGCTTTTAACAAACTGATTATCACAAAGCATTTTATGTGAGTATCTGTGTGTTTGTGTGTTTCTGTCTGTCTGTGAGTGCACACATGTATGTGAGTGGACTAGATATGAGAGCAGTGGGCAACACCCAGTGCAGCCAATAAGACATAACATATATTCTCACCATGCCAACCAGAGTGGCCTTAGCTTTTAGTCAGCCTTGATTAAACTTTGAACCGACCCCACCCTCATCCTCCATTAGGGTTTTTGGGATATTTTAGGTTCTTCAGTTTTCAATCAGGAAAAATGTCAGAATCTCGTCATCACTGGAGACATGCATTGTATTAAATCTCATTTCCCATGTTTCCTTGTTTGTGATAGGCAGAGGTAACAGAAGAAACATCATTTCTGTTGTGATTACATTGAAGAGAACTTTACTACTACTAAGCTACAGGTACAAAAGTTGCTAGTAGAGCGTTTAGGACGTTGCTAGAAGTAACAATCATTTTTTCTTACGTTTTGCAGCAACACCTGGGCTAAGACTATGTAGTGATTCACAAAGATGTGTCTCCCTGGTGGCTGCAGGGCCCTAAGTGGCTGCATAAATTGTTCAAAGGGCTGCTCCAGCTTGGGTGTCGCCTTCTGGGGTGACGGGTTAGTGGTGGGTCTTCACTTTTTCACAAACTTTTTTTGAATGGTGAGCATTTTCAACGTAAAATCGCACAGCACATCACACAGCATTTTAACATATTGTTGTGGGCAACATTCACAACACATTCACTATACTGTACTGCCTGGCATTTTTTTTCATGAACCTCTTCTCCCTGCCTGAGTTTTTGGGCTCCTTGGTCATCAACCCTTTTCAAACCATCAAAGTTTCACAAGTGACATAGAAAAACAATAACATCATCTGCAAAAAAAACATCATTATTTCATTGTCATGTTACTCTCTGGCATCACTAAAGAGGCTTGCATTTCAAGAATCCTTGTTTCTCGCGTGCCGACTCACTGTGAGTGCAATAAAGAGCAAAATGAATCTACTGCCCTCTGTTTGCATGTTTTATGATCATCCAGATATGCTGGAGTAAAGATTTGTCAGTGAGCCATATTTGGGCCAGCAGGAGCGAGAGCTTGCAGCGTTACGAGTGTTCAACTAAGTAATTATAGATAGTCTTTACAAGCCCACCCTTCACCCAAATGAATGGACATGGCATAGAGAAATGCATGCACAGCTTGCATGGTAGCCTCTTTCAGTTGGGTGAGCATTTGTGTTAGTGGCCAAGGCTGACAGATTTGCTTCCTGAACAGGGATGCCTGAGTACACACCTAGTAATGGCGGCCAAGAAGTATTCAATCAGAATCTGTTAGGATTTCTGTGGTTGACACTCCAAACGTTGTGAACTGTCATGTGGACTGTCATCCTCATAAATAATCCTCATTTTGTCAATATCTTCATCATTTAGTCAGAGAAAAAATAATCTTCTAATCTCTCCATATCCATAGGTGATACTAACCTATAGGGCAAGGATTATTCTCTCTCTCTCTCTCTCTCTCTCTCTGTCGCTGTCTCTTTCTCTATGCTAGATGGTTTTGCTTGTCATATTCGCCCAAGTCTCTCTCTCCTCTCTCTTTATCTCTCTCATTCCCTTTCTTTCGCTCTCCCTCATACACACACAGACAGAGTGAACTATTCCTGCGCTACTGAAATGTCATCAGCAGGAGTGGGTTGAGAGAGAGAATAGATAATGACTACACTTGGCCAGTGCCATGGCAACAGTTTCAGCTCATGCCTGTCTGTGAGAAGCATTGGTTTCCAGGGAGGAGGGAGAGAGAGGAGGGAAGAAGAGACACACAAACAAACATATGAAGCCATGCCTGTCGCATAAAATAAACCTGGGAGGGAGGGAGGGAGACAAGGAAGACAGAGACAAAGGTGTTTCTGCTCTGGTCTTTTCAGCATGGCTTTAGAAAGAATGCCTTTATTCAAAATGTTGCCATCCCCTAGTAAACAAAAATATATTCTCACACTACTTTTGTGACTCTCAACCATACACTCAATCATTCATGCGAAGGGAGTCGGTGAATTATAAATAGCAATCCCACTTTGCACAAAGCAAACAGTGCCCCTGCGTAAATGAACGAAAGAAACCCCTGCCCTGCGTCAAATCCTCACCGAGCGCCACAGACAATACAAAAGCATTGATGCAAGATACAACGTCTGGGAATTTGGATACAAAGGCTAGAACTGGAGAGCTGATGGATTAATGAGTGTAGCGGCTTGGTTTGGTTCTCCTCTGTCCATGTTTTCCTCTCAGCCATCGCGACAAGCATGAAAGCCTTATCAAGTGAACAAAGGCAGTCCAGCCCTTGCAGAAGCAGTTCACACCCCTCCGACTGCCTAAACAGCATATAGAGACTTGCACTCTTCAGTGGAGTGCTGACACTCAATGGACAAAGGAATTACCACAAACAGCTGCTCTTCTATTCAGAAAGGAAAAGGCTAACATTTGTGCGATGGTCTCTGCAAGCGCACCACTGACAGACAGACAAAGCACCCATGTCAGATTTGCTTAAGGGAATCCACCCAAATGTAAAAAAAATAAAAAAATAAAAAAAACTTTGTCTTTCTTACCTTTCTGGGTCTGCCCCTCATCCATGTCCTCTTCCATTGTGCCGATTCTAGGTTTAGAGCAACTAGAGATGGGGAAAAAAAAGCCTTTTTGGGTTGCCGGTTTAAAATCGTATTTCTCTTCGGGGTATCGGCTGATGGGTAGTCCACAAAGCACTCCCGCTGTCTTTCTTTCTTTCTGTCTTTCTTTTCCACTCTCTCTAGATCTCTCTACTGAACCCTGAGAGTGCTTGTCAGCTGTGATTTCTGTCAAGTGGCGGGGCTATGAGAAGGATCACTGAGTCTTCGCGCTGCTGCCCATTGCGAGCCGCTGTGGCAAGTGCTGAAAAACCTCCTTGGTCCCTGGTGGAGAAGCCAGAGAGGGAGGAGGAGGAGTGGGGGGGGGGGGGGGGGGGGGGGGGAGTCAGTGGGGGGTGGGGGATGGAGGGGGCAGAGGGTGGTCTCGATGGTAGTCAGGAAGGAGTGTGTGGGTGTATGAAAGGATGGGAGATGGGGGGGGGGGGATTCTAGACAAGGCAGGTGTGTGAAAAATGAAGGGAAAAAAAACATTTGAAGTGGTGCTTGGATACAGACTGAGCAGTGGATATAGACCTTCTGGCTGTGTCATGTTGGGAGAGAGGGGTGTTCAGAGGTGTCGGTCACCCTTCCCCACCCAGCCCACCCTGATCACCCCTGGCTCTCTGAGAGAATGGTTAAGCCCGTTGGCCCCCTTGGCGGTGGTTCTACTGCATTAACTCAACCTCTCCTTAAATAAGGGAGGGGGAACATCTGATTTCAAAATGGGATTCTCCTAATCTTATTAGTCATACAGATTCAATTATACAATCACCAAGGAGGTGTCATTGGATCCTTATCATGTAAATGCATGCTTTATGTGGGTAAGAAAGTAAGAATGGTAGACATATACACAATGCAGTGCATGTATAGACTTACACTGCACAAGTATTTGTCATTGTCATGTGAAAACCTCATAACTCCCAATTTTGGTGATTTTCATATTTTAACTTGAATTGAAGGATTAGATGCTCCTCTATGGGTTGAGAAAGTTCTACGAGCCTTGGGTTCATGGAACCTACTCAAAACATTGGATAAACTGAGGCTGTTTACCTTTCTGAAAAGTTGACATTTTGGAGATACAACGTTTTCACCCGACAACAGCGAGTATGGTGAATAAGTCTGTATTATATATGTATTTCTACACTGTGCAAGAAGGCTTTCTCACTGACTTGCAAATAATGCAAATAATGATACTGTCATAAATCTAAGATTGTTGTACAACAAACACATCTGTTCAGTAGCAATCCAGCACAGACAGCGTGACAGCTACTGTGTGCATAATTTGAAATGCAAAAATTGTCAACGTTTCACTGTCTGAAACCCATCAGTCTTAATATAGGTATGTAGACACAGCACTAATAACTCATGAGGTGATTCACGCCTCACACTGATATAGACACAGCCAAATCACAGAGAGAATGGATGGATGGACGGATAGAGGGATGGAGGCATAGAGGGATGGAGGATTGAGGGCTTCAAGTATGGGCAGATGGGTGGATGGATGGATGAACAGACAGGTGGATTAGATGAAACTTTAATGATCGCCGTGGGGAAATTGAGTTGCTGCAGCAGCAGAGAATTAGATATAGATGAGAATGAGACAAGAAGAGCGTTCTGAGGATAATACAAGAAGTAAACACACCAGCTGAAACATATTGAAAATAACACAGGGATGGATGGATGAATAGATGCATGGGCACGTGGATTTGTGGTCAGAAAGATGATCATTTGGCAGTAGAGTGAGGGAGATTAACCTATCTCAGAAGCAGTAAAATAGTGAAATCTGATAACGTACAGTGTAAGTTTAACTCTTACATAATGTGTTAAGGTTTAACAATGTAGGTGTTAAGACGTAATCTGCTGCTATAAAAAGAACTGTGGGCGATGAGTGATTTCAGAGAAGTCATACTTGAAGCATCAATGCTTAAGTAATTAAGATTACATAAAAGAAAGTGTGAAAGTAAGGTGGGAAATAAGTATGATTATTCATAGCTGTGATAACTGAAAATCAGTTATAATTTGTAATACTCTAGGTGATCCATGTTGTGGCTTTGTGATGATATATATTTTAAAAAATTATAATAATAATGAGGAGAAGATGAATGAATGTGCATCCAATACAATAAAAGTAAGCAATGGGAAGACACCTGGTGTGAAACAGAGCAGGGGGAAGAATCTAGTAATAACCAAACAACAGAAATGTTTCATCCATGTAAAGTTTCCATTTTCATTTCAGTGTACAATTAAACTACAAGGCATATTATCAATCTTTTGGAAGACACATATAAAATGTAACACTTTCTGGTGCAGACTCTGGTGCAAAACCATACTATCCTGTACAATTAGGTCATTATCGGAAATGCATTGCACTGTAGATACATTTTTCTGAGCTGTATTTTCTATTATTTGCATTATAATTGTAATATTCAAGTGGAAACACATAATGGCACATAAATGGAAAGACCTTCAGATACTCCTCATCATGACAACAAATAAACTTTTTTTCTCTCTAGGCCTCTGGTTTAAGGGGTAAATACTAAAATTGACCAGTCCCTTGCACTTTTATAAGTTGTAAAAAAAACAACTCTGAATCATTGTTGGTTACAGTGATATACTTAACAGTCACATTCAAAAATATAGCCGCAAGCGGCGATTGCGGGGTCCAAGCACAATTTGAAAAGACAGACAGACAAAACATTACAGAAAGTAAAAAAACACAAAAACTGACATGTGAAAATCGGACATGCAGTCTATTAGTTATGGCTTTACACCGGCTTTTGTGTTAGCCTGTGACTTCTGTCAAGTTAATTTTTTCATTGCAACCACATTGTTGGAGTTGTTCACAATGGCCAAACTTTCTATTACTTGTCCTTGATGACTAATGACTTCAGAAAGGACAAGCCTGGATTTGATCCCAAAACCTTCCTCATGAAAGACTGATGCTTTACCTACTGAGCCAAATGCCTGTTATAGGTTTAGTGAGGAAAAACTACCTAAAAGGAGAAGTAGTGTGATACTACAGCCTATGATTGAGAGACTGACAGTGCTAATCACTTTATAGAACATTGTAGTGCTCTCCATTAACGAATAAAACAATACTAAGTCACATGGGCCAGAAAACTGCTGCTGCACTGCTCTCTATGGGTTGAAAGGTCTGGCCACACCCCAGTCAGTGATGCCATTCAGGTATTTTGCCATTGACAGATGATGTCAAACACCTGCTTTGAGTTTTCTGCACTGTGTGATTTAGTGTTGATTTACTTTTTATGAAACTTCAAAATGGTCAAAGTTCAGCAGGGGCTTGAACTCACAACCTTGTGGGCCAAAGCCCTGAGCGTAACCACTCTGCCACCTTCCACTTCGTTGTACCACTGTGGGGAAACAAAACAAAGCATAGGGACAAGTGATACGTCACAGGCGCTAGTCCAAACCATATTGAAAGCCTCCGAAAGAATATTATAACTGTGCTAGCGCGCCACATTAATCAAGTTACACATGGCTTTACAGACATCATCTTGAGAGTCCAGACATCACTTGTATTTAGTTTGATGAAGATTGATCAAACTATCTTGAACATATCACATCGTCAATTTATCAAACTATTTGCAGCTGCACATTTCCATCTACCGTACGCTCAGTTTTCAAGATATCATTATAGTTTTCGGGCTGTTTACTAATTAAGGTATGGCGATTTCAAAAATCATGTTGTTTTTTTCCTGTAACGTACGGTTTAGGAGGACAACACTGTGGGATCACAGTCAGTTTTTGCTATAAACAGAGGGGGGCGACGTCAGAATCGGGGGTAGGTACCAGTGTACGAAAGATTTATCTCACTTCAGCTGACATGTTCTGAAAATGTCAGCTCTCTAGGACATATGGCTGATTTTTAATGAATTTTTGAAGTTGTGACTTTAATACCAATGAAGATTTGGTTATTATGCAATAAGCCACGCCCGCTTTCATCAATAATGACCAAATTTCATGGATCGACTTGGACATCATCCTAGAACATGTGTAAAAAATTTCCTAAAAATCTATGCAGTCAATTATGAGATATGAGCTTTTTGCATTTGTAGCGCCCACTAGTGGTAGAGCTGAAAATGCTTTTGTGGGTGTGTTCACGCAACACTTTATACAACTTTGAAAGAGGACAGTCCCAAGATTCTCCACACCAAGTTTCATGTGAATTGGATGAATGGCCTAGGAGGAGTTGCGAAAAAAGTGTTTCTTAAATAATTCAAAATGGCAGATAATGTAATATGGTTGACATTGAAAGTGGTATATGGGTTGGACTCGGCACATTCCAAAGAATCTAGGAACACAAGAATTTTCAGTCTACGACACACGGTTCAGAAGTTATTGGCCAAAACGTAAAGTTGCTTGTTATAGCGCCACCATCTGGCCAATGTGCATGGGCTGCCTTGCCTGAGTAGTGGTGGGCCATAGAAGCCCACCTGCTAAATATGTTTGCTGTAGGACTTACGGTTTCTGTGCTGCAGATACTTTTAGCGGAGAAAAAGAAAGAAAGAAAGAAAGAAAGAAAGAAAGAAGCAGAATAATTCCAGCAAATACAATAGGGTTCCAGCACTACATGCTTGCTAATTATCAACATTTGGCTGATAACACATCATGCATTCACACATACAAGATGGTGTTGTAGATAATGATGCTGATGTGATACAGACAGACTGGTCATTATTAAAGGTGCTACATCTAGCATTTTTAAACATCTATATATCATTGTCAAATTAATTGTGATGCCTTGTCATGATGAGACTGTAGTCGAGGCGGCTGGACTATCTCACACCAGTGGTATTGTTAGTGCCAGTAAATTAAGACCACAGGTCCCATAAACCCCATTAGTTTGTGACGCAAAGGGGATGTTGTTCCTTGACCCCCCACGCCCGCCCTGGCATCACTCCATATGTGTTTGTAGCTTTACTGAAGAGGATAAACATGTTGGAAGTGACTCTTCCATCGGCCTTTCACTTGTTCCACCATCTGCCATTGCCAGAAAGTCTGAAGGCTTTAGCTTCGTTTGTGCTTGAAGAACAGCGCCCTCTTCCTGTGTTGTGCCGTAAAGCATTATCACTTTGTGTCATAAAGCAATACAGAAGATTTTCCGACTCGGTGGTGCACGATGTAAAATGCAGTGTAGATGCTGGTAGAGGCTGCCAATCATCTTGATGATGATCTCTTTGTTTACAGTAATTATACTAATGTCTCCAAATTAATGTGGTAATGATTTATTGATGTTAAAATGCTACATGTAGCACCTTTGATTAATTATTCAGTCTAATATTCCATATTGTCCACATGGACTAATCCCCTGTGTCCACTGAGTACCTCTTTTTTACAGCAGTTGTGCTAAACAGATGCTTGGGGGAACTCCGTGTTGTAGTGCTTTTGCTATGAGATGAGATAAACCTGTTTAAATTGTAGAACTCTTTTGCCAAAAGCTTAAACATTTTTAACTTCTAGTGCTTGTTGTTCTACACGCTACAAAACACTCTCAGCACTGTTGGGAACATGTAAGATCACGTCCTTCCCATTGAAAATAACAAGAAGAAGAGTCCAGCAGTGTATAAGGAGGTTCTTGTGTGGGCATGCAGTGAAAAAGATTGGCTGTAAGTGTGCGATCACACCTACAGTTCACTGTCTTTGGTCTGAGCCATGTTGGGAAAGTTTACTTGAATTTTGTTCGTTTAGGTTCACACTGCGGAACTGCAAGCAAACCAGGGCTTGTACACAAAAGTCACATGGACTAACAAGTAGCTTGTTTATTGTACAGAGTCTTGGTAACCTGTAATCCCACAAGGTTAGAGATTTTAGCGGCGGTGGTGGTGGGGGGTCAAAACAAATCCCATTCCAATTGCTGTAAATTTAGCCAAGCATGGTGGACTCTGCTCTGTGCTCTAGGCAGTAATTTAGCTTCTAAGAAATAGCTGAATTTGAGCACCAGGATCAGCATCATTTCCCTCAGTTCATTTTGTCATGCTAGGCTTTCCAGACATGAGGAACCACTGCCTATCAGATGTCAACATGCGTCTCCTTATACCCATAAAACCTTGCGTCTTGGGGTCATTTCCTGTAGTTGGTCCGCATTGCGTTCTCAGTCCTAACGCTCTTGGGAGACAGAGACCCACATATTCAGGTGTCTCCAAACGCTCCAGAATTTCAATAAACTGCTCCAAACATGCTTGGTATGAACGTACCCTTAGAAGTACACAGAAACACATTTCTTTTCCCAGTGTTATGCTATATTTAACACCTTAGCTGTAGTGAAAATAAAAGGGGCCTCAAACACACTCTGCCTTGCTGTAACGTCTTTAACATGAGTTATGGGATTAACCATTGTAGCAATACTGATAAGGACATTTCTGACATGTTAACAGGCAATTTAATTTCCAGTTATCATTAATTACCAATTAGCAATTTAATTACCAGCCCACTGTGTTTTCTCAGTGCTGTCTATAAAATTTGGTTGAACATTTCAGTGCTAAATTCTTGATTTATACATAACAGTGAAGTCTTTAATTTTGAGCTTTATTTCCCTATTTGCCCTTTAAAATCATACATGCCTTACAAACGTTTTATGAAACACAGCATGGAGTCCAATCTAATTAATAACTTTTTCATATTTGTTTAAGTGGTATTGTTTGCATGTGGCACAGGAAAAAAAAAGATAAATTTGCAATTAATTTGCTTCAGTCTCCTGGGATTTAAAGAGTTTACATCAACAGAGGCTAGTGGCTTGTTACTAATGCATGTTCAACTAAATTGAAAATATGCAAATAAATAAAAGCAGTTCATTAGTGGTTACTGAATAAATAGACATCAGTATTAGAATCTGTTATGCACATGACTTTTCACACATTTGTGCGCGTGCACAAACACACATGCACATACACAAAGCGCCCCACCCTTGGCCTGGATAACATGGCCACACACTAGCTTACCATGGCTTTGTTAATGGGGGTGGGAGATTTGCTGTTAGCGATTGGGGGAGGGCTTTTTTTCTAGGGGAATCCTTAGCTTACAAAGCCTCACAATACCCCCCTGGCTAGTCGTGTTCCTGTCTGTGCTTCCAACAAGGCGTTGAAACCCCCCGCCCGCCTCCCCTCCCCACCAGAGCTCCCTTCACACTCTGGGTACCCATGATAGAGGGGAAAAAGCGGCAGATGGTGGAACACTCTCATAGGGCATCTAGGCATCGTGGGTTTCTAACATCAGTTGTCTGGCACCTCCCATCTTCATCAGAAATGATGCGTAAGAGTGTCTGTGTGTTTGGGGTGATTTTGGAGCGTGAATGTATATGCATAAACTAATATGTTCTGTGTATTTGTGTGTGTGGCTATGTCAGCTGCTGTCTGTGTTTTGTGCATGGATGTACGTGCGTGTGTGTGTGTGTGTGTGTCTGCACGTGAATGTGTGTGTGTGCGTCTGTGCGTGTGCATGCATGTGCAGCATGAAATCCTACAGCCAGCGCCTGTGCTCATGACCAACAGAAGGAGCCAAAGAAGCTCACAGTAAGCTTATTAATGTCTCCTGGTCGCTCTCCAGTATGGGCTCGCTAGTTGCCATAGCAACCAGCCCCCAGATACTGTTCGATAGGAGCGGCGAGTAGATATGGAATAAATAAAAACATCACCCCTGTAACCCTAGCCGGTTCTTTTTGTATTCCTAATGCACATAGGCATCGCACTTCATTGAAATCCACACACCCTTTTCATGTAAAATAGCCCAATTCGCTAATCATGATTATCATGTATAACACAGTGGGGAACATTCTTTAAAAAAGACTGAGAAGCCCTCCATGTTATTCCATATGACACATTTCCATGCATTTGCATGAACAACTTCCTGTTGACCGAAAAATCCCAAATTCCAATACTTATCACCCAGCGACTGCAAAAATCAGCAGGCGACAGTGCGCTTCGTCTTAAGTGCCGATGTGTGTCACGCCCAGTCAAGCTGAGGGAAATCAAGAGACACTGAAAGATTAAGGAGGTCACATTTTACAGCACCACTGAGGGAAGCAGGGACAGAGGCTTCACTAGCCGCTCACTACCATGGCAACAACATGGGTGGCTTTGAGAGAAACAAAGAAATATCTTTGTTTCTCTCTTCTTTTTAAGGGGGAGCTGTTTAGAAATCTGCTGGTCGGTTAAATAGTTTGGTTCAAATATTAAATATCCACTGACATCTACTCTAACAGAATGATTGGTTGCAAAAAAAATTAAACAATACTTTTAATAGAAATGTAAGCAACTCACATCTTTAGTTGACACTTTTGCAAAACTAGAACTGAGTACAGAGTAGAACTGGTACTTTTGTTTTTAATGAAGTTCCATGTTTTGAATATCATTACATCAACTTCTGAGAATAAATGAATAAAAAGTAAATAAATCTGCTCTATTAACATTCTCCTTGTGAGCTATTTTGAGGCTATACTGTTGCATGAATGCAATATGACATAAAAGCCATACCCTTCAAAATTCAACCTTTGCTTGCATACTTTTTAGGAATAGCTATTGCATTACATTTGATTCATTAACCATTTCATTCATTACATGGTTGACCCATATGCTGCTGTTCTGTAGGCCTATTGGACACACTCCAGAACACTTTAAGAGTCAAATTCCAGTGAAGCACTACAGTAGCAGTAATCTGAAGATCATCTTTGGCTAATACTCTATTGAGGCTTTGGAGATCATATCATTACAGCATTGTCCTATCTCTCTGTTGAAATCGCAGCCTCTTGGACCACATGAGAAGCTGGGCAGGCAGCCAGAAACACTTATCATCCTGTCATCCGTTTTTCACTAGGTTCACAGCTCAATTGTACATTGAGCGACCAGGGGTGCTGAAAGATTTAGGGCCGACAGAGCAGCCCTGATCTAAGTGAATGTGAATGGCCTTGTCACTGGAAAAATCTAACTAATGTATTCCAACTAGGTATGTAAAAATGAGGACATTATCATTTACTTTGCAAATTGCATAGATCTTCATCATCTACATTTGGTTAATTGGTAGTACAGAGAAAATGTTTAATATAGCACCTGCAGCATCCTGTCTTGATGACATAATGTAAATCATTTGCAGTATTTCCTTTTACATCGTCATCAGACAAGTGTATAAATGCTAAATGATGACAGTATCAGCTGAGTCAGTACCACAAAACGAGTAATATGTTTCTGCAGCTGTTAGACTGTAAGTTGGAGTGGTGAAGTTAATACAGCTGGTGTGTGTGTGTGTGTGTGTGTGTGTGTGTGTTTGTGCACACATGGCCCCTGTGCATCATCTTTTAGGAGAAAAGGCAACCAAGAAAATGGAATATCAGCACATTTGATTCATGTTCCCACAGGCAAAGTTTTATTGAGAACTTCACAGAAAAACAGAAAAAATATTTGTTCCTTTCTGTCATCAACAGCTATGAAAGACAAGACCAAGATGGAATTCAGATTGGAGGCTAGTGTGGGTAAATTAAAAGAGTGCATTCCCAAAACTGTACATTCATTTTGGAGATTCATCATTCAATATCTCTAAAATATAGAGGATCCAGGATCTACCAAGGACTACTAACTACTGTTAAGTTTGGTTTGGCTTTTATCATATAGTGGCTGTCTCATGTTGGAACGTAACAAGACATTTACCAAGAAATGGGACAGGAAATAACTTTAATGTTTGCACATCACAGTGACTGGTAATTCACAAAATCCAGCGGCCTAATTTACTACTTTACAAGCCAAATCTCAGAATCATAAATCAAATGATGGCTGGTTACCTGCCAAACTGGCTAATGGAGCAGGCAGCCTTATGAGCCACAGCATAGCTGGTGGTAATTTTTCACAATGCCAAGACCCTGTATGCAGATGGAGATAACAGTCTGACTATAGCCCCAGTGAGGCAAAGGAAGGTAGCCATGGATTCAGAAATGGGTGTAGTCATTCTGAATAGCAGCTGAAGCACTCAGCACAATGAACAATGCAAACATGATGAGAAAAGTCAGTCAATATTTGTATGCTGGGTATACAGGTCTAATTTCCCTTCCATTTGTCAAAGGTATAGCTACAATTTGGTGGATCTTTATCTCAGAAAACACTGAGCAGATCATCTTGATTCTCAGCCTGCTGTCCCTGTAATTGCAAATCAGATTCAATGCTGCCACCTCCTGGTGTAAACAGATACAACCCAAACATGAGTGCAAATGGTTGAGGCACTGAAACATGACCTAAGCCATAATAACAAATAGTAATGTCATCCCTTCTTTCAAAGCAAGTCATACTTCAAAGCATTTTATTTTTAAAAAAATGCTTTAATGCATGAAAGGCATTAAAGATTATAGACATAAAGTGACACACACCATACAACAGCAGAGGACAGGTCCCTTCAGTCTCTTTAATAGTTAACCAGGGAGCGTCTGGCAGGCTGGCGCACCTTGATCTCCTTAAAGGAAACAGTAGCTCCACTCTGTAAAGATGGCAGGCACGGCTCTAGAGTGGCAGACAATGGCAAATACAGCGGTAAGTGCAACTGCATTTACAAGTAAAGTGTAACACAGAAGAGACACCAAGGGTGGACACATTAACACATTACAATTACTCTTGTTACTAGAATTTAATAGCTTCTTTGTATTCTTGTCCTTTGAGTGTTTTTCGACATCAGAAATTTTTCTTAAAAGAAGTAAGACCCCCCCCCCCAAACACACACACACACACACACACTGCCTCACATAGGGCAGTACATCTAAGGACATGAGAAACTTTTTCTCACTTTATCTAACCTTTTCCCCTCCCACTAAACTAGATGTTTCTGTGGAAAATTTAAACAAGAGCATCAAGTTATTATTGAGTCATTACTTGTCAAAGGGAATTTCTCTGAAAGCCAGTATCTCCTGTTGAGCTCATTAGAAATATGACATATGGAGCTTACTTGATGTGCTGGCTACAGATGCACTGTGTTCACTAATGTTATTTGTCAGAACAGTTTCAAAGCAAGCAATGATGATTATCCACCATCAGACTATGTTCTCTAAAATTGATTCTTCAAAGAGAATATGACACACAGCACTTGCGCTACGTTTGCGCTACGTTTATTATTGCTATTTGGCAAAGCCATTTAAATTTCCATGGAAGTCTGCAGCACTCAAATGACGCATTTGAGCACACAGCAGCAACAGAATCAGTATTCCTTGTTGATCCTTGTTGAGAAAGAATCCGAGATACAGAACTTACTTGATGCGGTGCCTGCAGATGCAGGGCTCTCGGAGCACCAGGACACCAGGGGCCTTCTGGCTGCCAGCTGACCCAGGGGGGGCTTCACTTTGAAACGTCCTGTCACCCAACCAAAGAAACTGTCATTGGAAAGCTCCAAAAAATCAGCCAGATTCTGTCACATTCAAAGAAATGTGACTTATTGTGAATTGTTGAACAGGGTTCCCACGCTCTCTTGGACATCAAATTCAAGGGCTTTTCAATGACTTTCAAGGTCTTGTTTGGTGAAATTCAAGGGCTCAAAATGGGGAAGTTTTGGGGTAAGACAGATCACTGGTCAGAATTATACATCATACAGACTCATTTTTTACTTCCTGATCGTGTCAAGTTAAGAAATCCTGATGAAATCCTACATTTTAAAACTGCAAATCTCCATCACAGGGTTTTCTTCAGAATGGGAAGCATTGATCCAGAGAGCTGAGGCATACTCATGAATTTGGGTGTTACACTTTAATAAAAAAATCAAGTACTTTCAACCCCATCCATTCATTTTCGAATATGTTCCTCAAAGTCCACAAACTCTAATCAAAATATTAGCCCTGTGTTTATCAATGGGTAGAGCAGGGGTTCAACTGGATAGGTGCTTTAAATCTTCACCCCACAACAGGCTCTGCGTCTCTATCTCCCCTGGGTGACTCACCGGGGTTGTGAACCCTCTCTGCAGCCTTCTGCTCCAGGTGCCTGTGGATGATGGCTTCTGCCTTCCTCTGGTTGGTGCTGATGTTGGGCTCGGCCATGATCTCAGTTATCTTCAGGTTGTTCTTGATGGCCTTGGAGGCTGTGGAGCGCGCCACCGTGGGCAGCTGCTCCTGGTACTCCTGGTCAGTGAAGTCTAACTCTGGGCCCCGGACACCTTTCATGCTAAAAATGGAGACTCATAAGAGATCAGACCTATCTATTCTGATATGGTTTTTGCACTGTGAACCGTGTACCAATTAGGGCTGGGCAATAATTCAATATTATCATTGATCGTCTTTCAGTGGAATCATATCGTGGTGATTTTGTAATATTGTGACACACAATTCTGCTGTCTAAATTCATGATAACTAGCAAATTTGATTGAAAAACACCTGCAAATTTCAGTTTTGCTCCATTTGGTTCAATGGGATGAACATTAATTTGATTTAGGCTATTTAACATATGATTTTGCATACATGAGCCATATTGTGATATTAATATTGAAAAAAATCCTCATGATTATTGTGGTATTGATTTCAACCATATCACTCAACCATAGTACCAATACTGGCATGTTTTTCCATTGTGTTTGCACAGTCTAGTTTGGGTCAGGTGCACTAGAAGCATGTTGGCAGAGCACCGACAGGGTTTTTCCATCGTACAGGTCTTTACATGTCCTGTCTCTGCTATGGTTATGGCACAGTGTCAGCACCCTTGTATTTTCCATGGGAATACTGGGTGGTTATGTACATTGCGTGCAAGTCATCAATGTAATGACAACACCCCCCACAAGGACCCTTCAAAACAAACTCATCTGTCTTAATTCAACTCTGAGTGTAAAAATCAACACTATGCCAGTGTTTATATAAGCCCACACCCATCAGAGTTAATTTGAGACTATTGGGTAGTTTTGAACACTCGCCCCCACAGCCATATCAGCTCTATGACTAACAAGCAACTCTCCAAGCAACACCTGTCATCTCCAAATAATTGTAAGTGAAAGATTAACACTTAACACTGAAAAATTTGCTGTGTTTGAAAGTGAGGTAGTATCACACCTGCTTGTGCACCTTACTAGCACATTTCTACTGTGCCCATACCAAACTGAACTTTAAAAATAAACATAATGTAAAAACCCCAAAATACTGTGCAGGTAAGGAGGTCATATTCTATTCTAAACGTCAGATTTGTTTGGTAAAAGAGTGAAAGCAGCTGGTAGATTTTGTAATCTCCCTGCAACTGTGTTAGTTTCCTGCCCTGCTCCCAATCAACCTCACCTCTGCTTGGTTAAAATGGTATAAACCTCCTGCACCAGTAGCTCAGCTGCTCCTGGTTTACAGTGGATGGTTCCATCGATGGCCTCCTTCATCAGGTGAAGCTTCTGCTTCTGCAAAAACTGGGGAATTAACATTTTCAATAAATAGCTGACTCAAAAAAGGAAACAACCTCCTGCCTCGGATCCCAAAAGTAGGTCATAAAAATATTAAAATGGTTCCTGGATACCTAAATTATTGTGGAGAAACTGATATTTAAGCATTTATGCTGTTAAAGCTTTACCGTGTCCCTGCAGCATGCTGTAGGCTGAATGAACTAATCACAACATTTTGGTTCCAAAAACAGGCTCATTTTTGTGAGATGAGCAAACACGATAGTCTGCAACAGGCGATGAGACACTATTACCATGGAAATGTGGTGCCTTGAAAAAGCATTTAAACCACAGGCCAAATGAATAAAGTGGCATTTCTTACAGGCTCATTATATGTTTAGACCTTGGCCTCTTACCCGCTCTATCTGGCTCCAGTTCCCCTGCTTGGCAGACAGTGATGTCCCTCTGTCATATGAATGCATTGGAAAGTCTTCAGGATAACGCCGAGAAAACATCTCTGCCACGAGGTATCCGTTGGAAAAATCTCTGGAAATAAACAGTTGGGATAACTGATAGACTAAAACAGATTTTAGCGCTGTGAAATTCACTTTGAACAACTCCCTCTGTCTTGGCAGCATTGGAGAACTACCTCAGGATGATGGCTTAACTTAATACACTATTAGTTACCCTAGCAAGCAATATAATAACATGATGTCGAGAGTTTCTGTTCTAGGCCAATTATTTGTATTTTAGTGATCTAAGACCAAGTTTAAGTGTAAATGCCTAACGACTGAGGTCTGGGTGTTTTGACAGCACAACTGTTTTCTACCTGCGCGCATTCTTTGGAGGAAAAGACAAGTCGAGGCTCTGCAGCCACTTCACAACTTCTCTTGGCAGTCCTGTCTTTTTGGGAGGCTGTGCGTAAGCCATGCTGCTGCGAGCCTAGCGTCCCTACAAACCTGTGACGTTTCTACCGTCACATAACATTAGGTTGATTCGGTTGATTCCCAAAGCTACATAGGCCGAGTGAACCGTACCACTTTCGATTTCCAAAATATTTAAATCACTGGAAATGGAAGTTTTTGCAAATCTAATAATTTCAATAATAGTTTCCGAGCTGCGTTACCTAACTAACAACCACTATTTGACAGCTTTTTGTTTACAGTTCCATGGCAACCAACAGGTCGTCTTCTTCTTCTTCTTCCTGGTTTTGCGGTAGCATAAACACATCGATGGCCCGCTACTGCCCTCAACAGGTTGTAACAGTAATAGCGAGTTTTGTATAGGAAATTCAAGAAATTCATTTTAGTCGTACAATCACTTATTTCTAGTAGGTTTTTTGGGGGGAAATAAATTCTTGCTGCTCCCCACACTCACATTTCCCGTCTGGTTTTTCAACCCACTCTTCAATACTAGTAATCCAGGTTTAAATTTGTCACCTTACACCCTTTCCCAAAGCTTTGCTACTATATTCTATAAGAAAATCTCCCCTACACCAGCAGTTTAAGTCAGTAATTACCAATATAGCCCACAAGTATAAGTAATTTACAAAGGCAACATATTTTGAAATGCAATAGGTTTCAAAACTTTTATTAATCATCTATTAGTGTACAATTTAGAGTACATTAGGTATAAAATGCGAAACTATGAATAATTGTTAACATATATTGTGCAATTATGTCACATGTTTTATTTTGTGTAAGGTTTTCAAAGTGCATCACCCTCTGGTAGCTATTGCAACTGTGCAGGCATCATAAGTATTGCAAAACTAAATCACAAATATTTTTTTTTTTATTATTTATCCAGGGAAAGCTTACTAAGCATGCATGCTCTTTTTCAGCAGCACCCTGCTTCACATTCATCCAGGTACACACATTCACAGCCACAGTTTGGTGCGGTTGGCCACTGAGCCGCTCCTCTGTGACTAACTTCAATTAACCGCTTTTGCTGCTGTACTGACGGGTAGCTAAAAATAAATGGGAAATGGGAAGTTCACCGAGTTCAGGTGCCATTTGCGTTAAAGGCTTTTTTTTTTTTTTTTTCTGAAAGTCCCAGCTAGGCAGACGGTTCAGTTGTTCTGCTTGTCATCTGTACTGCAGGTAGTTCCTGAGCGCGTTGGGCAGAGGGAGGTGGGAGAGGAGGTGGAGCCTGTCACGGCCGACACAGCTCCTGATGCACTGCCGACACAGCTGGCTCAGCAGCCGGGGTGTCGCTGTGAAAACGAGGAGAGAGGGAAAAATTTGTATTATGTGGTCCCAGAGTCAATTAATTGACTGCTCCCAAAACAAAAGCCTTGACTTAGGGTGCAATCACACCTGCAGGTGGTTTTCTTTGGTGTGAATCACAGTGGAAAAGTTTACTTTGTTTACCGCTACATCATTACATACAAGATATTGCCTAAAAGAAGAAAAAAAAAAGCCTGAAAAAGTCTACCTTTACAGTAATGTAAGATACAATCATGTAGTAGGTTATAAAGGCACTCCTATACTATTTTTATTTGTTATAAGATAATTATTTAATATCTGTTGTGCAGAAATTTGCTTTGCATCTCAAAATCTAGCAATCATCCACACAAGACAGTAAAAACAGACGCAATAAAAAAAAATAAGTTAGTTAAAAAGAAGTGCAAACAAAGGTCCATTTGCATACAAAACACAAGTTACAGGTCAGCTTGTACCTTCATAGAGCAGTAGGAAGCCCTCTGTTAGACTGCTGGCTGGAGCCACCTCTACTGGCCTCTGAAACTCCAGGTTCCTGGCGTTAATGTCTGCACCAAAGTCCAGCAGCAGCTTCACTACAGCTGTGCAGTCTTTCTGCGCAGCTGCATGTAAGGGAGACTCCAGGGATTTGCCTTTCTGTACATTTGCCCCTGTATGCAGCACAGCTTGGTATTATTCATTATGGACGCGGTTCAGTCAGTCCTGGTTAGTAGGGTGTGGCTAGATGTGTTATTTTTCTCCATCTAGGGATCATTATGCATACCAGAGTTTCCACTACAATTGAGTAGGATTGGTGAATCCCTGTCGTATAGGGAAAAATACACTGTCTCTTCAATTTGTGATGTTCAGTGCATTCCAGGAGTTATTTTGTGATGAAGTGCCGTCATTTACTTTTTTGGTGTACCCAATTTTCCTTAACCTGCCTCATCTACTTCAGTTAGTGATTTCCTACATTTCCCAGAATGACTTTCAACAACGCCCAAAGAACAGACAAGAACAGACATGAATGCCTTCAATCAAAGGTGGCTGTTGTTACTGTTGATGTTTCAGATTGCTGAAACGTTTTCTGCTATCAAACTCCATTGTAGCTGCGCTCAAAATGTCTCAACATGATGTCACATCATCTACATTTTCATCTATGGGAATAAGAAAAATACACCACCAAATGGGCCCAGAAATGCAAGGTATATCGACAATAGCTGTTTTGTAACAGTGTTAAAGTGTTAGGGTGGATTCTGCCTTTAAATAACTGCTAACCCACCTAAAAGAATTGCATTAGTCTGGGTTTCAGTTTAGTGTCCCATGATGCTCTAAATGGTGCGTCAGAGGCATGACCACCCTGCCAAGAATACAATTCATGTGCTTGTGTGCATGCATATGTGGATTTGTTTGTGTGTGTGTGTGTGTGTGTGTGTGTGCTCATGTGGGTATATGTATACCTGTGTCTGTATATGCATGCTTGTGTGTGTGTGTGTGTGTGTGTGTGTGTGCATGTGTTCATTCGTGTTTGTGTCTGAATGGAGATGTAAAGATCCACACTGTGTTGTGAGCTCACCTTCCCTCAGGAGTTTCCTGGCACACTCCAGCTCTTGGCAGACGCAGGCCGTATAGAGCGCTGTGCCCAGGTGAGGAATGTCCATGTCCACATCGGCCCCCCACGTCACCAGAGCCTCCACACACCCGCTATGACCTGGGAGTAATGGAGGATGAAGACAGTTATCATTGTATGGCAGTGTTAATTAACTCAATAAGCTGCCGTCTAGTCAGGTCATGTCAGATTTATATTTAAAGCAGTTTTCACAATGCAGGTTTATCACAAAGTGCTTTACAGAGCAGCAACGGACACAAATACAGATAAAAAACAAGATAAAGTGTAAGCTGTAGGTAATTAACAGGGTTAGAGCGATATATTGGTTTGCTGATAAATTTGCCTTTTATTAAATATCAGATAGCGGTCAGTCACGTCGTCCACTGCCGATATAATGGAAGTTCCTCCCTGACCACAGTTACATAAAAACAGTCTGTTAAACCAGCAATGAAAATGTAACTCTTTAATAATGTTTTTTGTAAATTAATTCTTTATTTAAAGGCCTATTGTATCCCAGAATTAGTTTGGGTTTCAATGGAGAGTTTTAGCGTCCCATGATGGTCTAAATGCTGTTTCTATTTCTGTTTTTAGGCAGGAAAATGTTCAAATTTGAAGATATTGAATATGGGCACAGAATGCCAGCTATTGGCAACTTCAGTCTAAAAATATCAGTATTGCTTGAGCTCTAGTAATTAATTGTCTCGAGCCTGGACTTAAATACTCCGACAATGTCTGATTCTCTAACATTGTCAAGAAGCTTGTTCCAAAGTGAGGATGCATGCAGGATTGTTAGCTTCCGGCTGTTTGACTGTCTAGTCTCATTCAGCTGGAACAGATTAACAAGAGAACATTATTAAGTTTTAAGATTTTCTGTTGTGTTGCTTATTATTGTGCTTTGACAATTGCCTTCGAGTACTACCAGAACTCGCTGTCACATAACACTGTTTGGATGTAGAAATGTTATCAAATGTATTTCCCTCATTGTTTATCATACAGCTGGCCCATTGTTTTATGGTATACAAAATTCCAATTAAAAACTATTGGAGGTATCAGTGGATGCATTTTGCTATATATACACACAATATTTTGTGGAAATATACCTTTGCTGGTAGCTTCATGGATGGGTGAGGGGTGGTACATCAGGGTCTGGGGTTTGGCTCCATTTTCCAAAAGGACCTCTGTGCATGCCACACTGCCCACTGTGCAGGCGTTGAACAGGGGAGTGACCCCATCAATAGTAAAGGCATTGACCTGAACACAGACACATTTTTATTGTATTTTTTTAGCCCTTGTTTAACCAGGCAAGTTGACTAAGAATGCATTCTTATTTACAGCATCAGCCTGGGAGAATGGTTGCAGGGGCATAGTGTCTTGCTCATGGATATTTCGGCAGTAATTGCTGAAGGAGAGGAGAGTGTTACTTATTCACTAACTCTTCCCAGATTTTCCCAGCCTGTCTGAGGATTTAAATTTCAGTCACAAGCCTGTTTTTCTATCCTTCAGTGTAAACCCACATGCAAATCAGCTTTCCCCTCTACAATAGGGCAACAATATGAGTCAAAGATGAAAATAGGTGGCCAATATGTGACTTACATTTGCTCCTGCATCAATGAGAGCTCTGGCGCAGGTGACGTGGTTTCCCAGGCAGGCCTCATGGAGCGGGGTCACATGGTCTATGGTCAGAACATTCACATTGTGGCCCTAGAGACAGAAACAAACCAGACACGGGTAGTTTGATGTTTAGAGGAGCATGAAGTAATCAATACACTACTGTTTAGAGGGAGTTGGTTCTGGGATGCCAGAATTTAGTGTTGAGAACTTCTGGAGATGCAGTGTCTAATTCAGTGAAACATCTGTGATTGCCCATATGATACAAACCTGCTTTCACACAAACTCCCTTATCTCTAACATCCGAACCAGGATTCTACACAGGCACTCAACTTAGTTTTCTTGCACGAGGGACAGTTACATCAGACCCTGTGTTTTGGTAAATGTCACGGATAAGGTGATGGACATGACCCTCACAAAGGGAGTGTTCACCTGTAAAATGAGGTTCTTCAGGGCCAGGAGGCGGCCTTGACACGCTGCGTCATGGAGGGGTGAACGGTCCGCCCAGGAGCCTGCAGTGGAAATAACAATTCAGCACTTACTTCTTTTTACATTTACATTATTTTAGCCATTTAGCTGATGATCTTATCCACAGCAGCTTGCAATGAGTGCAACAGCAGAATGAGCTTTAATTCCTAGATTGCCAATATTACAAGCAGATAATGCTAAGGATTAGAGCTGCAGTGCACAGGCAATAGATACAACAAATACTTCTGTATCACTAGAATGACCATGGATGATAGAGAAGTTCTGGGTAAATAAATCTGAGCAGAAAAGGTTAATTGTTTTTTTTAACCTTACAGTGTAACAACAAACGTTTTTAACTGAGAATGGGTGCAGAATGTCAATCGCAGAATGAGTGTAAAGTAGTTATAACAGATAGTTAAAGTTACTTTTTTTAACTGTTAACCTTGCCAAACTGAGCATAATAGAACATAGCAGTTCAGCATGGTGTACCAGTGAAAACTTTTTGTGCTTTATCAAATCCTTTCACTTGCACTTTACTACTCCCAATTTATTGTTTATCCCTTATAATGTTTGACTCACATCAAGTACTTGTTTTGCCATTATAACTTTTGTCTTATCAAATCCCTACTTTACTGTTATAATTCTGTCAATTCTGAAAACAGCTCTCCCTCATGATTCTTGCGTGTTTTACCTTGTTTAGGGTTCCAGATGGGTGAAGTTTACCACATAGGTCAAGATTTTCACTTTTTCACGAGTCACTTTTTTTAATTGTCCTGCTTGAATTGTCCTGAGGCAGTACACTCCACCCATTTGACACTCCAAACAGGTTAAAACAAACTTGACAAATTTGTTACTGCCAACTGAGAGATAAGGTCTAATTAAATGTTATTAAATTTGTCATAAATCTCACAAAGCACACCTGAGTCAATGTCCAGAATGACGGCAGATGCGTTCCACACAGCATCATCATCATTTTCCACCATCTTAGTCATATAATTTATGAATAATCATCGACCTCATACTTTCTATTAAATTCATGCCATTTCATTCACGCAGCCCATTTTCCTTAATAATGACTGACATTAATTTGAGGTACGGGTATAAAAGACTCAGCTACAGACATCAAACAGATTTCTCAGAACAAGGAAGACCATATCTACAGGAGCGTGACTAATACCCTGAGCTTGGCTAATTAGTATTCCATGGAGTGAGTCCACTGTGAATTAAACATTCCCGTGAATGATAGCTACAGATTATGTTGTCGTCGTCGTATCTCTCTTTCTCCCCGTCTTCAAACTGCCTGGCCCTGAGAATGTGAAGAGTTGTTTTGGTTGTATGCTGTCTGTCTGTGTGTGAGGGGGGGCGGGGGGGGGGGGGGGGTGGACTGCATAGCTGAGAATGGAAACTAGGGCAGGATGGGGGTGGGGTTGGTGGGGGGGTAGATACCATGACCCTGTTCTATTAATACATAAGAGAAATAAAGCCGTCAGCCTACTGTGTCTTGCTTAATATTGCATTTACAGCCAGGATTTATATGCAGCTATTAGGCTAATTAAAGAAAACTAAGGAGTACAATTATTATCATTCAAATCTCTGTTCATCTGGAGCCAATGTGAATGCCATTAACGGCCTATACTCACTGGATAATAATACAGTATTTATAGCTAATTTGTTTACACTGGGCATGGGAGGGGGTGGGTACTTTAATTCAGTCTGATTTCACACTTGTTTTATATCAATATTTTCTATCTATGACCTTATGTGGCTTCTTGACAGACCTACATGAGGTCAGACACACTGAATTGCATTATTTGTAGTGACACTGTACACTGAATTAACTTTCACATACCAATGCGAATGCCCCAAATGATGCAATGTATAGCAACGGAGAAGCAACTGGGAGAGGAGTAATAATAACACAGCAGCTCACCAAGGCATTTCATGGTCTGTCAAAGTACTCACCGTGTTGTTGACCGTAATCATAGAACTCTGCTGATATCCTGGCAGCCTCTTTTCGGTTCCCACGGATAATGTAGAAGTATGTCAGCAAGTTGAGGGATATCTTGATAAAGAGCTTGAAGCAGAACAGTGCCAAGATGCTGAGGTAAACTTTGGACAACTGGGCCGCGAAGGGCTTGTTGGTGAGTTCCTCTGTTGGGTCTGACATTTCCCCCCAGCACGTTACAGAAGAAGGGCTTTGGTTGTGATGAAGACAGGATCAGATGCCACTGCAAAAGCAAAAGCAAAAGCACTGGTAGCCCACTTTTTCTCCCAGTGACTGACTGGTTGGCTGCTCCCGACAATGAACAGGCTGGAAAAAAAAATACACTGCAGCTGCTACTGTGCCTGTGAGAAACTACTGCACATTATTGGACAATGTGGAGAGTGTGTGTGTGTGTGTGCGTGTGTGTGTGTGTGTGTGTGTGTGTGTGTGTGTGTGTGTGTATACAGGTTATGCAATTTACATTTTATGAAAAAGCTGTATTACAAATGTGAAGGAAAATTATGCACTTTGGCATAATTTTTTAACTCATTTAATTCTGAATAAGTCTGAGGCACAAGAGCAACCAAACGTAAGGTATGCATTTGTCAAATCATTGGGTTCATGCCTATGATAATAAAATGTTTATGAAAACTTGAGGAAAAGATGTGTGGGGAAATAGGGAAAAAAATATATAGGCCTATGGTACTAATTAGAGACTAATGAGTAGGCCTTGATGGTATTTCAGGAGGATTTTGTTCAGGAAATCTACAATATAATAGTCCAACATATTTTGTGAGCTAATTTCAAAATGCTGTGTAGCAGGTTCACCGTTGCCAAATATAACTTAAAAAAGAATCACATTTATTTATTTTTTAAGTTCTACAGACAATACTCCTAAAGCCCTAGATCCTCCTCCGGTAAATTGTGATTATCTCACTTTCTCTTTCCAAGGAAGCGCCGCTCTTGATCGTCGCGCATGCGTACAAGACAATAATATTTCCTCATTTGTCCGCGAGCATGATCTGAACCATCCGAACCGAACCTTTGTACTATTTTCCTTTTCATCTGTACATATTTTTAACAGACCTCCGTTCGTCAAATGAGGGGCGGCGAACTGTTTGTAATAGCAACCGTTACCTTCGTCTTCCCTCCTCTGCGGTGTCAGAATGTGAGCCTGGAGGAGACTTTAACAAACTTTAATGGCTCTGCACTAACTGAAGTTGATTTCGACTCCTTCAGAGAGCAGTTTCGCCGCATCTATGAAGTCAGCAGCGAGGAATTTTATCGTCGTCATTTCTATTTTCAGGTAGGGAAGGAGAGAGAGAGAGAGAGGGGGGAGAGGGAGAGGGAGAGAGAGAGAGAAGTGTAAATTCCCTTCACACTCCAAAACACGCCATTAAAAGAAACGTCTGTCATTACAAACCACACCCCTAAAATAGCTGGAAAAAAAAAAAATATGATTATGATTATTATTCTTTTTTTGTGTGACCAAATTTGTATTTATTTCTTGGAAAGGGAAGTCCAGACAAGGTCAAGAATACAACCACACAACACAGCACACAAGGATAACAACACAAACGACACAAATGATAATAATACAAAAAACAACAAAATAGCAACAAAAATAAATAGTTTAAACAACACTAATATTATTTGGTATAAATGGTAGATTCATATGATAGCTTAATTAAATCTGTAATTTTTCACTTTTTAACTAGCCTACCTCTAGACACATAGTTTAGATTGTGAACAAACATATATTTGTACTTCAAACCCCCTGTTATTATTATGATAATTATGATTATTATTATTATTGTTAATATTAATGGTAGTAGTAGTATTATAGTTTTTCACCTTTTGCCATTTTAAAAAAAAACCCACATTTTTCTGCTTCAGACCCCCCTGTCTATTGTTTTTTTGTTATTGTTCTTGTATTATTATTATTATATGTAGTAGCTCTCTATGAGTGGAGTTGGCTGCATTTGGCTGCTCCAACAGTCAACATTAACACTAACATGCTGTCTACTGTGTTATTGCAGAATGCTATAAAAAGGCACGCATACCTGAACTCATTTTCGGCAGCCCCGCCGTCTGCCAAGTATGGCATCAACCAGTTCTCTGACCTATCGCTGGATGAATTCAGAGGTAGGACGGCCTGAAATATTTTCAACACGTATTGTTGTTGTTCTGCAGAATTGGATTAGGTATCTTTATATGTATGATTCTCATAACTGCATTTGAACTGTGTCCTCGTTCCACAGATTTCTACCTGCGAGCCAGCGCTGACAATGCTCCTCTTTACTCTGGACCGAAAAGAGAGGGGCTACCAGATAAATTTGACTGGAGGGACAAGACTGTGGTGGCCCCCGTCCAGAACCAACTAGCAGTAAGGATGGATGGATAGATAGATAGATATATAGATAGATGGGCACAAAGGACACAAAATATCTGACTACTCACGGCTCATAAATCCTTCTTGATCCCCCGTTCCCTTGTCTTGATTCTCCCTTTATGATTGAAGTGGATTTAATAAGTGAAATCATTAAGGGAAGAGTGGGTGGTCCTAATATTTTATACGCTTAATGCATACTTATCTCCAGTCTTGTGGCAATAGAGACCACTTTTAATATCAGTATTGATTTCTAAGGCCTTGAACCGAGAGACTGAGCTTGGTCTGATTCTGTTTAGAGAATGAGATGACTTGTGCAAATGTGACACTGAAAACAATTTAGTATTCTTTTACATAATGTAATGTGCTTTCATTCAAGAAAGAAAGGTATCGAAAAAGCAACATAGCCAGTATCAGATTTGAAATATCAGAACCAGTTTTGTTATTGAAAAATTCAAAACGATACCCAGCCCCAAAGACAGAGACAGTGTATTAAACACTGGAGCAGAGGTGAAGATCTTGCTCCAGGTGAACATGGTTCACCTTAAGTGTTTCTGTCAGTAGATGGCAGCAGAAAACAATTAGTCACAGTCCACTCACACTGGCTAAATCATCTCAACCCAATCACTATATTCAGTATCCGGCCTCAGTGTAGATACCTTGCTAAAAGGCCTTTAAAAATCCTAGATTTGGTTTTAAAATAAATTTATATAATCCATCAAAGTGTGTTGTATTTTGGGTTAGGGTTCAGACCTAAAATTCTAATAGAAGTCCTATATGTTTTTCCTACCATCCATAGCCATGTTGGACTTGTATCTAAATTGTAAAGTACTAGTTTTTTTTAAGATACATTAAATTATTGATTTGAGCAGCAGGGTGGAATGATCAGGGAGACTGTCCTTCAACTGAAAGGCCCAGGTTCAACCCCTGGGACAGTTTCCGCCCTGCTTAAAGGTCCAATGAGAATTGCATTTCTCACTTTCATGGTATAATTTAAGAAAGGGCCTGTGTTAATGTAATTCTACCCAAGTTATTATAACTGTCAGCACTGTGGAAATTTGAAAAACTCTCCCTCTGGTTGTCAACAGAATCAAACAGATTTAGAATTCCAATCGACTTCCTGGTGCATAATGATGTCACCTACACCCAGGTTTTAATGAATGCTCTGATTGGTCGACAGTATGCATAATTAATGAAGTGTCCCATAATAGCCAGCCAGCTACTGGCCAAACTAGCCAGAATCTCCATGCCTCAACTGTTGGTGGGTGCCGAAATTCCAACACTGGATATTTGTTCCGCAAAGATAGACATATTGGCTGCAGTGGAAGGTTTGGCTCTCACTCAGTCATACAAGCTTTGTATCATCTAACCTTCAAAAACTAAAAAATATTATGCTTGGTGTGTTAGAAAGCAACATCCAACTCTTCCTGACTGAGGTGAATCTGGATCTTAAAGTTTCCCAGAGTAAGACACTGACCTCTCTCCTCTCTGTGAAGGGCAGAAAGCCAAAATATTATTTCTCCCTCAGGGGATCAAAAGAGTATCACAAGATACCACTGGATTCTGTTGGATTTTGGATGTAGTCCTAAAGGATTTCTCCTACATCTTTACTTCCTTGCTTTTTTTCTAATAACTATCATTTCAACTTTGCAGTGTGGGAGTTGCTGGGCGTTCAGTGTGGTTGGGGCCATGCAGACTGTCCAGGCGATAGCCGGCCGGCGGCTGGAGCAGCTCAGTGTGCAGCAGGTTCTGGACTGCTCCTTCCAAAACCGGGGCTGCAATGGAGGCTCCACAACCCGGGCCTTGAGCTGGTTAAAGCAGGTCTTTTATTGACATTTTTACATTTACATTTTTGGGCATTTAGCAGGTGCTCCTATCCAGTATGACTTACAATGAGTGCAATGGTAGAATAAGTCTTACCTACTGAAGATAGATGTTACAAATATTTTTGTGTCCCTAAAATGGTCATGTATGATAGAAGAAGCCTGTTTTCAATGATAATGTCATGTATTTAAATTTGAGAGACGTTCAGTTGTAGTAAGCAAGAGAAAAAAATTGTTCACTGCGGTAAAACAAAATCAGGAAACTGCCCACGTCAGGGTCTTCCATAAATAAGATGAGTGGGTGTACTGTATTCAAATAAGACACTCGCTGAGATAAAGTCTTTTCCTTGCAGACCAGAGTGAAATTGGTGCCTCAGTCAGAATACTCCTACAAAGCCACGACAGGAATCTGCCATTTTTTCTCCCAGTCACATGCTGGTGTTGCTTTGAAGGACTTTGCTGCGCATGACTTCAGGTAACATACAAATTTCTGCAACTTCACTTTGAGTGATAATGGCTAAAAATTAACATTGAATAAATTCCGGGGGGGGGGGGGGGGGGGGGGGGGGGGAGTCATGTGGGATTTAATGTGTTTTTCATAGAGTATCAAGGACAAAGGAAGAGGGTGGAGGGGGCGTCTGTCCTGTGCTCCTGACAAACCCCTCTGTTTACTGTGTCAACAGAGACATGGATGGTTCAGTAGCACAGAGGTTCCTGACTCTGGGCCAGTCATTTAGGCCCAAAGGTTACCTTGAGTTGAAGTTAATCAGATCCTCTTGATTTAATATTCAACAGAACGGTGACTCACACATTTACTTTTTAAATTTATTATTTATTTATTATTATTATTTATTTTCTCATGTCTAGTCTCTGGACTGTCCTCTGACTGTTTGCAGTAATGCATCAGTACAAGGTGATATGGTTTTGGGGGTTGATGCTGAAAAAAATTGCTGAAATTACCAACCTGATGCTGAACTCTCTTGCTGCTCTGGTTTTTGGTACAGTTTTGTCTTTCCCTATGCATGACTTGTATGGGATGTACCCTTTATTTATTGAATATAACAATATAGTAGCACTCTTTAAATGGTCCTTGAATGGAACTTAGAAGTAATGGAAAATATCAAGATGCATCTGTATATGCAACATTACTACAACATATATTATTTTCAACATTAATCATAGCAAATATCGATGGCATGCTACCTTTTTAATACTCCATTGGTCTAGAAGGGAAATTTGTCTCTTGACCTGACCCTCTCAACAACAAGGTTAGTATTTTGCCCAAAGGTAATGGAGAAATGTAACCTGGGACCTTCTGGTTAAAGGGGACATAAGTGAGATTTGTACTGCCCCATAGCACAAAATGACCATAACATAGCTGGTGGGGGAATATCTCTACTGGTTGTTGTTCTCTAGTGGTCAGGAGGAGGTGATGATGGGCCAGCTGGTTAAGTGGGGACCTCTGGTTGTTACTGTGGATGCTGTCAGCTGGCAGGACTACCTGGGTGGGATCATCCAGCACCACTGCTCCAGTCAACAGGCTAACCATGCTGTCCTGGTCATTGGATATGACACCACTGGTACATATCACTGCTACACTGGCATGAAAAAGGCTCATAACTCCAGATTCAGTGATTTTTACTTGTGGCTTACATATGTGAAACTTGCTTTCACAAGTGGAGCAAGTTTCACAACCCTAGGACCTGTGAAACCAATTTAAAGCTGTACTAGGCAAGATTTTTAAATTTTTAAACCAGAGAAGAGAAGAACATCCCCACTAATTGAGACCCCTTAGATTTGCCCTATTTGCCCAAATGAAATTCTGGTGTTGGACATGTACACTTCTCCACCCACAGAAATTGATGAATCAAAACATTAACAGTGAAATACAAGCTTTCTCCTAAACAGCAGAGAGCAGCGCTCTGTTCAGAGAAAGCTGGACTTTGGTTTCCTTTGGTATAAAGCATCACAGGCCGGCTGGCTTGGTAAACATGAGCATGCTGTGTGCAGTTTACTGACATCACATTACAGGATTTTAGGGGATTGAAGTAAATATTTTTTCAAACAATTACCTCTCGCTGCCATTTGGAGCCACCAACGTAATTGCGTAGTACAGCTTTAAAACACGCTAAAATTTCAAAAATGCATAATTGTTAGTGTGAAAAGAAGGTTGTTCTAAGTACTTGAAAAGTTGCCTTTGTGAAGATACAAGGTTTTTATCCGACATCGGAGAGGTGTACTTACTGAACATAGCCAAGGCTTGGTTATTATTACATAAAATGAAAGATAATTAGGTAATTAGAATGGTTATCTCACTTGCCTCAGTGCTGATTTCTTCTTCTTATTATTATTATTTTGTATTTGTTAATTTACCTATTTTGTGTACACTTGCGTCTTGTGGGCATTATGCAACAGTGTGAGGGATTATGCAACAACAAAGTGAAGTAGTATACACATACACACACAGAGACACACACACACACACACACAAACCTAGTGCTCCTTTACCCTGTAAATAATTAAAACTTAGTGTGCGTGTGGTCTGTCTTAGGGGATATTCCATACTGGATAGTGCAGAACTCCTGGGGAACCACATGGGGGAACGAGGGTTATGCTTATGTAAAGATAGGTGGCAATGTTTGTGGTAAGTATGATTTTGCTCCTTTATATTTTTTTGTTATATTATTTTCCTGTAACATTGCTGTATCTGTATGTAGCTGTACCCAGAATCCCCCCGGAGATTAATACAATGTCGTCTCTTTTTGTCTCTTCCTAGGTATTGCAGATTCTGTGGCAGTTGTTTCTCTTTGACTACACTGTGTGTGTGTGTGTATGTCTCTGTGTGTGTATGTGCTTGTGCGTGTGTGTGTCTGCCTGTGTTTACTGCTGCCAAAAAAAAACAGTCATTTATTTGCCTTCAGTGTCACTTTAAATAATATTTTTATTGAAACATTACTATGTTACATTGGTATGATAAAATAAATCACTTTTTATGCTGATAAATGTTGATCATAAATGAATCATTAACAGCAATTTTCCCACACACACACGCACACACACACACACACGCACACACACACACACACACACACATAAACATACACATACACACACTGTCCAAAAACTCCAATAGCACCAATAGATGCACTGTACAAAAAAAAAAAAACGTCTCAGTAAATATATTGTATAAGGTAGAGACATGCTATAAGTGATTTTTTTACATACATTTACCTATACAGAGATCACATCAATCACTGCATAAATACATAACAAAATTAATTTAACACCATATAGTATACTTTACAAACAACAGCCTATAGTATATTATTATTATTATATTAACATTATTTACATATTTTATGGTTTTAGTTTTATGCTGTGCAAATTGTCTCATTTTAGATGTCGACATTGCGGAGACTATTGTTTATACAGAGGTTAATTGACAGTCTATCCACTGATACTCGCGCCTAAGACACATCTCAATAGTCTGAAGTGGCTTCCTCTCTTTGACACCTTCCCCATGCTGAAAAACAAACAACAAAAACATGAAAAACGATTGGATTGGTGAAAACAGGTAACTGGTGTTTCACTGCATGAATACTTTGATCAGCCACACTGCTTTCGCCAATCCATTTGCTTTCAGGTCCGTCACGGTGCACTTACATCATTTTAATGAGAAAATATCTAAAATAAATCTATCAAGGAGCCATCTGCTATACTTTCTCACTGGCAAAGCTTAGAGTAAAATAGTCTAAATTGGTCATTGATTTCTTGAGGGTCAGACACTACGTCACCAGTTTCTGTTTGAATCTGACTCTGAATGACTTTTTCACCTTGTTAACTAAAAATAAAAATGTTAAAATATATATTGTTGAATCAAAATCCTATTAGTTTTACTTCCTGGAAACAATGTATTTTTAGTACGAATTTTATTGAGAAAACATACAATGTTTTAATCTTCTGACCTTCCTCATGAATGTCACAAGACCCAAACACTGCATGTCTTCTCAATGTTATCTACTGTTCTGAGGTCAGTTACAGTGAACGAGAGGAAGCCACCTCAGGCGATTGAGACGCCCCCTAGTCTGAGTCCTCACTGCTGCAGTAGGAGCTGTCGCAGCACTCGGCCGTGTAGAGGAACGTGTGGACGTTGGGGTTCAGCTTGGGCACCCAGTGGCGAGGCACCAGGAACGTGGCCAGGTTGAACAGATCCACAAACACCTTGTAGCGGTCACTGGAGGGGAAAACAAATCGAATGAAAACTTTTGCTCCAAAATGAGATGCTCACAATTTGAAAAAAGTGACACGTACTCTTACAAAATCTAATACAAATTGTACTCTTTAAAAGATAAGGTAACTTAAGTCCTGGGTTGACAAACTGCAAACACTTTTGCAGACTGGATCCTCTATTTTTTACAGATACTGAATGAAGAGCTTCTTTCTAAAATGTGACCTGCTCTATCATTTTCAGTCACATTGACCCCTCAAAGCATTTTGAGTTTAATACACTGTTGGAAAGAGGTGAATTTAAGCTTTCTGGTGATATAAAAATTATCTTTGTACTCCAAAGATTGAGTGAGATGCACCCCTTGATGTCTTGACTGTTTCCAAACTATGTTTTTGATTTTATAAAGAAATCATTCAAACATAACATAACATACTAACATTACATTTGCAGTCTTGAGATGCCTGACAACTACGTTTTCCCGCGGATGAAACAATAATTTTGATTAGACAATAAAGTGAACGATGGTTCAACCTGTTACTATGCAGATATTCATTCATAATTTTAAGGGACACATAGTAAGGGAGAGAGGGACGGGGAGAAGTGTTGCCAGGTTCTTAGCGACAAAACCCTCCCAGTGCCAATTAAACCCAACCCATAAACAGCCCAATGATCAACGAAACTAGTCCAAAATAACAAACCAATAACAAAACTCCACAATACAACCCTGACAAACTTTATAAACAGCGTTTTAAGTCCTACAGCATTTATAACATTTCCAAGTAACGTTACATTGAAAACCGCGAACCTGGCAACATGAGGAATGCGAGCTTTGTTGACAAATTAAGCTAGTAGTTCTGCTTGTCACCCTACCTTTATAAGCTTCAAAACTATATTTAGCGTTTGAATTTCACAATAATCTTTATACAGAATGAAAGCCAAGGCTTTATTTTATTAAAATCCGATGAAACCCCAAAACAGCCAAAAATCGATCTTTTCTCATAAAATCACGTTTATCCACAAATGCGCCGTTGCGACTTCCGACTGAAAATGATAGAGCGGGTCACAAATGTATATGTATCATTGAAATGAACTCTTCAAATATACTCTCCATGTAAACATCAGTATGAAGTGACAATATGACAGGTTAATTTAGATAAGAGCAGAGCAGTTCTGTTCTGCCCTTATCTATATTAACTCTAAAGTGTTTAAGATACTTGCAGTATAGCATTGCAAAGTGTGTAATCAGTATGCTAAGGTGTGTAACATAGACTACCTGACAGTCGATCTCAGGTAGTGGTAGCCAGACGATCCCCCTGTGCCGGCTTTGCTGCCAATCATACGATGCACCATGCATACATGATTGTCTAAAACAAAAGACAGACAGAAACACCCAGTGTGTCATGACCAGTGTTTTGGCCCTGCATATTTTCATTTCAGCTATCAGTTGTTGCTTCAGCTTAAAAAGTGAGTGAGATATAGGTAAAAAAAAAAAAAAAAAACATCTGTTGACTTCATGGGAGTTTTTCTCGTCTTGTTCAGGGATGAGCAGAAGCAGCCGCTGACAAGGATATTCCTGTGACGGCAGTAACTTACATCTCCATTTTGTCATGAGGGTGTCAATATCCATGAGGGAGGTGAGCAGCTGGAAAGGAACCTGGAACCGTGGCTCCTCCCTAAAGGTAAGAGAAGGTTTTAGGATTTGAGGATATACTTTGAATGGCTGGTAAAGCAGTGTATGAAAAGCATCGTAGGTGGTGGTGGCAGCCTAAGGGTTAGAGAAGTGGGTTTGTGACTGGAATACCTAATAATACAGACAGGCTTGGGAAATGTGGGCCAGGAGATGAATGAGTAATGTTCTCTCCTGCCTCAGCAACTATGATCCTACAAAACCCCCCTGAGCAAGGCCTTTAAACCCCAACTGCTCAGTGGCCAGCAGTAGAAGACCGTTTGTACCGGGCAGCTCCCAGGTGTGAATGTGTACAACTATATGAATATGAAGCAAGCCGTTGCTAACAAAGATGCATGTCAGTCAAGTTTCCCTGGATGAATAAAGGTTAAGAAACAAACGAGGCCTTCATACCTGTAGAAGTAGATCATCAGAGCACCTTGGAGAGCCTTGTAAGAGAGCCGTCTCTCACCTAGTCAGACAAGGGGAAATAAATTACTTTCAAGGTAAAATCAGGGTGCTTGTAGAGCTAGAAACCTAACTGTTATCACGGTTCACAAAATTAATATGAAGCATGGACAATTTGTAAACACAAATATTTAAAGCCCTGACAAAGACTGGATTACAGCATCTGATGGATTGGTTTGTTTTAAGTCACCACTCAGTAGTTTACCCAGTGGTAGGAAGCACTCACCTTTGCTTAGGAGATGGTCATGACGTTTTTCGTCAAACAGGGAAGTGAAGAGCTCTCTCTGTTTGACCAGCTCAGCCATCAGCTCCTCCTTGTCTTCAGGATCTGTAATTTTCTTTCCAAAATAACCATAAATACAAATTGAAAAAATACAATCTTTGTCAGTCATCTCTGCACACAAAATTAAACTATGGACAGCAAAGAAAGTTTGTTTTGGAAGCTGAAAGTCATCTTATACCTCGATTTTCTCCTTCTCTTGATTCAGCCCGGCGAAAATGTTGATTTCCAGCCTCTCCCAGAAATTGAAGCTATCCTCCTCCAAGCCAGGAGTTCTCTCCAGCCACTCCTGTGAAGAACAACCCAAGGTTTTACTACATTTATACTCTATTCGCATTAGCAGATGCTCTTATCCAGAACAAGTTACCATAAGTAGAATGTTACACCTAGTTTATGCTCATGTATCACCAACATTGCAATCAGCCAAAAATAGGGAATGTGGGCGTCAAAACAACAGCGGCCAGACATTAGAATAAACACATTTATGTGTCACCTGTAAAATTCATACTGTATATCACCAGGGATTGAGAACTAAAATGTAGCAGTGGTTGGTGGTCTTCAGACGTACCTCGACTAGTTTTAAGAGTGGGGGTTCCTGTTCAGTGGCGAGCAGCAGCTCACTCTCATGGCCTTTGAAATTGTCCCTGTAATGGCGTCTGTTGTATGGGACCCTCAGGTTGTCTGGGACGCCTATCTTGTTTTCTAACAGCCGGAACTGGAGGCTTTGGAAGCCAGAGGCTGGAGCCAGATATTCCCTACACACACACACACACACACACACACACACACACACACACACACAGCACAGCACACAAATAAGCATAGATGCACATAGGTCAGACAGCAAACCAAAGGGCAATGAGTGCACAGTCATAAAGGGATGCATCTTATGTTTTTACTGCTAAAGCAAGGGTAAAGTTCAGAGTCAGAGGTTATTTATAAGCTCACCTGAAGTCAAAGAAGTCCAAGGCTGTCATTGTCTCCAAAACCGCAAACTGGTCGACCAACAGTCTGAAGATCATCACAATCCTGTGGATGCGAGTGTTGACTTTGAGCATGTTGCGTTCATCGCGGACCTGGAGAAACAGTAACATGTTCAGGAAAATAATAGCCGTATAATGATAGCTGTAGATGCATATCTTTCAAGTAGGGAAACTAGTGCTGTTTTAAATTTGCATGATGTATGTGTCGCCTTCATGGAGGCAAAATTTCATGAGAAATTTAAATCCTTGGTGTATGCATTTTATCTTATATTACAACTGTTGTGCTGAATTTGACTTATGTATCAATTCAGATTCTTTCATAACTGTTGTGGGGTGCAATATGTCAGTATGTGCCACTAGCTTCAGTTGGACTGTCTCATAAATGCAGTGATGTCTCCATCGACGGCCTTAACATCAAAGATAAACCAGACACCTTAGCCTGGATGGTGTACAAAACCGCTTACCTTCCCCTGACTGAACTACAAAGTCAAAATGACTAGATAGGACAAGGAAAGGTGTACTGCTACGGAATATAACTTGCGCTTTAACAGTAATACTGTGTGATGACTGTGTATAGTCTTTCCTTTTCTGAAAATGTCCGATCTCCTGATTTCATATCCTAAAAGGCTTTCAATCTTCAACACTATCAGCTCAGATTCAAATGATTTGAATTTAATGTCACTGAATTTACTAATTCTGATTTTATTCCAAAATTGAAAAAATAGAAAGATTATTCTGTATTTTGTTCATGTTCAATGTTTTTTCTTCACAAACATAAATAAATAATGAAATAAACATCAAATCATTCTTTCTGCCCAGAATCATGACTCACATGTCCACTGATGAAGATCTCTCGCACCGAATCAAGTTCCCACAGAATCTGTTTGAACCATAGTTCATAGGCTGAAATATAACACAGAATGATTCACCAGCTGTCATAAACCAGTCCATTGTAGTATTATGTTACAAGGTAAACAAGTAGCTGAATGCACAGTCAGCGATAATCAGAGTTGATTTGCATTTCAGTAGTCATTTTGTCTTGTATTCAGCCTTTTTTTGTTAAAACAAATCTGCATGTGGGGCGAAACAATTTCTTTTGTTGATGTGCCTTATTTTTAAATTTTTTTAAGAAAATTAATGAAAGAAAATTTAATTTTAAAGACTGAATACAAAATTAAATTAGCAATTTTATTCCAGTGACAAAACACAAGGAGCTGCAATTAGACAAGAATAAAAATACAGTTAAAACTACAAAGCTGGTTTTACCTTGATGGGTGACAATGAAGAGGTGCTCATCATGGATCTTATTACCCTTTAGTTCACTCTGCAGTACCTGGGCTGTGACTACTTTGTCAAGCTGAAAGTGGTGGCAAGAAATAAACAACTTAAATAACACAAAATTGACTAAAACGTAGGCCAATTCCAATCCGTATCAAACATAAAAAAGCCCAGTTCTGAAGATTGATATGCATGATAGGTGGTATTTTCTACCTGAAGGTAATCTCCATAGATGATACCTCCTTTACTGGCCTTGTTAACCCCTTCTTGAGAGGCATCCTCATCATCTTCTGTTTGGGGAGGCTTGTTTTTGAATAACCTGCAGTGTGGAGAAACAAGGCCTTGTGTTACTTAGTGTTTTTTCAACCGTTTCCGTCTGCACAACAATTAGATTATGTGGAGCACTTAAACTAATGCAAGTGTTACAAGGTTGTGGCAAATCAAGTTAGAGAAAACACATTTAAAAAAAAATGCAGCCATCGCTTAAAATGGGAAAAATCCTTGAACGTAGCATTTTAAGTGTAATGAGGATCCGAACGTACAAATGCCTCTTCTCAAAGTACGGACATCCACTCATGACTGTCCAAATGAGTTGCAGCAAAGTTGGGATCCTCTTCCTTGAATAATATTTACTAAACTTGTTGTAGACACAATTCAGACTTTTAAAGGCTCACCTCATCCAATCACACATGAGGATGAACTCACCATCCGGCCCGCCTTTATTTGCCCCATCCAAATAGCTGTTGTTTAACTTCTATTGGTGTCCCTGGTGTACTTTGCTTTACCTGCTAAAAGTACGGTCAAAGGACAATTTCCAAATAATATAATTACCGAAACAATAACTCAAATGTTATAGTTTTCTGCAGTTAGACATAATCAAACTAACATGAATAACAAATGTACTGTAAGTATGAGTAAGTATGAGACTTACTTCAGGTTGACATTGTTTTTAAAATGCACGATTAATCCTCATGGCTTTTATTTCTAATATAACATGTTGTTTTCAGGACACTTGTTTGTTCAGTGAGTGGATATCCTCAATGTTTACTCTAGGGCTTTGCTGTTGATATCTGAATGTATTCTTTCTATCAGATGTCACCACATTTAAGAGTGAAGTTAGTTGCGTGCATAATAAAAGACATTTTTTTTTTGTTTGTTTACATTTTTTAAAGCAACCTGTATGGCGCAGTGGGTAGAGCAGGGTCGGATTTGATTTCCACGTCGTCAATCAATACTAAAAATGCATTCCCTCATTATACTGTCACACACTTAAAGATAAATGCGTCCGCTAAATGGCATTATGTTAACTTTGTAGATGTTATTGCATTTTTTTTGCAGATAATGACGTAAATGAACATATTTCCCTGAACAGTCATAAACATTCCTCTTCTGTCCATGCTTATGCAATAT
This sequence comes from Centroberyx gerrardi, assembly GCF_048128805.1. Lineage (NCBI taxonomy): Eukaryota > Metazoa > Chordata > Actinopteri > Beryciformes > Berycidae > Centroberyx > Centroberyx gerrardi. The sequence continues at coordinate 22,739,558 of NC_136012.1, forward strand.
AAGCTCTTCCCAGATATTGTGACCTGACCAAACCAAAGCACACTAACAGAAGTATCACTGACGTTAACTCTGTTGGTCACGAGGCTCCATCTGTAAATATTTGCTATTTGGTTAATACTTAATATACTCCCTGCAGTGAAAATCACTAGTGTTCTGTTGGAAGGGGTGTGTGTTTTCTTGGAATATGATTGCGCTATCCTCGATGCTGTTGCACCCTTCTCCCTGTACAGATTGTTTGGTCTCTGAATTGACTGTTGAAATAACATTATTGGCTCCTGACCTTAGTGTGTACCTTAGGCATATGGATAAGTGAGTATTCCAAGCCAGTGTTTGTGTTTCTTCCCTTGCGGTGGACAAATCTGAGAGATATGTGAGATTACTTACATACCTCTAGAGGGTGACAAAATCAAAGCCCATCCTGAGGTTGCCTTGAGCCCATAGCAGATCAACCCTATTTTCCACTCCATAATATTCCTGTTAGGCCTGTATTATCAGCTGTCATACATAGTTCATGGGAAATATTTGTTTGTTAGATTCACAATAGGCTAGACTGGTTGAAAATAATGATTAGTTCATCCCTCATGGGCCTACCAGCAGAGCCACATCATGACACACTGTCAATCCCAACAAGCAGAGCCTTTTGAAGAACAGTTAACCCAGTTTCATCAGTAAGACGCAGATCCCACAATCAACGTCACTCTAAATCTCTCCAAGATCATTAGCTCTCTTGTTTTTCACCCACTCTCTTTGTAGACTTTTCAAGCAGAGTCCCAAAAGCCTGCGCAACTGTCCTCAGAAGATCAGAGGGATGATAACAAGCAACTATTTCTGAATTGGGACATGGTACAAGCCTAGCACTGAGGCTGCAGACTGAGCAGTAGAGCAGAAGCAGCCCCAGAATGCTTTGTTCTTGTTCCCGTTTTGCCGGGATGAACGGGAGGGATAGCCGTGGAGGATGTTTGAGACGAGATGAGACGATCAGCGTAGATCTTCGAAAGGCCTTTTGATGGGTCGTCATGGACAGTCGCGGTGTTGCGGGTCACCTTCTCCCTGAACTTGGTCCATCTCACGGATTGGGCGCACATGCTATTACAACATTATCTCCAAGGTCTGAGTCAGTCACTGATTAAAAGAATGTGAGAATATAGCCTGTAAAACCACCATGAAATGTAAAAAAATGTCCTCTTTGCCTGACCTCGTCCTTGGACTCGGCACGTGTGTTTATATATTTATGTGTCCACTCTATCTATGGCTACCTTTGACTTCTTCATCCCTACAGCAATGTATTGAGACTGTTGTACACTAAAACCATAATAACTTCCACAACAGCTGACTCCTAAACCTGATGGATGTATTTATCACATGAAGCAAACGTACAAACATACAAATCAGAGGAAACAACACATGCCATTTCTGGTGGTGTTCTTGCTTCTTCTGGCCCCCCATATTAGCAATAATTAACACAAAACAAATGAACCAGAGTCGTTTGGTAAAAGATGTCTGTTTTGACTGTTGTTCTCACATGGTTACTGGGTTTGGGGAGAATTTCAGCACTGTTTGTTTCTGATTTCCTTCACCTGGATGCACATTGCAGGTTTTAGTGTCAAAAGGAAAATGTGACTTTCTTTTACAGTGAATCAAATTTGGTATTTCTGCAGCACATACCATATAATTCAACAAATGAATTAGAAGAAGTCAAGAGTTTTATTTAATGATTTGATTTAATCCTATGATATCTGGCCATTTCCATATATTCTTTTTTTCATTCATTGCATCCCAAAAGAGATCAGTCCAGAAACTTATGAGTGGAAAAAAGGACAGATTTCTTTGTATTTTTGAAAGTTGTATGCATGGCCTAGTCTCTTTAATTCATTTGTTTTATTGTCTGTTGGAATAAGAGTCAGACATAAATGGTGTTTTTCCCATTGGTTAATTCAAAGCTAAAATATCTCTCCCTCAGTTAAATACAGAAAGGTTATGGCCAGGAGAGCGAACAAATGACTCCTCATGATTCAGTTGTCCCCTTAGGAGTGTTAATAAATTTACTGAACTTAAAACAGAATCCTGAGGAGGGCACAAAGGACTGGCATCACACCAAAACCTAGCGCTGTAAGGTTCTTTTTTTTTTCATTTTACCTTGGACAATTAATTATTCTGCATGTAAGGCAAGGCAAGGCAAACTTTATTTATATAGCACATTTCATACACAAGGCAAATCCAATGTGCTTCACATAAAACAGAAAAAAAAAATAAAAATCCTCCTAAGCCAACTCAGGCTCAGGCTATTTAAAATGACATTAAAAAAAGTGAGAGATAAAGAAAGAGAGAGATAAAATAGGTAAAACATAAATAAAAGAAATAAATAATATAACTCTCACTCACTTCTCGAAAAAGTTGTTGCGGATCAGCTCCTCAAGCTGATCGACGACCACAATATCTCTGAGAAATTTCAATCGGGTTTCTGCCAGAAACACGGCACCGAAACTGCACTTCTAAGAGTGACAAATGATATTCTTATGCATGCTGATAAAGGTGGATGTTCTATTTTGGTGTTCCTCGATTTAACTGCTGCCTTTGATGTCATCGATCATGCAATTCTTATTGATAGGCTCTGTAACTGGGTTGGTATCTCCGGTACTGCCCTTTCTTGGTTCTCCTCCTACCTGTCAAGCAGACTGTTTAATGTTCATATTGACAATTGTGTGTCCTCTCCCGCTCCTCTACTGTGTGGAGTTCCACAGGGGTCAATACTTGGACCCATCTTATTCTCCCTATACATGTTACCTTTGGGTCAATTACTCGTCGTTTTGATGATATCTCATACCATTGTTATGCTGATGATACCCAGCTGTATGTATCTGTCAAGCCAAACAAACTACACAACCTTGTCTTTCTCCAGAACTGTTTGACTACCAATGAAAACTGGATGTGCCAAAACTTCCTCAAACTAAACCCTGATAAAACTGAGGTCCTTGTAATCGGTCCCGATCATTTCACAAAGGAAGTCAAACACTGCATTGGCCCCCTTGCCACTAACGTAAGGACCTCCTCTAAGAATCTTGGAGTTATCTTTGACCAACATTTGAACTTCGACCAACACGTTAACAAGCTTAGTCAATCCTGCTTCCTTCAACTAAGACAAATTGCCAAAATTAGATCCATCCTGTCAGCCAAAGATCTGGAACTTTTAATTCATAATTTTATTTTCTCACGTCTTGACTATCGTAATGCCCTTTTTACCTGCCTCAGTCAATCTGCTGTGTCTTGCCTTCAACTTGTCCAAAACACAGCGGCCAGGCTTTTAACAAAGTCCAGCCGTAGATCCCACATCACCCTAATATATGCCTCCCTCCACTGGTTACCAGTGAGATTCAGAATTTATTTCAAGATTCTCCTAATTACCTACAAGGCGCTTCATGGCCTAGCCCCGGTCTGCATAACTGAACTGCTAAGCCCATACACCACCACTGCACCACTCAGATCTTCCGACCAAGGCCTCTTATCCATTCCTCGCTCCAATCTTAAAACCAAACGTGATCGTGCTTTCGCCGTCTTGGCTCCTTCACTCTGGAACAGTCTCCCCCAAGCTATCAGATCAGCCAAATCTGTTGATTGCTTTAAGCAATGCCTTAAAACGTATTTTTATAGGTTAGCCTTTTTATAATTAGCCCTGCAGTAGATGATGTTTGGCTTTCTTTCTCTGATGTTTTGTTTGTATATTTGCTCTGATGTTTAGTTTGTATATTTGCTATATTGCTTGTATATTTGCTCCTTGTCTCACATTCACGTTTCTTGTGCATGTCGGCCTGTTTTTGCATTTATCTCGTTTTTATTATGTACAGCACTTTGGAACGTGTGTGTTTTAAAAAGTGCTGTATAAATAAAATGTTACTTACTAATAATAAAGATAATAACACCTGTTACATCTACATACAGATGATTTAGCAGAAGGCCACAGAGAAAAGGACTTTTAGACTTTTAAAAGAGCTGACAGTGGGAGTACATCTCAGTGCTTCTGGAAGTTTATTCCAGTAATTGGGAGCATAATTACTAAAAGCACCTTCACCAGATTTAGTTTTCACCCTGGGAACAACTAACAGACCGGTCCCAGATGACCTCAGAGGTCTGGGTGGCTCATATCCTAAGAGCAGGTCAGGAATGTATTTTGGAGCTAAGGAGCATTGGTGACATATGGCGTTCATAAAAGCTGCAGCAGTATTATCATAGAGTTTCTTTTTAACAATTTTTGGCCTAGCTTGTAGTTACAGATTTATAGACACATCAAAGAAAACACAGAAATGATCAGATATGGCAACATCAATAGCAGCAGTTTTAGTGATACTGAGACCCCTAGTGATAATCAAGTTCAAATTGTTAGACCGTTTAGGTGGTCTTTATACAATCAGAAATAAAACTGGAAGAGTACATTTCAAAGTAAAAGCAAGGTATTCAAAAGATGTAAAATCCCCAAATGACACCTGTTTGCACTGAAACACATCAGAGAATAGAGCTTATCAAATTTGATAAGTTTGCAGCATGGAGAGGGTACGTCTTGCTTATTCTACTGCTAATCAAAACAGGAATGGGGAAAGTAACAGGCACTGACCTAAAAACACTTGGTGGTGGTTGTGATGCAGCAATAAGTGTATTGATATGGGATACAGCTTGATATGGGAAAATCCATGAATACCAGCTACATTGCAGCAGGGACCCCAAGGCCATCAGTTGTTTGCTTCTCCGGTGTTGATATCAGGAAAGCTGGTGTGACACAGTGCGCTTGGCGCCTCCAGGATGGATGAAGGTCGAGGGGGGCAGGGAGGGAGAGGACGTCTGGGAGTTGAAGGGGGGAGGGGAATTGATGAGCGGGGCTTTGGGGGTGGTGGAGCCTGACGGCTGGCTAGGATGGGATGGGGAAGGGGTCGGGGGGTAAGTTTAACACCTGCATTCACCAGTCCTTCCATCTTATCTGTGAATCCTAACAGAGGGGAGGCGGGGGAGAGGGAGGGTGAGGGTGATCTGGAGGAATGGAGAGCTCCAAGCTGAGGCTGGAGACTGGGGCTGTGGTGAATGTGACTGGTCATCTATGGGTTGCTGTTGAAGTTGGGACTGTAGTGTGTCAGAGGCCGGGCGGGGGGCAGATGGGTGATGAAGGAAGTAGAGGACATTGTCCGTTAGTAGTTTCACTCCGGGCCCGTTTAGATGTGCGGCCATCTGCTCTGAAAAGGTGTCTATGCCCCCAGAAGAGGTTAAAGTTATCAATGAAGTTCAGTCCTTTTTTAAATTGCAGGTTTTGGACAGCCATGTATTCAATCCAAGTAGCCTGCTAAACTTATTGATTCCTTTGTCAACTGTTGGTAATAGCCCACTGATACAGGATTGGATCTCTAGTTTGCCAAGTCTGTTAAAAAGAGCTGGAGTATCCAACAAAAAAAGAGCCTCAATATAGAACAGGATAAGTTAGGAGTATGAGTATTTTGCTCTAACACTGTGTGTTAATCCCAACAAATTACTAAATAAAATCAAGAATCTTTTATTTTTGTCAAACATTGTAAAGAATGCAATAAATATTTCACCCACAATGCATATGCCAAGTGATCAGCTAAGACAAGAAATATGTACCATTTGTTTGCAATAAACGCATTAAAAACTGAGGTGAAGCAAGTCCACATGACTTGAGCCAAGCTACAGGATGAAGGCCGTTCGGTCCTTTCTTAGACACACTTTCTAGTCAAAGTACTGTTAGATTTTCAAAATCATGCAAGGAAATAGTAGTTATAATCATATTTACCCCCCTGAATTGATGGTGCTTTGGCCTTATCTTAACCCCCCAAATCCATTTTATCACTAGAAAGGCCAGTGGATTTTGCATCTAAGAGAAGGCCAACAAATTGCCATTGAGTGGGGGGAATATAATATGACTACTATTACCTTGTGTGATTTTGAAAATGTAACAATACTGTTTTACATAGAAAGTGGGTCTAGGAAAAGTCATGGAGGGACAATTTAAAATGTAAAAATTGATTCTAAAATTCAAAACAGCAGTCAATTGACAGTTGCTTAGCTCTTGGTCAGGTTTTGAAAAATAATGTGTGTTGGTTGAAGTATATACCATCAAAGGAGGCAGACTTGTGCTGTTAAATCTGAGTGTGTGCTGCCCTTGGAGAGGCAGTCAGCTACACACACTGTTATTTTATTTACTAGAAGCTCATTAGAGAGTTCAATCTGTTACTTATTTAATGTGTTCATAATTATCTAATCAGATTGGTTGATGCTCTTGATCGCACATTTCTTATATCACATTTGTGGAATCGCTAAGTTCAACTTCAATTTAAATTCTCTTTCCTCACTCTCAGCTCAAATTCAAATCATCTGAATTGAACTTGAGTAAGCTACGCTTAGAAATGGAGAAATTGATGCCAACCCTGGTTTCCCAAATCCCTAAGTGACATTTGGCTATTACATGTACCAGCTTTGAACCTGCATGCAGGATACAAAGTCTATGTTGACCCTCACTTCAAATATGTAGAATCTAATGTAAACTAGCTATTATGCAGTTATGTCACTGGGGTTATCAAGTGAGCACCTCCCATTATAGATTGTTTCTTTGAGTTTCTTTGAATTAGGCCCAAAATGCTAGCCTGGTAAGACCATCCTGATCACGTGACCTCACAAAATGCTTCTTGAATGCTCAACACTAAATTTCAGTGTCCTAGAACAACCCATATCTACAGTAGATGTGCTCTAAGTACTGATCAGCTGCTGTACATATCAATTTCCATATCAATAACAATAGCTTTGACATCAAAATCTAGAAACCACATTCTTTACTTTGAACGTGATATGATTTGTCTCAACATCAATTTCAAAAAATCAAAATCAACTATCAAAACAAACTCGGGCTCTGTGATGCGTAACCGAAGTATCATAAAGAATCTAGTGCTTCCTTTAAAATGCAAGAGTGTAATGATATTTGATTGTTGCTCAGTGATTGCACAAATATTTCAGCCTTGGAACTTTGAATTCTAAATGGCTACCTTTGTGTTGTATGCAATAAATGAGGCTCAATTGAATTATAGAACATGTTTTTTTTGTTTTTTTTTTCACTGCTCTGATGTGGTTATTGCGTGATGATGTTAGGCCTTTGATGTTCTTGCAAAGTCGTGCCATCTTTTTTATATAAGCCTTTGAAGTAGGCCTCGTTGCTCTGTGTTGTGCTATGCTGTGGTATCGCTTTGGCAGTGCCTAGTGCGGTCACAGTGTGATACTGCAGCAGTTCTACAGAGCGATGCTGCTGATCATTTTGATATCATTGCTTTAGCTATTCCATTTGATGTCTCTTTACATTAACCTAAAGTGTCCAGATGTGTTCAGCTGCTAGGGTTTGATGATTTTAGTCTGTTTTCCAACTCTGAATTGCCATCCACCAGAGTGCAACTGAATTATTTGATGTTAACTGCTCAAAAGCAACTATATATATATATATATATAAATATATTTTTTTACCTTTATGAAAGTGCAGCAATGATTCCTCGGTTTTATAACAAGTGTATTGCTACATGATGTAGACAGCTGAATGGTTGAACACTTTCTGAACTGTGCACTTTGTACCACTAGGGAGCATCAGAGGACTTTTAAGATAATGAAAGATTTAAGCGCTTCATATTTGGGATAGCTCACTTGGTATTTCAAGCTTTTTTCAGTACTGGTGGGGTTTGAAACTCTCTTTGTAGGGATATATCAAAACAAATGGAGGTTTGTATAAGTTCACTGTAATTTCATTGTTAAGGAACAATAGACAATAGCACACAGGGGAGCTTTCATAAGAGATTTCATAATGGGGTGGTGAAGGGGGGAAGTATACTCTATGATGGTCTGATGAGAACTCTGAAGGCCTGTTACTCAGATTTTGAGTTGAGAAACATTAAAAGAGACATAACCTTGTTGTTATATGTAATAAACCATTTTAAATATCTGAAACTAAGACTTTTAAGTTTAAGAGTCTGCGGGATGCTGGGGGAGCAGGTGGGGGGTAAAAAAACAACAGTATAAAACAGCCTTTGTGCAAAGAGCCTTCCACTCCGTTTGGTTACAAAAGCTGGTGCAAAAGAAATCACTATCATCAGAATGACTGTTCACTGCTTTGATTAATGGTAAGATGAGTGAGAGAAAGCTGGGGCATGATCACAACTCCAAGTGTAATTAAAATGGAGTTAGCAAATCTTCCTACAGAAGCTTATACCTAAAAACCTCTTGGATTATGATGCTGATTGAGATTCTGTTTTTAGGCAACTGTCTAAATTTCAGGTTAGTTACACTCCTAAATCTCTTCAGCCACAATTTACACAATTTAATTCAGAACAGCTTCAAACAGCTGACTTCAAAGCACTGCTGGATTTGTCTTCTTTAGCTTTGTAGTTGAGATGGTGTATTTTTAATCATTTATGTCATTTGTGTTTTTTTTATTTTTTTGAATAGTGAGGTCATGCAGAACTATTTCGAAAGACTTGTTAAAGCAGGCGTGATATCCACTTTGCCAACTTAGTGTCTGAGCAACCTGCCACTTTGAAAACGCATTTTCTCCTCTGACAAACAAAAAAAAAACGGTTGACCTATTTCATGAAAACGAATGGCAAAACATTGTCCAATTCTTAAAAAAAATAAAATAAAATAAAAAAAAGACAACCCCCTACCCCAAAAAGAACCCGAATGTCATTTTAATCCATGAGCGCATTTAACATTCAAAAACAAGTTATGATGATACCTACCGAGAACATGGATGTGATCTATATTTGGATCCACTGTAACCTTGTTTATGTGAGATGGGTTCATAAAATATTTGCGTTGATGAAATATTCATCGGACAGGAAGCCAGGTCATAAGGCATTATGCCCAATAAACGCTAAATTTAGTGGAAACAATATTTCACTGCATGCTATAGATACATCACCACTTGTCACTACATGTACAGGTTTCTGTTAATTAGTTCTCACTTCAACAGAGCTTTGTGAAGAAGCCCCAGATTTGCCATATTGAGAAGAAAAGTAACTTTAAATTGTAGTAAAAAACACTGCATGTCTGAAAAATGAAAGAAAAAATCAAAATCGGTTGGACTTTATTTGTAATGTATAAACACAACATAAATTACTGTTAATATGACTAGTACGGACATTTATTGAATTTCATTAAAAAACCCATAAAACTCTTGCATAATTTACAAAACATGGTGTCCCTGTGCTATCCAAGACACATCTGTGCCTTTCCCCACCCCAACATAGTTACTTCATACCTTTACTGTCCTTTGTTTCACAATGGATATTGGGTATTTAAACATGTTACATTTTTTTTTTCCTTTTTAAAGCAACTTAAGAAGAATGAGACATTTTGATGTTTTACAGTGCTAAATCTGGTATACATAGTGGTTGTTTGGTGAGAATATCTCTAACATCAGAAGTCTTTGATTTTAAAAACAAACATTTGCTCACGGTCACTGCCTGCTCTGCGAGTGTGAAGCTCATGAGCCACATACTTCTTCTTTCCGGAGAAGTGCAGATATGCATAATGTAAACATTTCCTTTCCTCTTTTAATACTTTCTGTTGAGCCAGACTTTTCTCGATCAAAACAAGAAACATAAAACACCTAAAACAGTTCACTGTTTCCCCAAAACACCACTATTCCTCTGCTCCTGTTGAAAGAGTCCAGAGTCCAAAAGGCTTGTGCTACAGAGGAACTGACCTGTAATTGCCATATTAAGGCTTGGTGTAGTTATACATTTACTCTGTAGTCCCTAAGTCACAATGCACAGCATTGCTTTTGACCCCGATTTTTTTTCTTTTTTTTTTTTTTTAACAAAAACACACCAACACATCTGTGTACATAGCCGCTTCTAACCTTCGATTACAGTCATTTTGCCCACTAGTGTTTGTCTACCGAAACAAAGTCTCTTTGGCAGAAGATTCACCTCAGTTTGTTACCTTTTCCCAATTTCACTTTGTCGAAGAAAATGGATGTTATTAGCACTGTCCGCTAATTCTGGGTACTGCTCAATGGAGAGCACGTAGTACCCGTCATACCCCAAAACTTTTCCACTGCTCAGGAGCTGCCTCTTCTCCCCCTCTGTCCAGGGGCGGACCCCCTCCTCCCCATCACGTACTCGCTGCTGTTCTGTTGCCCATGCACCAGCCAGGGCCCGCTGACGAGCGAGCTCAACAACCCGGGCTTTCTCTTCGTCCACAGTGGAACCATAGCGAATATGAAGAGCCAGAGCACCACGGCGAATCTCCACATCTGCGAAACGGCGAGTCCGACTATCCATGACTGTGGTGGACTGGGAAACAGTCACATTGACACCATTCTCCAGGGTCTTGTGTCCGCTAGTGAGGTGCAAAGCGGCGAGGTCGGCATCTGGAAGGCCCGGCTTAACAAAGTAGTGTGTGTCCCGACCTTCGATAGTAAAGTGAAGGTCTTCCAAATAGAAGGCGTTGTTGAGGATGGTTGCAACCTTGATACAGTCCTCACTGGCTACGTTGAGCGTGTGAGTGTGCACACTGCCCTTGTAGATGGCAAACATAACGGCTCTACCAATGGGAGACATCGCCGCTGAGAACCACAGCCAAGACTTTTCACCTCTGCGACCTCGGCTGAGATGGACCTCTGGCAGCCGCTCGAATGACAGGAGAGAGTGCGCTTGTCTGGTTACTTCCTGCTGGACCCCAGAGATAGACTGTAGGAAAAGTGCAGTGAAACGTTAACGCCTGAACATGGCAGAACCTGACTCTCCAGGCCATTTAGAAGCAGAGGCTGCTCTGCTTCAAAGAGTTTTTCATCTCCCTCTAAGATAATGGTGTTTTCAAGCTGTGTTCTCAAGCCAAAAGTAGATAAATCCCCCGTGACAATTTTGGGGCAACAATTTTTGTGTTAAAGCCTTATATTAAAGTAGCCCAACATAAATAGCTTCAAAAGATTGTTTTAACAGCAGCAATACTAAAATGTGAAGTTAGTGCTAAAATGTGTTCAGTGGATAACTAAGGCAGGACAGTGGAAAGTACACTTTGTGCTTGTTATTATGCAAATATGGCCCAATTAAAATTGATATGCTATGAACTATATGGCAATCCAATTAAAATGTGGCGACTTCAAAATATTTACTTAAGAGGAAAACATCATAGAAAAAAATAGTTATTTTGTTGTGTCTGATCCCCCACCCTATCAAAAGCATATTGTCTGTTGGTTGGAGCAGAATTATAAAACAGACTCAGCTTTTTTGCTATTCAATTCGTTTTATGTTAAACATGTATAAGAGATGTTAATTAAACCAACCGGCAGATCATCCCAGAGCTGACTCTTCCTCAGTTCATAGGATGGCATGCTTAAGTCAAACTTTGGGACCGGAAACCCAGGAATGGTGTTGTGTAGATGAAAGCCAAAGGTTACAAGCCAGCTATTCACATCTAAGAAAAAGAAAGACATTAAAGAGGCAGACAGTGAGATGGTTTACAGTTATATGAATACCATATATATCTTACTTAGATACTTTGTAAGGCAATGAGCTGTGGTACATTATACACAGAGTGTGTGTGTGTGTCTGCATTTAAGAAGTTCTCAGTGTGCAATGGATCATATTGCATTGTTGCATTTACTTCACTTGCATTCACTTAGCAATCAACTGACAAATTCAGTACCTGGTGAATAAACATTCAGTAATAAACCAAAATACATAAATATATATATCATTATTCACAACACTACTACTACTACTACTTCTACTACTACTACTACTACTACTACTAATAATAATAATATAGTAGTTGTCATCGTCATCATCATCATCATCAGCAGCAGCATTATAATATTTTCTGCACATTTCTTACCTGCAACATATTCTCTCACTTCATGCACTTTGCTGATGGGGTTGTTATTTCTGAACATGTATAAATTAAAAGGTGCTGGCTCTTTGCCAACTTTTTTCCAAGTGGTAACATCTGGGACAGTCCATCTCCCAGGCATTATGTCATAGTCCCTCTCCCCAAAATGCAACAGTTTGGTCAGGGGGTCGTACAGTCCTCCATGGAATCCAAGCACAAGCTGAAAGTCTGGGTTTGAGTCAAAGTAGACCTCACCGAAGGCTGTGTACTGGACCTGTTTGACCAGGAGGCCATTGCTGGTGAAGACAGCCAGGGGGGTGCCAGTGTTATCACAGGCAATGTAGAACTCCTCTCCGCTGCTTATCTCCATTGCAAACAGGTGACCTTGGAGGTCATAGTAGAGAGAGGTAATCTCCGAACTGGAGTGGTTGTATACATGTGTAATCCTGGCGGGGTAGCTCAGATCTGCGTAAAAGTACTGTAGGTGTTGGCCCAAGCTAGTCTTGGTAGACACTCTACGTCCGAGTCCGTCGTAACGATACTGAATTGTCCAACCATTGCCCTTGCTGTAGACCCGCACCAGGAGTCCCTTGGAGTTGTACTCAAAGATTTCTGCTCCCCTCTGACGGAGGAAGCCATCTTCGTCCATTCTATACTGGATGTCCCCCAGGCGGGTGATGCGGTCTCTCAAGTCGTAGCGCAATGGCAGAAGCCTGGCACTGTTTCCTGGGTTCAGCAGGTGGAGGTTTCCGTTAAGGTCATATGTATACCGCCACACCACTTTGTCGTTCAGGTATACAGTCTGTAGCTGGCCATCCACATCATACTCGTAGCCGTACTTGGTGGTGTTGGCAAAGGGGCCGATCTTGATCTCTCTCTTGGTGACCCGTCCCACATCGTCATACTGGAAAGTGATCCAGTACATGAGCGAGCGGAAGATCTCATACTGGATCTCCTTGATGCGTCCGTGCGCATCAAAGTGCTTGGTGTAGGTCATGACCGCTGTGGATATGATCTGATTTATATCATAGTAGATGACCCCAAACTTTCCAAACTGCTCCACTTTTCCGGAGATGTCATCAAACTGGTAGAGGTCGATGGGCAGTGGTGTTTCGTTGATGACGCCTTGCACACTGGTGACGCGCAGGCTGCTGTCGTAAGTGTAGTCAAAGCGTGCGTTGACCATGCCGTCCTCGCTGAATCTGAAAATCTGCCGGTCCACCAGGGGACCCACTTGGCGGTAACGGATGGAGCAGATGAAGCCTTCATTCTGCAGGTTGACAGTCTTCAGCACGCCTGCCATCTCGTCGTAGGTGAAGCTGACCCTTGTGCTGTCATACAGGATCTCTGACAGCTTGTTCTGCCGGCGGTACCTGTACAGGACCCTACGGCCTGTGCCCAGGTGAGATACCCTCAGTAGGAGGCCATCTTCACTGTAGTCCACGGCCACCGAGGCGTTGCTCTCTGGGGGATGATAAAGGTTCCTGTAGTAGCCCACTGAACGGATGGTCTGCATGGTGTAACGGGCTACGCTCGGCATGGTGACAGCAGAAAGCCGGTCCAGGGAGTCAAAGTCAAAGATGTACTGGCGTTGACTGTGCAGCAGGAGAACCATGGACTAGGGGAAGAGAGGAAAACAACACAAATGTTTGGAGTTACATAATTAACATAAGTTTTGTTAAATTATTGCACTGAATCTTAAGGTTTCTCCACTTGAAATTTGAAATATTGCAATATAAAGGTGCTACGTGCAGCATTTTTACATCAATAAATCCTTACTGCATTAATTTGAGACATTAGCATAAATACTGTAAACAAACAAGACCAACGCTGAGAAGATTGGCAGCCTCTTACACTACATTTTACAGTGTGTACCACTGGGTTGGATTTCAAAATCGGCTGGATTGCTTGACAGCACAAAGGGAGATGCTCTAAGGCACAAAACAGGGAGAGGGCTCTGTTTGCACTGTTCTTCCAGTGCAAACAGAGCTAAAACTTTTAGAGTTTCTCGCAATGGCAGATGGTAGAACAAGTGAAATCACTTGATCAATTATCGACTCTTACCCTTTGTCTTGTTCTTAAAAACCTAGGCATGCAGGGTGACACCAGAGAGTGTGAGTGGGGACAAGTAGAATCCTCTTTGAGACAGGAGGAAAGTGGGGTTTATGGGAAATGTGGTCTTAATTTTGAGAAACACTAGCACTACCTATAACACTGGCATGAGATAGGGGCTACTCGTCTAAGCCATGATCTAATTTGTTCACGGAGATTATACCAAGGTATCACAAGTAATTTGACAATGATCTATTGATGCTTAAAAATGATACACATAGCGCCTGTCAAAACTGAGAATGCTGCTGGAAAAGATGTTCCTTCGGATGTTTGCTAGACATGTTAACCTCTAATTATTGTCTAGTAAATTGAACATGCGCTTGTATCTGACAAAAAACAATGTTTATTTTTAATTCCTACAAGAGACTTATTTAATTAATTTGTATGCACTTTGGATTACAGTCTGTCTTCCAAAGGTTTACCACCCTTCCTGTTAAAATGTCATGCCCAGTCATCCGTTACCACACTGAGGTTCCCTGTGCTCCCTGAGCTCTCCGTGTTCCCTGTGTCAGAGTGTTGACATGGCCTCCCCAGGTCACGCAATGAAGGGATGATGCCAGGAGTGGCAAAGGAAATCTCTGCATGGTTTTATAGCTGAGCATCTCAGTGCAAAGTCAACTACACTCTTCAAAAGAACTCAAAAGAAAAATGCTCTAAGCTAAATTTGAAGAGTATTTATGTAACAGAGAGAGAGAGAGAGACACAGATTGTGTTACTTTATTACTCGGCTTTGTTGAATACGCTGGCCAATGAATGCATTCTGAGGTGTATTATTTCTGAATAGCAGACCACTGTTTCACATAGCAGACAGCTGTTTTACATCTAATTATATCACTCCATAGTCAAGAAATCTGGTCGATTTTGATCATTTCTAATCAATTTAACTAGCGATAAAAACACTTGGTAAAAACAAGTGGTGGTAAAAACACTTGGTTAACCTAGGTTAGAAACATGGAATATTTCCAGTATTACTTTTTATTTATTTGGAGAGCATAAAACTTTTGAGTTGAGGGTTAGGGCTGAATGGCTCGTTGCTATGGTTACAGTTCTGCTAGTGTAGCTCATGGATGCTAGCTACAGACGTTTCTGTGGATGCAGTCCTGCTGATTTTAGATATTAGAAACTCGCTTACAGTTGAGGCATCTTGGACATTTTTGAATGCAATGATTTTTTCTCATTTTTCTTACTGTGTGTCATGTTGGTCTCAGGCAAGTAAGACTGCTTTGAAGCCACTCAAGTCACTTCATAAGTAAGCCCTTAAAATCTTCAATAGGAAATGTCATATACTTTCTAGATATAATATGTTAAACTTTGACAACTTAATTATATATTCAGATGTTCGTTTGGTGTTTAAGATCATCCATAATGCTGCCCCTCCACCCTTGAAGAGCTTTGTCCAACTCCGTTCTGAACATATGAGCAGAGCTACAAGGTCAACCTCAAGGGGTGAATGCAGTATCCCTAAATGAGGCACTGCCACTGCACAGTCTGCTTTCTCGGTTAAAGCTATAAAGGAATGGAATAAGCTCACTACTGATCTGAAAATTTGTTAAGATTTTCATATTTTCTCCTGTAAAGTTAAAAACTGGACTTTAAGTAACCAATCATGTCTGCATTAATGTGTGTGTGTGTGTGTGTCTGTGTACAAGAGGAGTTTAGGGGTGGGGTAGGTTACTTTGCTCAGGGTTGGCAATGTGATTATGAATGTGATTGTGTGACTTTATTGTATTTATTTATTTTTTTGTGTGTTTTGCACTGTTTTTATGTCTACCTGCCTGAGGGACTACAGATGGAAATTAGCTAGTAGCTAAATCTGGTGCAAAGCAGCTCTTCTCATTAACTGAGATTCATGTTTTTGTACATGGTCCCTGACAAAACAATATAATAAGGCTAATGTACAGGGAGCCGGTCATTATTGCAAAATAAGCCCCTTAAGGCTGATCTTTGCTTTGTGTCAGGGTCTTAATTGACCCTGTCAGGGCTTATTTTGCAATAATGACCCGTGTCCTATACATTATCCCTTACATAACATTTCCTCAGATCATATTATTTTCTCACCTTCTCCAAGTAGGTGTAACTCCATGTCTTCCCATCAGCAAACACCCTGGACACCAGGCGGCCTTGGCTGTCATACTCGACTCTCTCGGTGGTGGGGCCTCTCTGCAGGGCACTGATCTGCCCACTGCTGCCGCGGCTCACGTTAACAGGCAGCAGCTTACTACTGGGCACCCAAAGCACTGGGTGGCCTGCTGTGTCGTATATAATCTTTAAGAGGAACTTCCTGTGGTCATCGTAAATCTTTTCCGTCCTCAAGGTGCGATCATAATCGACAGACAGAATGTTCCGTCCATTCACCTGTAGAGAGGGTTTGATTTCAGTAGGAGCAAGACAAAATACTACTAGTAAGCAACTACTACTACTAATAATAATAATAGTACTAATCTTCATTTATACAACACTTTTGAACAATGGCTACAAAGCACTTTACATAGATTAAACAACAGTACAAACTCAGATAGAACTGATTTGTTTTGATATTGGTGGAGTTCACATGTTCTTTGTCTGGTTGCCTTTTAAAACTGCATGAACTGAAATTGCTGCTACAGTAGTCACAGAGATTAACAGCCCCTTCACGAGCTTCATTAAACTGAGAGACACTCTGGCAATTGTTCAGGTACGCTTAAATCACAACCTCCTAAATTTACTGGAGAGACGAAAATTGCTGTGAGGCAAAGTAACCACCCAAGTTAAGTTCATAAAGTAAATCATAAATCTCAGTGTCAGATTCTGAGGAGGGGCAATAAGACGATGTGAACTTATATACAGTACTGGAATATTGATATCCCCTTTATCTGGAACTTTAAATGTTTATGTGACCCATAAAGCCCTAAGGACAGAGAGGCAGAAAAGCATTGCAGCAATTTTGCAAGATTGTATTAAAGACAGTGACATAGCTAAATACATAAAATAACATCTTAACAACCAAACTTAACAAAAATAACAACCTCTTTGTTGGATGGTTTCATTGATTTTGAGCATGGGTGACCCAGGTGGGAATTGAATCGTGAATGCTCACAGTGTCAGTGCTATGCTCTATGCTCAGAGCTATGCAAGACCACAGAAAACATTCCCTTTTATTGGCATAGGCTACTGATCATTTGCATGCAGCACAAAAAATTAAAAATAAATAAATAATCAGACTTACTCTAAGCTTGCGTCCAAACACGATCACTTTCCCCCTGGCTTGTTCTTTGCGGAAGCGCCACTCAACCAAGTTTTGCCCACTCTCCCCTGGCAAGCTCATGTTGCGTCTGGCTACAGTTGGGTTGGCAGCGCCTGCCAGGATGTGGGGCTCTGTCTGGTAGTGGGTGTCCATCCCGTTGGCATAGGTAATCCTCAGAGAGTTGTCAAAGCCCACTTGATAGCTGCTTCTACATTGGTCTGGTGATGGCAAAAAAAAAGCGCAATTTAAAACAACGGAATGGCTAATTATGTTCAAGACTTAGTGTTATTGACGATCCCCTGAGATCATTGGTTGCGCTCAATGATGCTAAAAGTACTTATTATTTCAAATTAGACCGTTTTCAGATCAAAAGGATGAAAATGAATAAGGCCTTAGAAATAGCTGGACCATCTGGCTCTACGCATAGTGGAAACCATTTAGCTACAAGGTTGATGCGTCTCCCTGACACCCAAACCCACACACTGAGAGAGGAATAATTTACACTGTAGTCTGTCAGACCCTCTGAGCTGTAATGATACACGACTTAAGCTTACTCAACATTGCCCTGGTGACCCCTGAAACAATGACAAATAACCACCTTCAAAATGGCTGCCTGAACTGCTGGTACCTGTATAAGGAAGGTGAGCAATGCTGCCTTACCCTGAGCCAGAGTGTAGAAGGCACGAATGGTTGAGGTATTCGTGGTGATACTTATTTCCTCCTCCGTCAGAGAACTCTCAATGTCCACAGTCAAAGCGCTGTATATGTCTGTGTACAAGTTATTCACCATTCCAGTGGGGAACGTCACATTCATTAGCCTCCCTTCACTGTCGTAGCTGTTTGACAAAAAGAACATTAAATGACAAAGCTTTGATATGTACAAGGGCTTTCTCTCATAACAGTGCATTCAATAATCAGAGCTCTTTCAACTTGTTGAATAAGACCATCTATTTTCTTGTAATTAAAATGTCACATTTTCATTATCAGTTTGTTAAAATGTTCCAGTTTTCAGAGCATGAGTGAAGGGGCTGCTGGATTGACCCAAAGTGCTAACCAAATATTGGATAGGGGTGAATGACACTCACATCTCATCAACTATAATTTTTAAATATTAAAAACACCAACTTGTAATGAATTAAATTATTTGGATGATTGATGTGCCATCTTAATGTCAATGGAATGCTTTAGCTATTTTAGTTAAACTGAGGATATCATTTATAACATAATAATAAAACATGACAGCATATTACACATGGGTGAAAAATTCAATCACCAAAGGCCACACTAACAACAAAATAAAAAAAATAAAAAATCTTGTGCTTCCAACACTGAGGCCTCATTAAGTTCAGCTGGCTCGAAAAGTGCATTATACTGAAGTCATTAGCTTAGTTGGTCATTATATTAACTTTCCTTTTTAAATTTATGCATATCAGCTCAACATGTTATTGTAAGATGCACTTATAATAATGCTACTCTTCTGCCACCTGGCCTCCAGAAAAATAATGAATACATGATACTCATGGTTTAGTCAATTGAAAAAAGAAAAAGTGGCATCCTTTATGGATATTGGGTTATTATAAGTCTAACTAGGCTATTTTACAGATCTGAGGCAAATTTTATAATTAGGTTTCAATTAACTGTGCACCCTAAAGCAGTTTGCAGGTAAGTTACCAATTATAGAGTAAACTGGTCCTGCGCTATGAGGGGAGCAAGAACACACACACACTCACACACACACACACACAGACCCCCACCCCCACCCCTCTCACACACACAGGCACACAGGCTCGCACATATGCACACACAGTATGAGTATGTTCAGGACGGTGTCTAAATCGGTTCAGTAGCAGATGACGAGCTAAAGCAAAAGTTGGTCAAATAAATCCTAGAACTGTAAGCCTGGTAATACTGGTTCCTCATCCAATAGTCCATGAAAATCAGGCCATGCATTTTTATTCCTAAACATAATGTCATCTGCCAGTAGGCGTACAACACAATGCAGGGGTACAGAATGTTGTGTGCATTTGGTTAAAAAGTGGAGAGTTTGCATCGGTGTGCAGAACGTGGGAGGTGTGTTCAATTTGTATTGTGGGCCAGTTCCATTGCAGAGATGCAGCGGGCCAAAATGAATTGCAACCTAAATCAGTCTGACTTTGACACATGAAGATTTGCACAGATTGATCTCTTCAATCTCCAATATACTCACTCATAGAATGTTGTCCAGCCAATCTCTGAGGTCTTTGTAGCCAGCAGACCGTTGTTACCGTGGTAAGTAAGAAGCACCAGCTCTTGGCCCTGAGCTGTAAGAGTTTTCAGTCCGCCATTGGTCCCCATGGTCAACCAGATCACCTGGTTGTCAGGGGCAACGATACGCACCGGCATGCGGTTGGGGTCTCTACGGATTCTCAGAGTGTTGCCGTTGCTGTCGGTAACAGCTGTGATGTCATTCTCCGTGCTGTAGCTGAAGGTATATTTGAAGTCGCCAGTGAGCAGGCTTGCAGTGTGTTGGTGGGTTCCGTTGATGTCAAACACGTACAGCTCCTGGGCATCGGGGGAAGCCACCTCATAGGCATTGGCACTGGAGGCCAAAGTTGGCCCATTTCTAGAGATTGCCCGGATGCGGATGTTGCCCAGGTCTGCCACGTAGAGTGTCCCATCTGGAGCTGCCACTAGAGAGGACGGGGCATTGAGCCTGGCATCTTTGGCATAGCCATCCCCTGTCTGGTAACAGTCACAGTTGGCATCATTCTTGCAGTCGCAGTCAGAGGGGGCCCCAGCCAAATGCGTTATCTCACCATCCACAGAAACCTTACGGATCCGGCTTTGCTTTCTCTCGTCTGTTTCAGCTATGTAGAAGGCCCCGTGGTAGGATATGGTGATGGAAACGGCAGATTCTAGGGGAGTCAGTTGTGCCCTTTGACCACCAGCCACGCCACGCTCCATCCCAGCCAACGGGCAATGGATAGGTCGACCCGCTGCAATACTCACTTGACCGTTCTCTGTGATGCGCAGCACTATATTGTTGTCCAGGACGTAGAGGGAGTTGTCCATAGGACTAACTGCTAGGTCGGTGGGCCACTCCAAGATCACCTACAATACAACACATCATTAGTCTATAATGAGGTATTTACATTAGATCAACATCATTATAACTTTGAATTAGAATTTGACAGCTGTTTACTTAAAGTAATAACCCATGACACTTTCATTAAAATAAATGTCTGTTTTGTTACTCTCTATCACAGATTCATTTAGCACAACCTATACCCAGTTCATGAAAGCTTTTACATTTGCTGTTCTAAACACCTAGTGTCTGGTAGGTCTTTACTGGGAAAAATCCTGTCACACAGCAAGTCATGCATTTTTAGGGTTTCACAAGCAGCAACAGCGGTTTGTATGAAATAAATAGAAGAACTGGGTGGTTAACGCCGATAGCCACCATGGCTGAACAAAGAAAAGAGCAGCACCTACAGAAACTCAAATTTCATCAACAGACTGTCACAGACTCCTTCAAGTAACAATATAAATTTCCCAAGAGGAACAAGCTGGTTTCCCAATGATACATTCTGACCTGAAATTTAAACTGACAAGTGCTAAACAGAGAAATGTACTCTAATTCACTACAACAATGCTGCACACTGGTAGAGGTATTAACAAACTTAAAGCTGTTCCTTGGATTTGTTGAGAAGGTTTCAGAGGTTTTGATCACCTCATGTACGTGCTAAATCTGAGTGTTCAAGTAGGCTAGATATGAATACATATTAACTAATTAATTCATTAATTTTATGCATGTAGCTGCTGCTCTTAACCAGAGCAACTTACAATGAGTGGGCAGGGAGGACGCTTCAGCAGGACACACGGTTGATGATAGAGACATTGGCTGCTGCACGAATCGAACCTGTGACCTTTTAGTTACAGGACAGTCTTTCTATCCATTATGTTGCCAGTAGAGGGGAAAGTAGAATCAATATTTAATGAAAGAACCTTTGGGTTATAAGATGAGCTCTTATCTTCACTGGTTGTTTTGACCGCCGCACTCCAACTTCAACTCCGACTTGTGATGCTGGTGATACGTGATTCTGACCACAGTGAATGCCACAGTGAATGTTAAGCCCAGTTTCCAGCGTGCCCTCTCTCCTTTCTAAAAATTCCTGTGAATTTTATGTGCTATTGTCAGAAAAACAGTTATCATATGACTTATTCCCCTACCTCTAGGTGCCATTGGCTTTCATTCAACTCCAACGGATATCAAAGCCAAATTCCAATTTCAAGTAATCCATAGAGGATTGTGTGTGTCTACAACATTTTTGTTAGGCCTTGCCTGATAAAGCATCAAAAAACATTGTTTTGTGAATGAAAAGTAGTTCCTATCCAGATACATTTGAAAATGTTTTAATTGATGTGCACATTCAGAAAGCTCTTATTGGATGAACGGAGCAAGAGTAGGTGTGTCTATGACGTTAGGTGAAAATGTAAACATTGGAACAAGGAAGTAACTAATACACCATAGCAGCATAGCTGTAGCACCAGAACAATGGTGGATTCTGGAAAAAATAATATAAAGTAAAAAATACCTCTCCATGAATGAACATGAATAGCTCGGCCAGTATCATCCAAAACTCTCACTACAATCTTTGCTTACGCTTATTTGTTTAAATTGGAAGACCCTCATTAGAAAGCATTTCTCACCAAATGCTAACATCCTCATGGTTACATCCCACTTCATTTCAAGAGTGTTTCTGCCTGAAAGTAGTTCCTATGAAATGGGTCCTAAGTAAACAAGTTTAATGTAGATGCACAAATCAGTGCTAATGACAATAAAAAATGTTTCTTACCCTCTATGAGACCTGTTTCAAAATGTAGAAAATATAGATAAAATGTAAGACATCTATGAAATCCCTCTAGCTACAGCTTTAAAAAAAAAAAACACACAGGAAGGGAGAGATGACACTCTGAAAAATGGGCTTAACATTCACCATGGCCAGTATTATCCTTTAAGCTTCCTCTACCGTTGCACTTATTCTAAGTTACTCTGGATAAGAGTGTCTGCTAAATGCCTAAAATGTAAATATAAATGGAGCGGCACGATGGCCTAGTAATTAGTGAGGTCGTCCCCACCCAACCGGAGAGCCAGGGTTTGATCCCCTGTGCGGCCAAAGTAACTTTGAGCAAGCACTTAACCCCCTCAGTTGTAGATGTGTCCACTGGCTGACCCTTTGCCCAAACCAGAAGGCTAAAAGACAATTTCTCCCTTGCGTCATCAATAAAGTATATAGCATCAAATGAAATTAAATTCTAAATATTTCACACATAAAAAAATACAGCCCCATTACCCACATCTTGGAAATGTGAGCATTAGATATTACAGTCCAAAGCTGTAATCCAGGCAAACTATTACAGTCTGCTTGGCACAAATGTGTCACTGAATAAAAAGCTTCATTGTAAAAGCACAAATGACTGGTCTGGCCTTCAAATGTGTAATTGTATCATTAAAACTGTCAAAATGCTCCTGAATGGTGCTTTTCCATCAGGTGAGTAATAATAAAACACACCGCCTTCAAGGCTGCCCACTAGTTTGCTCTGAGCCAACTCTCAGGCTTGGATGCCTCAGGAT
Organism: Centroberyx gerrardi; assembly: GCF_048128805.1. Lineage (NCBI taxonomy): Eukaryota > Metazoa > Chordata > Actinopteri > Beryciformes > Berycidae > Centroberyx > Centroberyx gerrardi. The sequence goes on from NC_136012.1 coordinate 22,762,369, forward strand.
CATATGGTCTAGCCAAAAGCATGTCGTTACTGGCTCGTACCAAATGACTTGGTTAATTAGCAAAAAGTGACATGCCTAATCCTTTGTCTTCATGTTCTTTCCCTTTAATCTTCATGTTCACCCCTCCCCTCGCTCCCATCACATCCCTCTCTTCCTCTTGTATTTACACTAAACATGCACCTGTCTAAAAAAAAAAAAAACTTTACTTTTCTCCTTGGTTTTTATTTCTATTGCCCAGCAATGTGCTATCCTACATGGGATACAAGGATATTTGTGATATTTATTGTCAGGGTGATGTGGTTTTGACCCTTGTAATCCTTACTATTGATTTCTGTTGAGTGTTGATATTTTAAATGGACCCCAGGAAGACTAGTCTGTCGCTTGTGCATCGACTAATGGGGATCCACAATAAACAATAAATGATTGATTGTTTGTAGTGTTTCTCGTGTAGTGTTGGTGATCTAGCAGTTCAGGCTTACTCTACTGTTTCACTCATTGTAAACTGCTCTGGATTAGAATGGCAGCAATCTAATTAAAATGTAAATGGACAAATGAAAAAGCCCAATGTCATGTCTGATGGTGCACACAGGCAAGAGGTAGGAGAAAGTGATCCTGCGGCAATTTCCTTCTCAACGGCCAATCCACTCCAGAATTCACCTTCTGTAGAAACTAGATATACAGTATGTCATGAACACATTCATTTTAATACGATAAAAGCCTTTCTTGGTTTTTATTTTCTTCATTATTCATTTGCGCCAGGTCTGGAAACTCAGTGTTAATGGAAAGGAGTGGAATGAGGAAGGATATAAATGTTTGAGAGCAGAGAGCTACAGTTGTACTGTGGAAGAGGTTTCATGGCATTGTAGTGCTATAACCTATAATGCTGTGGCAGGGCACTAATTTTATACCACCTCATTCACAGGTAGATAGTAAATTTAACTGGACAAAACAGGGTGTTATCCTGCTGAAGAAAAGGTCTGATTTGTGGTGAACAACCAAGTGCGGCTTCCTTATCATGTGCCGTGCGACTGGCCTAAACCCAAAGAGTTCCTTGTAGAGCAATATAAATCAGCTCCAGCCACATCAAAACAAGCCCCCAAGACTAAGAGTAATTATTCTTCACTCCCTATCATCCGCCGTGACCTGAAAACTCATCTCTTCAATAAACACTTCATGTCTCCGTTTCCTGCCTAAATCACATCCTCCTCCTCCCATATTTTACCTCTTCACTTTCACTGAAAATGCTCCTGTCTATTTAGGGGGAAAAAAACAACTACATTTCCTCCCTGGCTCTTGTTTCTTCACCTAGCACCTTGTAATGTTGATGATCTAGGAATTTTACCTCATTCTACTATTGAAGTCATTGGATTTCTTTATGGATAAGAACATCACCTAAATGTCTAAAATGTAGATGTTGAGGTAAATTCTAAAACCAAAACAAAAATGCTCTCAGATGTCTTGCTCTCACTTGAAAACCACTTGCCCAAAAGCGTATTATTCATAAATGGATTAGTTCTAGTGTGAATGTAATGTATACGCCGTTATATAACACCGCATAAAGTCCATGATGAGTCATGGATGGGTGGGGTGGGGTGGGTGTGTGGGGAAGGAAGCCACCAGGTGGCGCTGTGACATGCCCTGTGAGAGCCTGTAGGCAGGGTTAACAGCTGTTTGGAGGTTCTGTGTGTAAATCACCTGATTGATGTCCATGCTGTTGTCACAGGTCAGAGGGCGGGCAGACGTGAGGTCGTTAGAACCCAGGAAAGTAGAGATGATGCCGTTTTGATCCACCTTCCGGATCGTGGTGCCATCCACAAAGTAAATCAAGCCGTTCTTGTCCACAGCGATGCCTGTTGAGATGAGAGTGGGGCAGCAGCATGAAAAAAAAAGGAAAAAAAAAAACTCAAGTGACAACAGGAAGACGTGGCAGACGTGCTGCATCTCTGCTTGCATGACTCAGTGGACGGAACACGACGGATACATGTGTCGAGCTTGCCTTCCCATTATTCAGGTCACTGCAAAAAGCACAGCCATCAATAATTCACGTGCTGCTTTTCTGGTATTAAATAATTTCTCAGGCAGAAGTGGGAAAGGCTGTATTCATACGGTATATGCGCACTTGCCGCATCTTCTAACCCTAAGCTCTAAAAAAGGACCTCGGAGGTGGGGGTGTCAATGAGTGGTGCGTTTGGGAAATTTTTGACATCAGCAATCATCAACAATCTGCACTCCATTTGAGAAATGGATGAGCGAGGGAGCGGAAATGACAGCTTTGGCCAATTTTAGATGAAAAGGGTGAAAGACAGGCAGTTGCCATGGTGACAACTGCGGACTAAATTGTCTGAATGATTGAGTGTCAGATCAGGGTTGCAAGTTGCAGCCGATCTAGTGTGGAGTTGCGGTAGCCATTTGTCCCACACAGGGAAAATACATTAGCAGGCCACGCCAGCCTCCACATCTCTCTGTGTCACTGTGCTGCTTAATAGAGACCAGCACCTATGGGAATTCAATTATACCTCACATGCAGTTAGACTATTTTTCACCCTCCACATTGAAAAGTGGTTTTAACACGCTGTGGTTTTGGATCTAATTCTAAAGAATGAAAACCGTTGATCTCAGGAAGATGCATGCATGGTGGAGGATCGTTCTTTTGTTTTTGGCACTTTTAAAAGGTTCTGAATCAGCTTTATCTCCAGTTTTATCTCCAGAGTATGATTTATTTTGAAATGAAGTCTTTAAAAGCTGCCATGGAAGGTGAGTGGTTTGGTTTGACCTGTGGCTAGGTCTGCACATGATTGCTTGCTGCTAAAACATTGACGAGCTGAGGGAGCCCACGGTGAATCCTTGGGAGCTGGCTATTTGACAGTCTGAGACTCTCAGACAGATGAAAAGTGTCACTTTTGAGCAGAGTTCAGCAAATGTCTGAGGGGAGGAAAAAAATGGAGCCATCTGCTGTTTCTTCTCTGGTCTCGGCTTCCACCCACTCCATCGTTAGAGTCGCTCCCTTAGATTGCCTTCACTCAAACCTTTAAAACCCAGCTGAAGCTGAGCCATTAGAGTTGGCATTCAGAGCAGGCGACGACCAGCAGAAAAAATATCATCTCAGCCTTGAGAAGAATTCACGGCAAAGTGAGCGATCGTACCACAAATGGCTAGGATGTGCTACCTGAACGCGACCAACAGGTTGGGGATAGTTTGTCCTAATCTAATAATAATAGCATGGAAGTCTCACCTACACAAGAGATGACAATAATCAGTTTGAAAGAACATCTAATGAATAGGAATAATGAAGTAATAAATAGAACTAAAATATTTTTTAAAACTATTATTTCTTTAAAAACTATTTTTTTATGGACTGGACATATGGAAAGGTGATCAGTGGAATACAGCAAAATTAAGTATGATGAAATCTGTCTGATTACTTATTGGGGTAAAAGAGCAAGAATTTTTTGAATTGCAGAAAATTACAAAGGCTTCATTAACCTGGCTTCCTGAGTCTCTTAAGAATAGCCTTGGTTTGATTCTCACTATTTTCACCTCAACACATGATCCAGAGCCAAAATTCCTCCATGAAAATCAATAGGCCCAGCGTTGGCACAGAACCCAATGTGCACATAAATCAAAATCTAGTAGTTGCCATTCATAACTGAGTAACTCATCACTGCGTTCCGCCCCTCCATTTGAGTACCACGTCTTCATTGGTTTTAAATGATACCTTTGGGTCCGGTGAGAGAGGCCTCTGGAGCTTTGCCTCCATCGCCACAGTGATTCTCATCAAAGGGCAGACAGTGCTCTCCGGTTCCTGCCACCACTTCTGCATTCGACTGCAGGTCCTTGGTCCCGGTTAAGGCCTTTGGTCGGTAGATCCTCCGGGAGTTGGTATCTGACACGTACAGCTGGCCCGTTACCGGATCAGTTGCCAGGTAATATCGGTGTGCCGGGTTGTTGCTGCGTTCGGAAGAAGAATTGAGTTATGTAATTGCAGGTGCTGTGTTTTGTTTTGTTTTCCCACTGATCATCCCTTAATATAACTAATTTACTCTTAAAATGTGATGAGTGAAATAATTTAAGTGAAATGCCTCAAACAGACTGTGTAACCCAACTGACACCTACCCAGATTAAATTTTGAATTTTCTGTCTGAATAAAACTTTCAGAGTCAAGAATTAATTCTACTAATACTAGGATTGTAAACACCTGGTGGCATTACACCTCTCCAAAGTGCCAACATTGTTTTTAGTATGCATTAGATTTTAAACAGCTCTGTGTAATCTGTGTGGCCAAGGTAAATTGCAAACACTTATTTCAAACTGCTTTACTTTAATCTATTCAACCTCTTAGATTGTTCTGATGGGAAGTGCTGCATACTATCTTATATTGTGTATGTGTAATGAGATTAGGTAACCTTTTTTCAGACTTGTGTATTTTCCATTTGCATTAAAGGGATAGCAGAAAGTTCATGCCCACATTCAATCAGGTTATGTACTCAACATGTCAGTTGTCAATTGTCATTCAGAATGTGATTTTCTCACACATAGACAGTAAACAGTTAATTCAGTGTAACTTTCTGACTGCTTCAATCCAGTGGCAGCCTAGATGTAAACCTTATTATCAACTTAAAATTAGCAACTAAATTGTCATGCAAATAATCAAACGAAGAGAGGAATGATATCTATTTTTAACATTGTGAAAACCTCATCAAGATTTGTGTGAATTTGGGTGTGTGATTTTCCACAGCAGAGGGGAAACGTGAAATGAAAAAATGTGAATGAGAAAGAGAGAGAGAGTGAGAAAGCGAGACAGAGAGAGTTGTGAAGATGGCAGTCAAAGAGAATTTAACAGGATACCACAAAAGTAGGGTTTCCAGATAACAAAGCACAGATGACAACTTTGGAGTGTGCCAGATCATTTCATTTGTTATCACTCCCCTGTGGGGAGAAGCCTTTGGAAATTACCAAAATGATTGGCTTGTGTTAACAACATGCAACAACTGGTGGCATTGCATCTGGTTCTGCTCATTTGCATTCATTTAAACAGTCTCAAAATGGATCTAACCCCTTCAGAATGAGTTAGCAAATGCGTCAAGGATTAGGAGTTAAAAGAACTAGTGTAGTGCCCGTTCAAAACATGCCTGTCCGGAACGGCCTCCGGTATTGCTGCTTGCAGCTTTCTCGAGAACCGCTCATCCAAACAACTTCACACTCGACACTGTGCTTCCAGTCGCTTGCTTTGAGCCCCGCTGCTGCACAGAGCGCTGTTCGCCCCGCCCCGCTGCTGCACAGAGCGCTGTTCGCTTGTTTATTCAAAGGTTATTAATATTGAACATGTCGCGTGTCCAATCTGACACTGCACGTCCTTGGGTCCCCAGCAATACACCCGCCAAGTGTGAAGTAGACCGGACGAACGGTTCTCGAGATATACGAAGGACACACATACAGACAGAGATTCCTTGCTTTATAGTATGATGATGCACAACACAGGATCGACTGAAATTTAGACTTTAAGAAAGCCAATTAAATTATAATTTTCTGTGGCAATCGCAATTATATAAACTCAAGGAATTGAGAAACTTGAATTAACCTTTTCTACTGAGGCAAAGTAATTCATACAAAGCAGGTGCTTAAGGATCATTAATGAGCTCAAAACACAGGCACTTAATGTGAAAAATAGCTTGCTTTACAGTAGAGTCATAAACATAGCTTCGCTGGGTGTACTCTAGTTTAATGGCACCTCAGTCAATACTGGTTGGCTTAGGAAGTGGATAATGTGATGGCAAAATAAATGTGGCAATGAAACATCTTTGGAAAATGATGAAGATGGAGTCATAAAACCTGACAGCTATTATGAGTCAAGCTAAATGCTCAAAAATAGTTGGCTGCCATCAAATTCCTATAAAAAATTCAACACAACATATATTGCTAACCCGTCCTTTTACAGTCACCCTGAGTACTAGATATGTACCTGGTAAGTAAAGTCAATTACCAAGTAATTACAGCTACAACTACATAGGTAAATACTTAGAAATCACAGCTACACATATTCCTATAACTTATCTTTTCTTACATATCAGTTCAACTGATTACTACAAATCAGTGCTTTCTCTGAATGTCCAGTTTTGCCTTCAGTTCCAAGGCAATTTAGAAGGTATTTCCTAGTAATATATTGATGCATACAGTACAATCATTCAGCAGAGATTGAATGAGAATACTTTGCTGACCTGTATGAATGTACCCAGTGTTTAAGAAAATGCACCATGAAATTAGAGGAAAAGTAAGTGTTCTATCAGACTGCAAGGTCATTATTGATATAATTGCCACTACTTACACAGAAACTGTTTCATAGTTGAATTGATGGGAAAAAGAGAAGGTGTTTCTGAGATAGTGTACTCTAATTCCCTCGCAATTATGTTAATCTCAGGCTGTTACCATTTCTAAACCTGAGACAATTACAATGTTGTAACTTCAACTGAATAACAACACGTGTTTAAGTAATTTGGCTGTGATTTCTAGGTATTTACCTACTAACTTACAGCTGTAAGGTCCCCGGTCCGTCTGTATGTCATGCACAATGTCTCGGACACCACCAATCGGACTTTGACAAAACATAGTCAAATGATGCATCTCATTGCTGTCTTCCCCATTTTTAAAATTGCACTAATTGGCCTAAGGGGGCACCGCAAACTTACATTGTCAGTACATCATGCACAATATCTTGGACGCCATATGGCACCTCGTCTTCCCCTTTCCCTGCCGCATAAAATCAAGAAATATGAGGCAAAATAATTTCTACTTAATGCCTCACTACAACTCTGCATCATTTGTGGGGGACGACATCTTTACTGTTTACATGTTAAGCTGTAATTACTTGGTAATTTTCTATTGTTACCTTGTATTTAACTGGTTAATACCTAGGACTTATGGTGACAGTAAAAGAAGGAGTTATATTTATAGAGATGCTGTCCACAAATGTGTCGACAGAAACAGTATGGAGAATAAAAAGAAAACATGCACTAAGTCAATGCACATACCTGTGTCTAAAGTCTTTATTTCTATAGCAAGGTACAGACGGAGCAGGAAAAGAGGGAGAAGAAATCAAGATTATGAAATTGTTAAATCTTAAAGGGATACTTTTACATTTTTAATTTCAGTTAGTTATTTGCCTCATCACACAGTTTTGCCACTGTACGAATAAGCTACTAGGTTTGCCTTGCTTTTTAGCTACAAGCCTTATCAGCATCATTAGCATTCCTCATTGAAACCATGGGGCACAGCTAATGAGTGCGGATAGGAAAGTAAAAGACAAATACAAAGCCTTTTTCTTACAGTATGACAAGTGTCTAGTGAGGAAAAATAAACAGCTGAAATTCAGAAGGTCAAAAATATCCTGTTAAAGAATCCAGACAACCACTATAAAAAGTAGCAGACAATGAAGATTTGTTTGGCAGAAAGTGGAGAGGGACTGTGGCTAAGAGTTACAACCCACAGAGAGGAAAATAAGTACTTCTCCCACCATAAAGTGTCATCCTGTATTACCACTGCTTTTCTCAATTTGACCACCTCATATTGAAATATTGATTCTGCTACTTGTTACCCAGGCCACTGAAGCCAGTATCTAAATACAGACTCTACATTGACAGCAGCAGCAGAAGTTGAAAGAGGTTCAGGGAATTCTATTTGTTTTGGTGGTTTTATAGTACAAGCATGCATTTTACGGATCTTACAAAAAAATGTTGCATACTTGGAAGAGACCATCTACAAATGCATATGTAAAATTCTGCAACCAATGAAGATAATACATTACGCAAAGTAATTTGCAATTTCTCCACTTCTACTGGTTTATGTCGAACAGTTGCCATCTAATGTGGGCTATGGTTGGTGTGTCTATTATGTCAGACTAAATTTAATATAACACAAGTGCACACTAGCGTTTTATATCTCTCTCCTTGTAACATGGTAAATGAGCTGCTTGGAGAAACAAACTATTTTTTAAACCATTATTTATCTAGGGAAGGGTTGCTGAGCATGCATGCTCCTTTTCAGCAGCATCCTGCTTCACAGTCACACAGTTACGCACATGAGAGCTGCCAGGTACAACCGCAGTGTTTTACTGCTGGTCACTGAGCAGCTGCATTGGAGCAATTGGGAGTGAGGCACCTTGCTCAAGGGCACCTCAGCGGTAGTTCTTGAGGGACGGGAGAGCGTTACTCATTCACATTCCCCTCCCGGATCTTCCTAGCTGGTCTGGGGATCTGGACCACCTACACACCCCGACTTGATGTACAACAAATCACCAAGGTTTTGGGAGACAGTCTCGTGATCATATGCTTCATATATTTGTCAAGTATGTGTCTCAGGGAGGATGATGGCGCAATGTACATTAAATCAACATCTGCCATTTTGAAATCAGCCAACTGGGCGAATGAGAGTCATTGGTAAGGGAAGCCAACTTGGCATGAGGGTGTAAATCATCTCAATTACACGCTGAAGACAGGATGTCTTTCCTAATTATGGAGATGGATAGGGAAAAGATTTCAAATTTGTATGGTTAGGGAAAGGATGTGTATGACTGAAATTCTGTCCTCCAAGCCCATTTTAAATTTCATTCTATTCTGGGTCAAGTTTATGAGCACCCTCTCCACACTGAAGACTAAGTGTAGAAATGTGAAGTGGGATCCAAAATGTCTATAAGTAAACTGATCTGAACTTTGGGTTTTTTAAACAATATTGTTTTTTACTATGTCTTAATGTTTTTAGTGGCTTAAAGGATGTGGCATAGGTTTTTGTCATGTCATGAGATGAAAAACAAATTTTAGATAATACTAATAAATAATGAAATTAAGTATCATCTTATGTCCTCTTATCTTAACCATTTCAGGTTACACTAACCTTTCCTATTTGATGAGGCTAAGAGTCAAAAAGATGCATAGACAGAGAAAACACTTCTTTAGATACCCTGCACAGGAACCCTGGAACCATATTTTCTTTTCATCAGAAGCGAAAAAGCCTATCTAAATCGTCCTGTTTTGTAAATCAAACAAATCCGATGTAACCTTCTGAAAACAATTCCCAACAACAAGAGCTGCTTGATCTTACCTGAGCTCCATGACACTGGTGACATTGCCAGAAGGGTAGATGCGGCGGATGTAGTTGAAATCTCCAACGTACAGACTTCCATCAATGCCCCATGCCAGGGCCACTGGCGCCAACAGCTTGTTGCCTTGAGCCTGCCCGTTGCAGCTGGGGCAGGAGATGCTTCTGCGCCGGCCGTTCCCCATGACAGTAGAGATCACAGGTGGCTGGAGAGAGATGAACTGGTTCTCTCCACTCCCTTTATAAAGAATGCCTGAAAAACAAAACACATTTCACTTATTGATTTGAAAGCACGGTGTACATTTGTCATTACTAGCAGGGATTGGACTAGACAATGAGGTGAAAACAAAAACAAAGCTTAAGTAATTTAGTGCAGCATTTCCCAGCTGCCCCTTGATTTAAGGACAAGGCAAATTTACCTTGCGACTTCTCCAGTAGACTTCACTAATCACTACAAAATGACTAAAGTAGAATCCATTTAAGCTTATTTAGCTTAATATGCAATTGAAGGATGATTTCAAAAGGGTTCTTAATAACCACAATGTCTAGGTGAAGCTAGTTTACACATTTGTCTGATGGCCATTTCACTACATGGAAAACCTCTTTAGAAAAGTCAGATACATCCTTATGCTTTGGAGCTAACTAGACACTCGTTAGTCATAAATAATGATACATGCTTACTTTGTTTATTAAATTTGAATCTAATTCATATTTATGCTCTCATAATAACTATTCCTTCCCTACCATAATCTAAAATTCTGTCCACAAATAACTTTAACATTGATAAACCTCTTGCAGCTTCAAAGTGCTTTAAATCCCCTGAACATCAGCCAATTAGCTGTATTTCTGGGGTGGCACCTGTGGCACCATCCAAGGCCACCCTCAGGATTTACGAGTCTTATGAATTTCATAAAGGTCCAGAAATTATGGTTCAAATCAGTTCATATTGTTTATATTACTGTAAATATAGATCAGACAGTGATCTGGGGACTGGCTTTAAATGCTGCAGGGACTGGATGCAGCACGCAGGCAACCAGCTGACCATCAATCCTATTGATGTATTCTAATGCTTCTGTACCATGTATTATTATAGAACCACTTCAATGGGTTTCTGAAAATCCTCAGTGAAATTGGAGCATATTTTATGTAAAGTAATGTTCTCTTAAACTTGACAGGGAGCTTGCTTTCCTCCAGTCACAGTGAGGGAGTAAACATAAATGCTGTGAATTACACCACCCCCACCAGTAGTGCATGCATTTCACTGAGGACTGGAGTCACTAAATTTGGTGAGTCACTACAGATTAATATTTTAACAAGTTGCAGATATAGCTGGCTTTTTAGGGGGTAGGGATATGGTGGGACTCTCTTCAAAGGAAAAAAAAAAAAACATCAAAGGAAAGAACTGCATGCTGGAAGCACTTAATTATTCACATCCAGCAACATGTTTGAATTCAGACTGCCTCTGTCCTAATTAGTGGATCGATGACACCACTGAATGCCCACATAATGTCGTTCTCCCACGACGTTATCCCGCCAGTCACCGTAACCCGCGATGTATGTGAAATCGAGCGTGCCGCCATGCTGTTTGTCCCTTCTCTGATTAGTTCCTTTCATTGATTTAATTGATTGAACGGCGAATTCAAATGAAGACACGGTCTGCCGAGACTCCTGACAGGACAATCCGACAATCCGTCTTTTGTAGCCGAGAGCATTATACATGCGCCGCTAACAAAGACGAATTGGTCCGGGGGACGGCTTTGTGCGTGACGCCATCAAACGCATGACCTTGGGACTTTAATTGAACTGTGATCCATGCGTCTGCTCACTGGCTGAAACACAGTGTGATGAAACTCCCGCTGAACTAAAAGGGTGACTCTGCACCTACAAATGGCGATAATCTTTTTAAAGTCTTAATGTCTGTTTGTGTAATAGCTGTTTAACATTCTTGGTCAAGACAAAGACATTTCTAATCTCCGGTGACCTAATGCAGTGTGTAGGACATGGATCAGTTGCAGCAATACAGCAATCTTAACAGTTTGGCTGGGCTTCAGCTAAAAAAAACATTTAATACTGAGGTCACTTTGGCAAGCTGCCGCGGTCCCCTCCATTTACACTTCAATCAGAGTACACAGTACACACAAGTCTTCCCATAGGCTATTAGACCGACTAATGGAATGCATTAAATACACTAATCAATCATCAGCTACCCCCCACTCTCTCTCCATACTTACCACATATGGATGATACTCTTTCACTTTGACTCTCTCACATACACAGCATTTCTAATTTAGGCATTTAGCTGTTGCTGTTATTCAGAGCAACTTACAATGGGTGAGCAGGTAGGAGGTTCAGTTTTTTCCTCAAGGACACATCATCATGACACTCGGCTATTGATGCATACTTTATTTTGAGTGGAAAATGCCTTTTGCGGTCCTCAAGTGTATATCTATAAATATTTTACAGTTTCATTTCACACTGCTTTGGTTTTGAAACAAGGTTTGTTTGAAATCTACAAAACCAAATGAAACTTTCTCAAAAATACGATACAGCAACTGTTGTGTTGTGTTAGCTGAGACAAACTGGAACAAGCACGGATACAATTTGGCTAGGTTTTTTCCTCAGCAGACTAAAACATAACTGTCCTCCCTAGACATATTCTAGCAGGGAACTACTGGTGAAAGAATGGTTATTACAGCCGATTAGCTCTATCAGGGTAGCGCCCAAAACCCATAATCCTAATTAGAGATGTGTCCAATAATTGATCAGTAAATGAATGTGTGGAGGTGCATTTTGGTTGTGGATGGGTAGACACAGATGTTTGTCATAGATGGAATAATGATGGTCTGGGGAAGGAAAGTGGAGCGAGGCCCAGAGTCCCCTCCTGTGCATATGGCCCATAATTCCTAGCTACGCTGCTATGGATGGTCTCTGTAACTACCGGGCCACCCTGCCACCCACGCTGAGTATGTGCATTCACTAATTGATGACCCTTTGTTCAAGTGTTTTTCTTTTTTTCTTAGAATCATTACATAAGTTAATAATCACTTTCATAAATCCCTAATTTGAGTCATGTAGCGGAAAAATTGCTTTAATGCCGACATCACAGCTTCCAAGGTGATTAATGGCACAAATGCCAAGCTGAGCCGCCGTACCTGATAAAAACCTAGCGCGCCCTGAGCAATGTCACCTTGGTGACTCATAGAGAGTACAGAGATTGGTAGGGGCGGAAAAGGAGTGTGTCTTAATTGCACCCTGTCCTTCTTTGCTCTCCTTTGCACTGTGTCATTCTCTAAGATACCACACAAACTCCCGCTGATCTGCCATGATAAGAGGCTAAAAGCGGACAGGAAACCACTCATGGGGCTTGAAATGCAGTACTGCACTGTGTGTGAGCTGTACAGTAAGTACAGTCTAAGATACTGGGCTGCTGAGCTCTGACTGCGTCCAATAAGAATCGGCTAGGTTACCCCAGATAGAGACAAGTTGTAGATCGAGGAGAAGGCATATCCATTTGTAATGGAGAGAGGAGGGGCGGGAGGACATGACTAACGCACAGACACCAGCAATTTGCCTTATCTAGTCCGACAGGCTCTGGAGAGGAGGGAGAGCGAGACGGCTTTTGCCAGAGTCTTTTGCCAGAGAGGATGAGAGAAAAACTCTTTACGGGAACACATCACAGTCAAGCCCTCAGATGTTCGAGGTGGCGAGAAAATGAAGCGGGAGTCACAAGAAAGAGTGATAGCAAACGTCTGGAGCTAGCCCACTGAGTAGCTGCAGTGGACCACCACTTGCTAACATGTTGGATGAGGACATTAGTCAAGGTTTGCAGCATTAAAGAATCAATACCGAGGCAGCAATGAAGGCAAACAGTGATATTTGGATTCATCTTCATGCCGTCTGAGGATATCGAACTGCATTCCTTGCCAAAAAACCCATGTGACTCATAAATCTGAAATGTCAAAAAATGGCTGAACTCGAGAGTGAATAATTCAGTTTGGATTGAGAAAATGCAGGGGATAAAGCAAGGTGCCTACACACAACCTCTGTAATAACCATTAATATGTGTGTGAGGGGAGAGGCAGATAAGACTGCAGATGGGTTATGATACTTTGATGTGAGCACTGTAAGAACCAGCACACCAAAATCCCTCACAAAAACATTTCACAGTCTTACAAAGCACATTGTCTTCGAGTTGAGCTAATGGGATTGTGGCATGAAGCCCTCTTGGCAAAGTGATTACGCTCCTGACAGACAGGGGCAGATGAGACGAGAAAACACAACTTTGCTTAACTTTTCCTGAATCTTTTAAATTTAGTCAGACTTCACAATCTATTTTAGGGGTGATGCTGTAATAGGACAAGTGAAAACTGTGAAAAAGCCTTGAGGGGCCTGTAGCATTTACTGCATAAAGAAAAAAAAAAAAACTAGACACCATCTGTGTGTTTTATTTCTGTCACTACTGTTTCTATGTACAACCTCGCCCATGACAATTTTCAACCGCAGTAACATCAAATTTTATGATAATCCCAGACACACAGCACAGCTCAATCTAATAAAGGATGCAACGTACTTTACATTAGCATATCACACGTGCTGCATCTATCTGTTGATCACGAACACTCACATCTCGCAACAACTATGCCTCCAACTGTGATGCTGCCACAGTGAAGGCTTTGGAGATGTGTGTGCTGTACTTTGAGACAGGTGGGATAAAACGCATCGCACCAGCAGCAGTCAAGCTGGAGACACATTTCAATATTTTCATATTCCTTTTTGCACACTCCACAAACTTTGTGCTCTAGATGGCTTGACAGATTGGGTTCGGCTATATGTCTGTTACTTTCGATGTTTAACAAAGGAGCAGGACAAAATCTGCATCATGGTTTTAACAAAATAAATGCAGATTGACTTTCATAAACCGGTTGCCTGACATGTTTTCCACACCCTTATGCGACAGAACACTGTTTTGCACAGTCTCTGAGATTTGTGTGGACCATTACACACACAAAATGTATGTATGCTGTGGAATGAATAGTGCGGCGCCAGCCAAGTGTAGGTGTGCACGAAGAGGCTATTACAAGAGTGCGCAGAATGGAGTGTTAGGTATAAAAACATTCCTCGGGGGTAGAGCTGCTCTGGAGGCAGAAATAATCTCAATGTTTGTCTTAAATTTCAGTGGGCGGAGCCAACCACAGTGTTTCTGGCTAAGCAACGTTAGACTGAAGCCCAGTGAAAAAGGCAAGAGAGGAGGAAGCTAATATTATGAAGCCTAGCGCTCTGCTACTAACTGAAAAAATGTAATCTAGCCATACTAAATTATCTAGATTAGCTAGTTAGCCTAGCTGAGCTTCTAAATTCAAACTAGCCTAGCTTATAGCTATTTAGGTAAGCTAATTAGCTAGCCTGCTGACCTTCAATGAATAAAAAAACGTCATTGACATTCATATTTTTAATTTACATTTTGACCACATAACTACACAAAGTTCCTTCTTTGCTATTCGAATTTGTGAGTTTGCTTGCACTCCAAAAATGGTTCTTTGGCTCCACCCATTGAGGTTTAACTCAAACTAACAATACGATTTCTGCCTCCACAGCAGGTTTGTGTGTGAGTAAGAAAAGTGGGCCATGCATAATTATATTAGATGATCTAGTAATAATAGATAAACAAAAAGGGATTGATTTGAAATAGAAGAGTCCTAAATATTGCCCTGTGAATTTTTTCACTGCGGGTTGGCAAGCACCCAGACACACACCCAGGAAATGAGACAGCTTCTTTCTGCTGCCCAAGGACAACTTTGAATGGAAAATGTCTGCTGATCACCATAAAGAACTTATAATTCTAAAATGAAGCCGTTTTAAATTATTTATTTCTCATAAAACACAGACAGTGAAGGTGATAAATCTGCACTTTCCTGCTGTACCTCATACATTAGAATGACTAGTCAAACTGAGACGTTTGTCTTCCTCAGAATGATGAAATATCAAGGGTAATATATCTTTTTGTTACTTTCAACCTCTCTATATTATGTTTTTGACCTGATGATGGTTTAAACATTTGGAAGAAGGTAATGGGTTACTATTTCTTCAACATGGAGATGTTTCAGGGACAGCTCGGCCTACATGGAAACAAGCCACACTGCACTTCCTAGTGCCTAACTGACCCACATGCTATAAACACACCGTGTGTTTCTCCCACTCACAATTGGATGTAAACCCCAAGAGGTCACTGTTACTCAGCCCAGTGAGCTAGACCTCCCATCCAGCTGTAGCTGTAAGGTGACGGTCTAGAAACCTGAGACCTGTAGCTGTACAATGTGCTGTAATCAGAATGCACTCAACCTTTGAGAGTGACGTTTTATTGTTTGCCTGATATGTCACTCAAACAGGGGCAGGCAGCATCATTAAGTTGCTAAACACCAGGAATTTACCTGATGTAGCCTACAGCAACATGGCAAACATAAATATTGATGCCCGTCGTTTGGACAAAGCAATGAAAGCAGCTGTAAGCCAGCTTGTCCTTGTTTTGAAAGCCGAGCAGGCCTTCTATGTTGTTTTTTTTAACTGTTGTTTTTTTTTTGTTTTTTTTTTAATTATCAAGATCTGCCAGCTGAGTCTACATAAACCTTTATAAATTGAATCAGCTACAGCATTCGCACCTGTTGACATTTTCTCTCTCTCAACAATGACAAGACAAATCAGAAAGAAAATGCCTTCTCAGTAGTGACACTATCACTGTAGGCAACATCAAACAGTCCCCAGAAAGAGTCAAAGAGTCTGGTCAGGCCCAGCTAACCTGTTACTACAGGTATAATCAACCGTTTCTTAGAAGCATTTGTTTTTCACATATGCTCTTACATATCCGTTCAGCTGCCAGTGAAATCCGATAATCTCCATCTATCTCTGTCGGTATGCACTGTGAAACTCTAATTTGTCGATATATCTCTGCACCAATGTTACCAAGACAAATTCGGGCGTATTTATTGTACTTGGTGATTAAGTGATTCTGATTCTTATTCTATCCTAAGATTGGAGACTTACAGTCTACATGACTGGCAAATGGAATAAGGATTACCATGTATAAGAAGATTTAAATGGGAAAGTATAAAAATGAAAAGTTTTGCTCCAAAATGAGATGTCCACCATTTGAAAAAAATTGACACCTATTCTTACAGAATTATTCGTAGCACACAATTAAAACAAATTATGGTATTTTATAAAAGGATAGAAGTTAACTGCTTGGTTGACAAATGTCATGTCATATATATATATATATATATATATATATATATACTGTATATATATATATACACAGTATATATATATATATATATATATATATATATATATATATATATATATATATACTGTGTATATATATATACATATATATATATACTGTTGGGATGACGATATATATATATATATATATATATATATATGTTGTATTAATAATCATAGATTAAAAAAAACATAAGAAGCCAACCGCAAACTCCAATCTGACAGTATGAGACAAGAAGTAAAGATCAGCTAGCTGTGACTGAACTATTTTCAAGATGAAAGAGACACAAATTATCTTAGACAACTGTAACAAAGATTGTGAGCTGGAGTGGGTTTAATGTCAAAACAAAGGCCTGGCATACTAACAATGCACACAAGCCCGAGGCTTACTTCTTACTAAATTCACTGATATTACTGCCTACACACAGTGGTAATGTGGCATTGTGTTCTCCAGCTTATAGTGCATGTGTTCTAGTACTGTAGCCTGATAGTGACTCAACACTACGTATATTTGATAGTGATAGATTGAGTGACAGCTATAGTCTTGTTTCTATTGTATATTGTACGCTTTCCTCTTGAATGTGAGGTCCTGTTGCCCTTGTACTGCACGTCAGTATGTGCTGTGTTACTAGTTGTTGACATGTCACAAAGACAAATCCTTGTACATTTATTGTGCTTGGCGATTAAAGTCATTCTGATTGATAGAGCAAGACGGTAATTTAGTTTACTGAATTAATGCAAGGGTTAAACATGGCACCATTCGTCAGCGGCGTAAGCCCCTCTTGAGCGGCAAAAGGCCGTCCTCTTCCTAAAATAGCTGAGTTGTGTGGAATCGTAGCGAGCCCTGCACCCCGGCGTCATCCCCACTGATTTATTCCGTCATTACCGTGAATGATTGGCCCTTCAAAACTCTCCTCTATTATCTGCAGATGGGATGACGAACCATATTTCATTTTGATTCAAGTATTTATTGCAGCGATTCAGGGTAAGGATCACCTGTCCATAACCCTAAGAGGCCACCTGTCTCTGCCCCACACACACACACAGACACACACATTTACATGCAGACAGTTCCGTTTTGCCCAGACAAAATTCTCATCTCTTACCGTTTTGAATGTCCAATATGTGGTGTTTGTCTAACATCCACCCCCCCATGTTGGAGGCATCCAGTTCGTAGCCTTGTAAAGCGGCTGTCCTCTTCTCCCAGAGCACCACATCAAGGCAGGACTCGTATTCATATCCCACTGACACTGAAAGTAATAATGGCACACACCTATGGTGAGCAAGGTTGCAACCTCCTTACCTGATGCCTATGAAAGTAATGAGGCTTGTAGTCTACAAGACATTCAGCGCACGTTGTGGTTGTTTCTGTATTTGTGGTTTGTGATGCTTCTCTATGATTGTGTAATTTTCTCAAGCTGGGATGTTTTAGAAGGCCCATGGGGTTTCTGTGTTTCACCTGCACAGTTTGTATTTTATTCCTCTGCTCTGGTTATTCTGTTTTATCATTCATAAATGCACAAAAAAAAAACTACAACACAAAGTAGTGTGTGAACAGTACTGATATGAATAATTTAAGCAATAAAAGCAGAGATCGAGTATATTATTGTAAATACCATAATGGCTGTGATTTGGTTGCAAGCACAAGCCATAAGTGAATCCTGTAGATTGTCTGAGCAGTGATGCTTTTCACTGTAAGATGTGACCTATAGTGTTCAAGCATGAAAGCACTACGCCTTCTTTAAAATAAATCATGAACAAAAAAAAAAATTAAGTGTAGGTGTGTTTATTCTAGCCTATCACTTCTGCAGAGATCTCCATAACTTCCTGTTGCCCAGCAACTAAGAAGCTAAGTAAGTGGTATGTAGTTTGTAATAAACAATACAACATAAAAAATGCACAGGATAACATTAGAACTATTCAATTATGTATTATCAAATAAAGTAATTTTTGAAGACTGTCATCAGTTTGTATTGCAATTGTAATTATTGACTTCCTCCTGGAATTTTTCAGGCCACTGCCTCACAGGCAATATTTTAGTCAGTGCACCGCTGCTGAAATATTATACATGCAAAACAAAGAAGTCAGCAAAAGAGCAGTGGCCTTCAAAAATGCAGCAGTCTGGGATTTCATGATTTCACACCACCTGCTAAATCTTTATTACATACGGTAACAAAAGATGTCCCTGGCTAAATAACCCTCAATTTAAAAATAAAATCAATCTTCAGAGTTCAAATAAGGTTCATCGCCTGAAGACAAAGCAAGGATCCGATACTGGAGCTACGCTTGCACGACATCTTCAGACAGCAGCTTCACAGCGGGAACTCACCCACAGCTTCTGCCAGGCCGAAGACCTTCTGGTTGTAGGCGTCTGTTTTATCCCAGATGAAGGTGTAGGAGAGGTCGGGGAAGGCAGGGAAAGACTTCTGGAACTGTCGGCCCATAACGGCCACCATCAGGTGGACCTTCATCAGGCCAAAGGGGAGACGGTCCTGGGTCAGGAGCACCTTGAGGATGGGCTTGTAGCCAGCTGCCCTGGAGCTCAGGTAGACCAGGTTGAGGTCGCTGCCTGGTATGGCCACTTGCTCATGAAGGACCTGTGATTTTAATTAGCAGTCAGACTGATGCCAAATACACGGAGTGGAGCAGGCACATGGAAATCAGGGATTTGATACATTTAAACTAAATGGATAGTCTTTAAATGTATGACTCCTACTAATTACACCATATTGCACATTTTTACATTGGGATGATCCTTTATCATTCAGTTCAATGCAATTCAGATCTAATCTTAAATTAAATGTCACGCATGGGAAATATGGTTTGTCGCTAGGGTTAGAGAACATAAAGTCATATAGTCATGAAAGGTGCCAATTGATAAGACCAAAGTGTTTGACAAAAACAAAATCACTCCTAAGTGTCATATGTGCAAAATATTATAAATAGGTTCTTACAAACAACAACAGGCTACATGATTGTGAAAATTAAGTAATCTAATTGCAGTGGGGATAATGAATTCCTCGTTCTTTCATTCTTTGCATAGAAATTCACTCATATTGGAATGTCACCGCTCTAACACTTGACATCTCTTACTCTCATTTCTCCACTACAATCCCAATTCTTGACCAGGTTTCACCTCGAACTAAGGCTGCATTCACACTGCAGCTGGAAGTGTCTGATTTTTCCCCTCACATGTGACACAGATCTGATTTTCTCTAATCAGTGTAAACAGCAAAATGCTGCATGGAGTCACATTCTGCAAGTCAGAATTTTGAATTCCAATTTGGACCACATGGATACAAAGTCGGATCCTGAGGCAGGCAACCTCCATGCAACTTGTATTTGAACCTTTGAGTCAGAATTTGTCAGCGTTGCTGTGAGACAATTTATGACTTTGTGGAGATGCCTCATTTCAGTCAAGGCACCTTCCATGAGTGAAATGGAAGTGGGGAAGTGAAGGTACAAAAAGATATGAAGAATTTTGTTACTGCACACGTGTTTTCGACATCGCTGCCAGTTCATACTGGTATCAGATATGTTATTTCTTAAATAGATATGAACAGTCATTCAGAAAAATCCGCTGTGGTGTGACAGCAGCCTAAAAGGTCACCCAGGTTTCCCCTGTGGCTCCTGTCTCACCTGGGTCTCAGG
The DNA here is from genome assembly GCF_048128805.1 of Centroberyx gerrardi. Lineage (NCBI taxonomy): Eukaryota > Metazoa > Chordata > Actinopteri > Beryciformes > Berycidae > Centroberyx > Centroberyx gerrardi. The sequence continues at coordinate 22,782,385 of NC_136012.1, forward strand.
GATGATGGGACTGTCCTCTGGGGAGGTCTTGTAAAGGGTGGACAGGGGCGTGGCCAGGATGAGGGGGCTGGGCCTGATCAGGCCGGTCAGGTAGCAGCTGGGGATGTCGTTCTCCTCCCTCTTCATCACTACTGTGTCCATCACATGGAAAACGTTCCAGGGAACCCACACCGTGCGGCGCAGCGTGGGGAATGGAGCGCGCTCGTAATTTAGAGTCAAAGAAGCGCCGCCGTTGGCCAGCAGATCAAACCTTGAAACATCACCAGGAAATGGAAAGATGTGAGGTGACAGCCACTGGTAGGACAAAATGTGTCATTAGGCAAAAATGTATTCAGTACTATCTGCAGAACTTTTAAGTGCAAACTAAAATCCTTAACTTATCATATTCTAAAACTTCTCAAGTTGACCAAGCCTGATGATGTCTTTTCAATGGAAGAGAGAACTTTTCCCTATCAAGTGTCTTCTCTCTATGCAGCCCCCATATATTATTATCATTCACCGAATCTAATTTATTACTTTTGTTTAACAAGGCATGGTGTGAGGAGACACTTAACAGTTGAATTTGGTTTTGGGAGTCTTGGCTTAGTTTCTCTGGTGAACTGGTTTTAATTAGTACCACATTGCACAGGGAAAAGTTACTGGTTTGGAAATGAAGGGCGAGTCTTTGAAGTGCTGCTCTATATATTCGGCTAGCTCCACTACCCAGGGGGTAAAGCATCTGTGTGGTGACATTGCACGCATTCACATGCACAAAAGCATACACACTCATACACTTAAATGCATATGCACATCTCACACACACACGCGCGCACACACACGGACACACACACACGCACGCACGCCCACACACTCACATGCCAACAGTCAAGCTGTGCAGCTGACCTGAAACAGCTTCCTCCTCGAGCTCTCTCCTCTCCCCCATCCACTTTGGGCAGTGGGAAGCTCACAGCTGCAAGAGGCCAGGCTTTGATGCCCCCCCCCCCACACACCCCCCCCCCCTCCTTTCTTAACACCCTGAGCGGATCTGTTGGCTAACCAAGTGTGATTATCCCCTACCATTTATCATGCTCCTTGTCGGAAGAGTTACAGGGCGGAATATCTGAAGAAATCAGCTAATCCTCAGCTATCTGGGGACCCTACTGCCAAGGTTTGTGCTTCATAACAACAGCTGTACAATTCTCTGCCACTCATAAGCCTTTTATTCCATTCTGGCAACACATAAACACAGCTCCTTTCTGGTTAATTTGAATGAAGGCCCAGTCCAATATCTCCAACAACTATCTGCAAAATGAAGTTCCTAACCCAGGTTCCTTCTCCAAAATGTATGTGTGACATACATTTGTATTGTATGTGTTTGCACTCCATTATTAAGCACCGGTCTGCGGTAATAGCGGGAGAAGGTCAGACAGTAATCCCATGTTTTACTACACCGCGGGCAGATTGATTCTACCCTTGCTGATTCAATGCATTTTAAACAGCCTTGTTCAAAATGGCCTCCACCACTGTGACATTTGCATGAGGGATTGTTGTAGGGCACAATGTGCCGCTGTTTCGATTTGCGAGCACTTTTTGGATAACTGCCATGACGACTCTCCTACTGCTGGACAACTCTTTCTAATTTATTTTACATTCTTCGGCACCACTCTGGCCTCTGCACACCACACCGTAAATAAAGTCGGTGTGAGGGCAAAGGTTGAACAGCCTACGACAGAGTGCTCATGTTTATTCGGACATGTGTTTGTGTACATCAGTGTTGACAAATGTAGATAGATAGCTGTTTGTTCTTGCACAGTGTACCTGCTTATGTATGTGTGCACAGAGACTCACTTACATGCCATCTTGCCGTGTTATGGTGTAGCCGTACTCCGGGTAGTGCAGGAAAGACACGTTGACTCCAATCAGCGGCGTCCCGTCTCCCGTAAGGACCTGACCCCGGATGATTGACGCCAGGCTGCGTGGGTAAACAAACACAGAGAGGGCCAAGTAAACAAACAATGCCAGCCGGCATCAACAAGCAGCCACGACATCACTGCCGCTAACATCTGTCGTCCCTTCACCAAGGGTACGAGCGGAGGAGTCTGATTTACTGACCGTTAGAAACACACACATGTCGCCGGTTGTTACTCGTGAAACAGCCACCTGACGACAAAGACCCGCTCTCTCTCCTTTTAAAAGCACATAACTCAATCGGATGAGGGTTTTGTAGATATTGAGGGCCGTTAAGATTTAGCAGATCGCCTTGTGCAAGTATTGCAACATTGATATTCTACAAGGATCCCAGCTAGGATACAAATGATCTCATGCTTAATCCCTTTTTCTATTAAAGTGGTATTATGCAGAGACAATAACATGCAACATACAAAGCCTTGTATTGCTTTGAGGGCAATTCAGTTTGCAAGGCCAGCACATAAAACAGTGTGCATCACAGGCAACACTGGAAAACATACAACACATTATCTAGCCAACAAGATTCACAGTTAAATTATCAGTCTGCTAAGTAAAGCCGACTCAGTAAATGAAGTGTATAATATACACAGCAGCGGGCAGCATATCAAACTACATTTGTGTTAAACGGTATTCACAGTATTGTTATCAGTCTGACCTCGTGGAATTAAGAATTTCCTCCCAATTTTATTTTCAAGAAGGTGTGATATAAGTGTGATTATTCTAGCAAGAATTACTGCTTACAAAAACAACTTTTGTCAGTCTCATACCCAAGTCTTGTGCTTGCTAGTGTGATAAATGTCTGTGCTAACACTTATGATGAAAGCTAGTAAATCAGCCAGAGAATTGAGTTGAAGTGAACTCTTCAACTCTGTTATAGATAGGCTACCTTCTTGATGTGAGACGTTGCAAAGCTTGGTGGCTGACAAGTGTCAAGAGGCACTTTATAAGAATTCAAAACAGCGAATGCAATGCTCGAGGCAAACTGTCATGAAGAATAAAAAAAAAAGAACAGCGCTGAAAAAAAAAAAAATCAATACAAATGATTCGCCACAGCACTCTAGAGAGGTGAATTCGTAAACAGGGTACATGTGAAAACACAATCTGACCATAAAAGAACACTCTAGACATTATCCAGCAGTGAAACAGTCAAAATCGGAATGTTTTTTTGGTTTGAAAAGGTCTGGGGAGACAGTGATATGCCCCATTTTTAAACCTTTATTTATCTGGGAAAGGTTTGCTGAGCATACATCCTCCTTCCCACCGCACTCTGTTTCATTTGTACAGTTACACACATTCACACCCGGGAGCTGCCCAGTACAACCAGTCTCCTACTGCTGGCTGAACAGCAGCTCCACTGGAGTGGGTGGGGGGGGGGGGGTTAAATATTCGCCTTAGGGCACCTCGGTGGTAGTTGTGCCATGGGAGAGCATTACTCATTCACTTTCTCCACCCACATTTTCCCTGCTGGTCAATGGATTCGCTTCTGGTCAAAAGCCCCTCAGAGAACTGCTGCCCCCAATATCCCCATCCTCTGCCTGCGCCTAGAAACATTATTTTCTTTGGCGTTTTTGTTTTATAAATTATACACACGGAAGATTCATGCAGGATTAAAATCACAGATAGCCTCCGCGATAATTCAAAATGACTGCAGAGTCTCCAGGTAATGCTCGCCCGATACCAGTCAGCCTCTCCTGCCTCTCAATCGTGTATTCTTTAAGTGTGAAGTAATTTGGGAAGTCGGACAAGCCTTTGAAGGGAGGGCAAGACAATGCAATATTTCTCCATCAACATTTAATCAATCTCCACTTCCTCAACCGTGGTGCAGGATTTTGAAAGTGTTTCCTCTGCATTTGTCACTGGCGGCGACTGTAAGCAAAAGATGTCTCATTTCGCCACTTTATCTCCAGGTCATTACGGATATGAGACGGGGATGATCAACAGCTTTAGCCTCTCTTATTTCCTTCCCGCTACACGCCTAGCATAAGCATCTCCCATTCTTTATTTACCGTCTCGGGGAACAAGGCCACTTAAGAGCTCAGCGAAGGTTCACTCTTCTCTCCCTGTGTCTCTATTAATCTTTTGAGAGCCAGACTGATGCTACTAGAGCTGAACCCCAAACGAACGCCAAGTCAAACCACCTGCTGTAACCCCAGAAATGAATCATATAATTCATGCATTCTTATCTGTCATTGTCTCAAGGCGGCTGCAGAAAAACACCATTTGAAAACCCAGTGGGAGACTTCTGTGGGGACATGCGATATGGCTGAGGGAGTAAAAAAAAACAAAAAAAACCCACTAAACCACAACACATGTTTTATTCTCTGTGCCGTACTAGGGAAGAGTTTACCGCTGAGTTCTGAAACCTGACCATACAATGAAATCTGTTCTCTTTTTCTTGGCTTACACAATGGCTTCTTAACAAAGGAGGAAAGGAATGACCTCTAACTGTTTTCCCTTCTCTGTACCGTCAGACATGAGATGCTGTACGACTAGACAAAACAGTCACTGCTGCTGGAATACTTGATGCTCTCCTGGCATTATTCCAGCGCTTCAGAGAGTTTTTTTATAATGTATACTCTGGAAAGCCTGTCAATAAATTATTCACCCTATAACCTGTGGGAAAAATATCTACGGCTCTCCGAACAAATTACACTCTAGATTATTGTATGACTCTTCCAATTCAACCCTCTTAGCTACGTTATTTTGTTTCATGTAGGCAGGGGTTGTACTCACTTACTCACTAAAGTAGAAAGGTAATTAATTTTGTCAAACTGAGTGGTATGCATGTTTGTTGAGCTTCTAAAATGCACCGTGATGTTTTTGACTATAAAACTAACTTCTACAAGGAGATAAAAAGGCAAATGAATATTTTGAGCTACAGAGCTAATGCCTCTGCCAGACATGAAATCGACAGTAAGCTGAAGACAATGAGGATGAGGATTACTGAGAACCCGGCTGGGGGGGGAATTGCCTCATTCTATATTTTCAGTAAAGCATGCTATTTACATAAGGATTACTTTAAACTATTGGAGGAAATATTCCCAAAGCCTTCTGCACACAGTTGGCAATCATTTTCCTCTCCATCAGTCACAAAACAAACTCTACTCATGATTCTGAACAGATGTGAGAGTGCATTGAGGTTTCGGTGAAAAATACAATTCTGTCTGCTCCGTGTGCAAATTGATATAGCCTAGTGGTTTATTCATTGGGTGCAGTCTTCTTTTGCTTTTACATCAAATGAGGATGAAATTGGGTTATTTCTTCATCAGTGTTGAACACCTCGAAAATTTCATCCATGCAGAAAGCTGTAAAATGTTTGGGAACAGCGATACTAGGAGCGTCAGGGCGCAGTCGTGTATCGAGGAGGTTAGAGAATCTGTCCCAGGACTGGAAGGTCACAGGTTTGATCTCTGCATCGGCCCGTCCCTGTCCATCCATGTGGAAATGTCTCTGAGCAAGAGAGTGAAACCCTACCTGCCCCATGGGTGGCTGCTGTGCTGAAATGTGTTTATGGACGTGTGTCTCAGAAGGATATGCGAAGAAACAAAATCCGAATAAAAAACAAAATACTTTGTAGATCTGAGGTACATGCAGAGATACAGATAGTATCATGTGACGCACTGCACACGCCTCTAATCTGGCCTCAATACTGCCCTATAAAACAAACAGCAGTAACTTTGTAGTAACACTGAAAAAATAATTTCAAATGAATCTAACTGAAAGTATCTGCGGCACAGAAGTGGATAGTATACCAATTAATTGTTACTGTTGGTAGAATCTTTATTGATATATCTTAATCCTAGTCATGACCTTCGACCTGCAAAACACAAAAAGCTGTTACTGTTGTTTGACTTTGTAGTGCAGTGATCTCTTAACTCCTTACAGAATCTCTGTGATGGGCCTGATTTCACTGTGGTTGTCTATTGCAAAGACTGTTTCTAGGTAGAATAAAACTCTCACTGATGCGCCTTAACTTTTTAAGTGTGTAGGCCTGAACTGGTACAAGTACACTAAGTGATTGAAAAAATAATAATATCGAAAAATGAAGTGTGAAATGTGTGAGGTTTCAACTGCACATTTATCTGCAAAGAAGATAGTCTCTCAACTGAAAAGTTTGCGGCGCTTCTCTGCGCTCTGTCAGAAAAAGTGCCCCTGTATCTTGATCTAAGAAACTTAATCCTCATGATTTGATAGCATAAGGACTGTTTTTAGCGAAGAACAAACTCTTGCTTAAGATACTTAATCTCTGCCGGAAAAAATAACACCTGCTTGTGGCAACAACTCCATTGTAAACACACTTGTCACAGTGACGGCAAAGACAAAGAGATGTGAGATTCTTTGACGTTTCGGAGGAGTTGCACAAACACAGGTGTCGCTCCTGATTGGAAATGAGCCAGCACCAGCTAGCGTGATGCAAATAATTAAAGAGCTGTCAGTAACTCATTAAGCTGCTTACCTGCTGTTGAACGGGTTATCCCCGGGTATCACGTGACTGCCGCCGGGACCGATCAAAAAACTGACGCGATCATAAAAGCCCTTGGCGGTGGGCTGGGCAGCGGCCGACCCTTGGCCCTGGCCGGCGATGGCAGCGGGGTCGGGCGAGCCGCGACAGTAGGTCTGACCCTGGCAGGCGATTTGAGTGCAACAGTCTGGGTCCATGCAGTCGACCAGCCCATCTGGAACACAGGAGAGACAGTCAAGACAGGGAGGTAAAGCCGCGCTGACCTCGATGCATTAGGGGTTGACAAAAGCAATGTGTGAGCATCTCCCTTATCGTGTCGAGCTCCGGTGCACACAGACGACTTCTAACTTGAACCCAAGTTCATTCAAGCGACAGCAAAGATCCCGAGCTGACATCAAAGTATGAACTATTTAGAAAGTATGTCACCTAATATGAACTGCAACTCTGTCTTAGCAAAAGTTCTGCAAAGTTGTTGATTAGGGAGTTGAATTCATTAGAAATCAGTTTTAGGACTGCGAAGGACAAAGGTTACAGTCAGTGAAATAAAATATAGCACTGGGCTTGCAGCTGCAATCAACTGCTTTTTATAATTCATCTACTGTACATTTTAAGCTAAATTGTTTTACAATCTGCTCTGTGACAACATTTGCATATTGTGTCTCAGTGATGTTTTATGTATAATTGATTTGTTTTGTTTGTTTGCACGCTCACTGAGGAGCCACATCAAGGACAGTTTTCTGTCTCATGCAACAAGATAGAGACAAGTTTTGGGAAACTAAAGGCTGCTTGTATGAGGCTTTACTCGTCCTTACCTCCCTCGTTATCCTTGCCGTCTGAGCAGAGCGTTTCAGTGGCTACGTCGCACCCCAGCCCTCTCCATCCTGACTGGCAGATGCAGTGCCAGACGTTCTGATCCAGGACGCACCTCCCGTTGTTGTTGCAGAGACCGGGGCAGCCGTCTGTCGACACATTGTGTATCCGTCAAACACCCAGGCAAATCACAACAGGTCAAACAGTGGGGAGGGAGGGGACAAGAGCGGGTCATTTATACTGGACAGGGGCAAAGGAGGGACAAAAATGATAAAAGACAGTATCGGGTGAACATACAGTACAATACACCTCTGACAGGACTGGGGGATGGGGGGAAAAGGGGGGTGAGGAGTTATTGTCGTTTCACATGAGCTTCAGGAAGGTGCGCAGCTACTGCAGCCAATGGGAGGGCAAGAGGGAAACTGCTGAAATCTGTTTATTCACTGTTAATACCGCTGTGCCAATGGGATGCTGGGAAATCATACCGCTGCTTTCAGAAAAAATCCACATAACTCCAATTTTGGGGTTTTTCTTATTTCAAATGAAGGTTTGCGTGATTGTTTATGAGTTAAGTGACCACTGGTCGCATTAAATATGTTTGAAAACCTTGCATGATTTTAAAATCAATGTCTGTCTTTTTGGAGATACACGGCTTTCATCTGACAATAGCAAGATAGGAATGGCCCATATTGAGTTCAACACGGGTGTTTGAGGCACTCATGTGAAGTAACAGCAACATCAAAGGGAAAGGCAAGTATATATGTAAATAGGAGTGTGGGAGGGTTGGATCTAGAGTCTCCACATTTACAAAACAGAGCATTTGCTGCCAGATCGCATTCCTTTTAGTGAGGGTGAGACAGAGAGCCGAAACATAACTAACCACACCAGTGTTGGCATTTAATCTGGCAGACACAAGGAATTAAGACAAGGGAGAAGGGACCGTGGAGTTTGCGTGAGGCTGGTTAAGACGGACAGGGGATGAGGGGACATATCGGGGAGCAGGATCACAGCAGAAACATTATGATCGACTCGGACATAGAACAGGTGTATATACGCCGTGCTAGGAAAGACAGAGAGCAGGGAGGGATTGTTTGTGACAATCTCCCTTGGGGGGTAGTGGTTCAATTTACCTTTATATCCTATCTTGACTGCTCCTATTACACAACCGAGGAAAGGGAAACATTTGGAAAAGAAAATTACTTATCTCTGTGGTGGCAGAGAGCTAAGACTGACAAACACATTTACTGATTGTAACTTACAGGGAGCACACAAAGTGGAAAGGGTTCCTGGCATAAAGCTGATGTACCTGCCAACTTGGCTTAAATATCTGGAGGGAAGCCTCGCTGGTAGTTTTCCTGAGATTATCTTTGTCTTCGTCAATGGTGAAGGCAAATCACATTTGGCCTCTGCTCTAATTTCAATCTCTTCACTGTGCTTGTAAATCACAGTTGTTATGGTGATTGAGGTGAAAAGCTAATACTAAGCATGAGTGACAGGATTTGACTGATACTACTGGCAGAGAAGGTAAGCTGTGAGCTCACTCAATCTGAAGGGGAGTTCAAATGTTTTGAGTAACAGGCAAAAATAACTAGGTGTTCAGTTGGATCAGAGGACATTTTGCATGAAGAGTATAATTCTAGAGTGAAATGAAAACGTTAAGTGTTTTTTTTTACCTGATACTCTGGAATCCAGGGCTAGACAAGTAAGCCGAGAGGGAGTTGGAGAGAGAGACAGATAGGCAGGCAGGCAGACAGGCAGACAGACATAAAATACAAAAGAGAATGGATGTAAGTAGGAGTTAGGCAAAGACGTACAAACAGAGAAAAGACAAATAGAAAATAGAAAATAGAAAAAAAGAGAGAGATGCTGCAGACAAAGAATAGTTCAGTAGTTTAAGGGAAGAAAATCCAGTATTTGACAGTAAGTGAAGAGGTTAATTAAAGCAGCTAATGATTAATCATAATAATAAATGCTTCCATGGTCAAAGGCACTAGACTTAGTCTGTAGAAGCGCCTTGCATGGTGCCTATATGTCTGTACATATGAGGCAATACAAATGAATCTAACATCTTAAGCTCAGTAAAATATTCATTGTTAACACTCTCCATCTGCTTTGCTTTGCTAAAGCGAGACACTAACACAAAGATGAACATACTGTTTCTCTTCATTTCAAAGTCTTTGTTTTTGCTCTGCAGGATGACTTGGACTGTGGTGTGTGTGAGCCAGCTTCATCTGGTTCTGCTTCAAACACTTAACTGTCTGCTAGTCAGAAGTATGTACGCTCATTGTCATTCTGATATGAATACATCATGCAGCAGCATACTAAACTTTTTTTTTTTCAATTTTGCCATCATCTCCACTTCATTGATTCCAACAAAAAGCACAGCACTGAAGCCACAGTACACTAAGACGAATCAAAAACACCTTAATGGTAAACTGCAGCGCTGAGAAAGCAATGAGAATGGGTTAAGCCTTGCATATGAAAACAGGATCTGGATGCTTGCGACAATAGAATGGCCGAGGAAGTCCTCTATTCAAGTCCTGGCCATGTAATGTGATTAAAAGGCGCTTTGTGCAAATGGCAGTTATTCAGGGTTTGAAAGACGAAATAAGCTCCCAGTTCTCTAAGAAAAGGTAAAGTGCTGCCTATTCATCCCCAGTGCATCCAATGCAAGGAATTACTTTCCTGACGGGGGTCTTAAGCAGGAAGAAAGAAAGAGAAAAGGGATGGCGCGTAGTCGGCACTGAGGAGGGAAAGATTAATAAGATCAGGAATGTGACCCCGCCAACAACTCCCTCACTGCAATCTCTCCTCCCTCAGAGATGGATTTCTGCTCTGGATGGGGGATTGCTGATGAGAGAACTTGTAAATACATAATTAGGGTTCAATAGTTTGGAGAGCCGGATCTTTGTTTCACAGGGAAGATGCCGTCACGGAGCGGTCGGGGTTGACGCTTGGGGGAATGCTACTTGACGCGGCGTGTCAGGGTTTAACTACGGGACCTTTGACAGAGGGTGAGGTGTCGAGGAAGTTTGGGTTAAAGGTCAATAGGAAGTGACATCTCAGAACTCATTATCCTCATTAATGCCGGCTGAAGCATGGCCATTTCAGAAAAATGATATTCCAAGGAGGCCTAGTGCTGGCTTTTCTGCTCCCTGAATACCTGCCCTTGACTTGCTAATACAGCAGCATCACTTCAGCAGTCAAAAAGGTGGAATATCTAAATGGAGGACAGGAAAAAAGACACAAAGTGGATGTTAGGCGTTACAAAAAGAGAAAGATTCAAAAATTAGAGAAGAAAAGTGAAGGATAGCCAGCCAACATCTAGGAAACACCACATTTTCTTTCTGTTGTTTGGTTGGAAAGATATTCAACAGATTTAAGCAATAATCTGTGACATTTTCATACAAATAAATTTCCGTTCTGCTACTCTGTATCAAGATTGATATAATACAACAGCGGTTCACCCTATACCCAGTTTGCTTGTACATTTGTTATATTTGATGCTCTAAACAGCCGGTGGCAGTTGGTCTTCCCCGGGAAAAATCCTCTGGTGCCCAAGAAGTGATGCTTTTATGTTTTCAGAAGCAACAACAGCTGCTTTGCTGTTTGTTTGGAATAAACAGAAGAACTGGGTAGTTAGCATGGGCAGCGATAGACACCATGGCTGAACAGATAAAGAAAACAGCCCCACCTACAGAAAGTCAAACTTCATCAACAGAAAATCCAAGGAAAAAGACGTCACAGTACTGGACACACTGTTTGATTGACAGATGATCTCTGGGAAGAGCAGGGCAAAAACACCACAGCAATGAGCACACACCAAAGATGGAGACAAAAAAACACAAGAATGTCAAAAAAAAAATCATTTTTTTGTGACAGACAGTGTACTGCAAAGACTGTCCATCTCCGGAAGACATCTATTCTTGTATTCAGTCTTAAAACCTTTATTTTCCTAAAACAAATGAAAAATTTTGCCTATGGTGTATGATAATTTCACAAATTTTCAGTGCAAAATTACTTGTTTCAAGACGTATTGGATAGATGAAAAATCCTCTGCCGCATAAGAAGTGAAGTGTTTTAAGCTTCTGGCAGCAGCAACAGAATCCAGTGTTGTGATCTGCCTCTTTTCAACCTACACTTGAAACTGCACTGAAAAAAAAAGTGAAACTCATACTCAATTTTTCCAGCCGTTAAAAGCCGTTTATTTAAAAAAAAATACAACTTTAAGACTGGCCACAAAATGAAATTGCCTTTTTTTTTTTGCAGTGCATGTTGTTGTGTGTGTGAAGTGTGAGCAGACACATGTGGCACATCGTGGCTCACCGATGGTGCAGTGTTCTCCGGTCCAGCCTTGGTGGCAGTCACACTTGCCCTCTCTGCAGACGCCGTGGTCGATGCAGCGTGGGTGACAGTCCCTCTGCTCGCACTCCGGTCCCGTCCAGCCCTCCTCGCAGTGACACACCCCGCTGATGCACGAGCCGTGGGGACCACAGTCCACCACACACACCTCTGTTGCAAAGGAAAAGCCATCACACACTGACAACCGTGTAGAGATGCAGCTTTTGTACTGTAGAAAACCCTCTTTCTTACTGCAGGCTTGCTGAACTGCTACTCGGGATCGAGTTTTGCTGTCTTTTCAGGCAAGTTACAAGAAATGGTCTGGTAACAAGTTAGCTGAGGGATACTGGAGTTTTGTGTTACAATATATTAACTTGGATCTACTGTATAACATTCAAGAAACAATTGTGTGCTGTACTGATGCAGGGCAGATGCAGGATAAATGTGTAGAGGGGATTTCTACATTGGCTACATTGAACCAGAGTCTCTCCAGTGCTTGTATATTTATGCATTTTTATTTACTTTTGCATTGATTATGTTCTGTATTGATGCATCTGCAGCTACTGAATAAATTCTCTGATGGTTAGATAACCCTGTGCTACCCAGAAGTGTTGTTGCCCTTGGTTAAACTTAGCCAAAAAGTTTGTAAAAAGTAAACAACACATGCTATTATGACCTTTATTCTTAGCACAGGAGAGTCAGAAAATCCTGCCACTGAGAAGCAAATGTTTTTTAAATTTTAAATCTTTTTAATCTGCGATGTGTGATAATATTTAATCTAAAAAGAGAAACATAATTACTGTTGTAGCAAAGCTTAAGAGGCGGTATTGTTTTTTTTTTTTTACATGGGAAAATGTCAAGTCTTTACTGCTGCCTCTTGCTTTATGGATCTCAATAGACTTGTACACATGTTTTGTGTATAGTGTAGTTTGTGTTTTTGAGTGTAGAGTGCACTGCATAGTTAACTGGAGAGTTAAATGTCTTGAGACTTGGAGGGAGCAAAACCCCCAATCAACTTTTATTTTGCTTCCAGTTCGCCTAAAAATACACAAGGAGTACTTTAGAATGAGGCAAGAACCCTTACTCTAAAAAGTACCATATTAACCTGATGCATGTTAGTATTAGAGTTATGGTTTCAGGCTAATATAATCCCTCAAGTCTCCCTCAAGTCTCAAAATGTCAATCAATTGACATTTTATTTGTAAACCACATTATATACAATACACCACAGAGACACTACAATAAACCGAGAGCTACCAGAAAATGGCATTGAAACCCAACATGAATGCATGTTAGAATGCACAATCAAGACAAGAGATGAGGCTTTAAAATGAACATTACAAAGAAATACACTATGCATCCAGTTGTTGTGTAATATGATGGTAGACGGGTGATATTTTTAGCGATTTCAATCTACTGTAGGTGAAATTTAGTTTAATTAGCTTCTCAACAAAGGGCCCCAATAATTGTAGCAACCACTTCTTTCTATCAAATGGCATCAAAGGCTACACACTGAAATTAAAGTATTCCTTTGAATAATAATTATTGGTTTCTGAATACAGAACATAGGTTATTATTTGCCCATTTTTTTTCTATAGCCATTTTTAGCTCTTCTTTATCAAATGCTCCAGTAATTCCAGAAGCCACTTTATTTTCTATTTTATAGATGGAGAAGTTCTCAAAAGAAACAAGACCTGTCATCACTCTGTGGACAGCGAGAAATGGCAATGCAATTACTTTATATAACTAAAACTTTCAAAGTGACCAATTTTCAGGTTTTGGATACTCTGAATGCTCATTTGTGTGGCGTCTTGGCAGACTGAGGCCATAGGTACTGAAGCACGCTGCTTAAGTCTGGAGTCTGGAGGGAGTCGGGTCATCTCCTATTCTTCAGCTACGGAGCCTCAGAAAGAGCAGAACAGCTCTCATGAATTTGTGTTATTTCCTGGAAAATAAAAATGCTCAAATCACTGAATCCACGGGTGGTAAGAAAATCACTGGTGTCTACCAGAGTAAAGCTAACACTCCGCTAAAAGCTCCATTCTTTGGTGAGAATAAAAAATGTTCATTTACTGGAACCAAGAGCTGCCATCAAGGCTTTTGAGCGGCACAGCAATAAAGCTTTCCACTGTGACAATGGCTGTCACAGTGCTAGAGGAAAGTAGCTCTAAGTATGTCCTCAATTTTTAAGTGGCTAGATGTTCCAGGAAATCTATATAGTCCTATAACTGAAAAGTTGGTGACTTTTAGAAAACTTAGTATAGCCTGAAAGGAAAGCAAATTAGCCAAGAGACATCATTCTGCCTCCCAAAATGTGACAAGTCAAGGATAAAATAGCAACTCATTTTGTTCAAGTTTTTTTTGGCCAAAGCACCCCCACCCCTCTACACCCCATTCCCTTTACTGGGGCTCTTTTAACTGACTGTTTCCATCTCTCTGAATGGAGTTTTTCTTCGATTGAGAGACCTTGGATGGGTCTGATTAAGTCTAGACGACACTGTAGAATATTAAACATGCCTCTGGAGGGGACTCATTCGATTCCAAAGGGATACCTCCTTCCCATAGAATCTATGCAATCAATTTTTCATTAGTGCAAAAGTGTTTATCTGCTTTTAACATGCCCCTGACTCAAGCTGGATAGGGGTTGTGGGCGGTCGATCCATGCTACGCGCTTGTTAATTAAAGTTTATTTAATTGAGGACGAATTGCAGCATTAATTAAGAGAGAATCCTCCACCCACCCAGGTGGGTAAACTCCCCAGCTTTTGGACCTCACCGAGGCCAACCCCGTCCTTCACTGTTCAGTTCTGCTATCGACAGCTGTGAGATATCTTGCTGAGTGAGAGGATTGTGTCCCGAATTTCGAAAGCTTTAACAGAATAACAAATTACCTCTCTTTAAGATTGCGGTCTGAAAGAGAATCAAGTGAGACAAAAAAAATCCCTGTTCACCAAAACAATCATTCTTTCTTCCTGGGAACCGACTAAGCAGGCTGCATGCTGCTTTAGAGGTCTGCACACGCATCTATCATCTCAAACGCACCATCCAGCCTCCTTATGCTTTAATTTTCAATTGAGTTTCAGCCAAGAAAAATATATTTGACAGCCTTTTCTACAGACAGAAACACGCTGAAATTTCTATATTTAATTTTCAGACTTCATACGGGCTTTGTATTCGGCTCTGGGATTTACCACACACTGAATGAGTCTATTCTGAAGGGGGAAACAGCGCATAAATCACCTGGATCTTAGGTACAGATAACAGATGGGAGGGGCCAGCCTTTGAACTAACATGTCACCTACTTGTGTCGAAAGGCAAACCCTCTGAATACAAAGCTAAGTAACAAATGAGGAGGCTCTGTTCTCAGCAGATGGGAATAAAAGATTGGGTCCTCTCCTCAGAAAAGCTGCTATATACCTGCACTCTTACAAAGGATTCTCCCCCAATCCATGTGTCTAATTTGGAACGACGCAAATTTGTGTTACTTTTCAACAACACAAAAAAAATGTAATGAACAACGATGAGTTACGGAGCATTAACATATGTAGATATGTGTTACTATTAACGTACAGTATATTGTGTTGAAAACAAATGTGCTGCAAGTGTTGATTACAGATCTTTATGGGTGCTACAGTCTGACTGATACAGTTAGTCGTGTGGAAAAGTTTACTTCCGTCACATCTTTGTATTTAGTTTGTTTTGGTTCATACTGCCTAATTACAAGCAAAGCAGGGCTTGTAAACAGAAGTCACATGGACTCACAGGTAGCTTGTTTATTGGAGTTTTGGTAACCTTTCATCCAAAAGCTTAGAGATTTTGGCAGTGAAGGGAGTCAAAACAAATCCTTTACCAGTCCCTGTAACTTTGGCTAAGCATGATGGACTTGTCTGCACGCTCTGCGTTTATTTAACTTCGCTGGTGTTCATACCAGTCAACAAGACATGAAGAAATAGCTGAATTTTTCAGTTTGTCAGCATGTGTCTCCTTATATTCATAAAACTAAGCCTGTTTAGTGGTTGTTTCCAGTAGTTCAGATTAAATTCCCACTCCTAATGAACTGTACTGCAGTTTACTTGGAACAGGACAGAGGTGATGTGAGATATGAGGTGAGGGTTAGGGTTAGGGTTAGGGTTGATGCCACACAGACTCCACTAAGGGTGAATTAGAAAAGATGGAGTCTTTTTCTGGGGCTTACAGAACATGTGGCTCACAATACTGTAACTGTAATACTGTA